>NC_048219.1:87312337-87320410 GCF_002007445.2 Ailuropoda melanoleuca
AAAATATATATATATATATATATATATATATATATTTTAAAAACCCAATAAAATTAAAAACACAGGAAAGGAAGATTTAGAATACAAGTGTAATGACAAATCTTGAATCTTGTCTCTTTAGATAAATATCCTTTTTGTGGGTAACCAATTTATCCAAGTCTATTTCTTCTACTGAAGTTTCACTGGCACAATTTAAAATTAAGTTTAAAAGAAAAGAACTTGAACAGAACTTATCTAAAGAGATAATTACATCTGCACACGCAATAAAACAAATACCTTGACATCTTTCTACATCGGCATCATTACACTGAATAATACTAGCGTCCTACTCATCCACTGCCGAGCAGCCAACTACCTCAGGTCCAGAGTCCCTACTCCCCGAGGTGCTCTCAGGGCAGATCTTCCTCAGTCAGACCCCGGAGAATGCCGCTGTTCACTTCAGACTGGTAAAAATGACCAGGGGATGGAATGTCTCCTAGCACAAGGAAGGGTGGCAGGATGTAACAAACACTGGGATGGGACATGAGAGAATCAAGAGGTGAAATGACATTTCTTAATCTCCAGCCACATTATAGCCTTTGGAGACTGAATTCCAGACCAAGCTATCAAAAAACTACTTCTGTGATCCTGAGTAAATCTCAGCTATGCCCTTTGAAAATGAATGGGAGACTAAGAAACAGTCCCTGCAGTTCTCTGATTCCATGAATCTACAAACACAATCACTCAATAAGAAATGCGTTACTGTTACGTATAATAAACGTATTTAAAAAGCCCTTTGTCCTGTTCCTCTCCAGTGTACCCCTACACCACTGACGAAATAATCTTTCTACAACATGAAACTTACTTTTCCACCCGACGCTTAAAAACAAACGCTCATCATACCGCAGCACAAGCTAAAGCTGTCCCTGATCAGCCTTGCCTACGTCTCCAGCCTCACCCCTGCCCCCCAACCCCGTACTCCAGCACAGTCATTACTTAAAAGTTACCTGAAGAAGTCTGACTGTTTCGCTCCTTTAAGCTTTTGTTCATGTCGTTTTCTCAGCCTGGAGTGTACTTCTGTCTTCTGTAGGGCACACCCTTAACTCATCTTTCAAGACTCATCTCAAATGTCATCTCCTCTGGGAGGCACTTTCCAACCTCTGCATGCCCAAGGCAGAACTGACCTTCAGGCCCCTACTATCCCCCCTACATACTTCTATCCCAACAGTACCCCGCTTCATGACATCTATATATTAATGCGTCTGTCTCCTCCCCCTGGACCCATAACTCCTTGTAGGTAGAGACCTTGTCTGACTCATCTGTTTCTTCACTGCCTAAGACGGTGCTTACAAGGTAAGAGACATTCAAGGGATGTTTGCTGGCATTAGAAGGAAAGGAACAGAAAACATGAAAGGACAAGGAAGAAGTCAATTCAGATGGCCCGAAGAGTACAGAATAGTGTTTATCACTACCACTATCCCTGGCCTTCTGCTCTTTCCCTAAACTCTAGTCTTCAGAGAGCATATTCATTCTCTTGGCTCCAGCTACCACATCCATGCCGAAGAACTGCAAACCCACACTTCCAACAGTTATTAACCTCTGCCTCTACTCTCCACCAGCTTCAGGTTCATCTCTAACAAATGCATCCGCTTTCTCTTGGGTGTTTCAATCCCACTTCATCTATTCAATACCTCCCAAACTGAACTCATCAAATTCCCCTGAACAATGAGGAAACCTTCCTAACTTCCTTATCTCTGTGTCTCAGAAACCCAAGCTTAAAACGTCATAGTCATACTTGATGGATCACTCTCCTTCATCTGCTGCATCCAGTCCTCACTGACTTGAATTTTTCCTTCGCAATCTCCTTTTCCCTCTTTCTCTCCTTATCCCACCCCCCCTACAACTCTAGTTCAGGTCTCATCACCTCATATACCCTGGGAGCCAATCCCCCTTCCCTTCTGGCCCACCCATTTCCTACTTTCATCAAATTACTATCCTCCTCAAAACCCCACAGTGGTTCACTATCATTTAAAATTTCAACTTATGAGCCTGCCTTTGAAGACCCCTCTAAAACACAGCTCCAAACCAACCTAACCACCTGTTTCACTACTATTCACTGCTACTCAGGTCAGTCTGATCACTGCCCCAAGAACACCCAAGCCTGGTCCAGGCTTTTGCTTGATCCCTCTCAGCTCCAAAATGAAATGATTTTGTTGTTGTTGTTGTTATTTGCTTCATCTTCACCCCTTGTACCTAATACAATTTTTTTTTTTTAAATCTGGAATAAGTTACAATTCCTCTGTGAGAACATTCATAACTACCTGAGTGCTCTTCTTCCCAAATACATATGGTACGAGGTCTATACTATGCAATCAATAATATAATTTCTCATTTTCTTTGTTTTATTTGTCTGGTATAATAGAGGTTCAATAGGTATTAACTCTTTCCTATACTCCTTACTCCCAACTAGACTGTAAACTCTTCAAGGGCACAAAATCACCATTTTTCCTAATCCTCCACAGTACCTAGCATAAAACTGAACTCAAAGCAGGTTACCAAAAATAATAGTTTAGTAATTTTTCCCTTCCAAAACTATTTCTTAGAGAAATAAAAAGATGACACATAATCCTAAAAGACACAGTTGAAAATAGTCCTGAACTGAACTGTATAAATCAAGATTCCTGACTTCCACCTCTAATTTCCACTCAAAAATACTACAGTCTCCTGACTCAAGAGGTAAATAATAATCCTGTGCTCATGACATCATAAGCACATAGTTTGGTAATGACTGTGAGAAGGTAGGGGGCTAGGCAGGGGTGAAAGAAGGCAAGTCAACTGAAAGAACAAGGCTGGAAGAACAAGCGTGTGATCCTTTGTTTATGACATGTGAACAGTGCTCCCCATTCTTTTTTTTTTTTTTTTTCCTTTAATTGGCCATATTTTCAAACAACTTTACTTCAGGAGGAAAAACCTGACAGTTTTTTAGCAGGGCTTTTATCTGGAAGAGCTTCTACAAAGCCCAGGTCCTTTGAAAAAGCCACCTTCAGCTTCAACAATGCAACATAACACAATAGGATTCCTCCAAATACTGTGAGTAAAGACTCATTCTGACTACAACCCAAGCATCATCTATAAATCGCTCAGGCATAAGGCAGACAGCCTAAGCGGCCACACTGGACCTGCACAGATTTTGAAAAGAAATTGGTCTTCATTAACATACTCATATAATCCAGTCTTAATTATCCATAAATGGATTATCCAATTTACAGGATTTCTGAGGTGTAATCTTTAAACCAAGTTTGACTGTTCCTCACCATCAGTATACCCTCCTCACCATCAGGTAATAGAGGCTTAGAAATGCAAATTCATTTCAACATTAGTATGATCATCACAACATTAAAATAAATCTGGCTTAAAAAAAATGCATTTTCAAACCAAGAAATTTTCATACTAAATTCTGAATTACTTATACTACTGTACCCTACAATAGCAGAGATAACTAAAAGTTAAATGCACTTAAAACATGATACTGGCCTTACCATAAGCTCTTGAGGATAATCCAGCAATTGTCCACAGGCCCACAGTACAATGTGAGATAGGCACAAACAGAGCTCAGCATAGTGAGTAAGGTGTGTGAATACAAAAACTCCTACAACGTATCTGATGTCTCCTGGATGATCCCCTTTAGGCCAAGATGGTCCAGAAGAGAAACCAAAGAGTTACAATATACCGGTGCCTGCCTGACTTCTTGCCCATGAGTTCCTGGACCAGAAGGCTCAATACTTACTAAATCCATCCTTTGTTCAAGGACCTACAATGACTCTATTGACCCTTCCATCAACACCCAACAGAGTCTGGCCTCTGAGTCCCCTCCACCCTCTTGCCTGCTCTACCCATGACTTGGCCACCCACATTCTCTCCAGTTCCTCTCGTTTATTCCCCCAACAAACACAACTTAGTCATTCATACCGTCACTGCACACTGTACATTCTATACTTTCTGCCTGGAAGATCTTTTCTTTTACTCTTAACACAGAATAGCTATTTCATTTACTTGAATGCTCACATATATTCCATAGATAAGGATGGATAAGTAAATTGTCCAAGGTCACATAGTCAAGATTTGAACCAAGTTCTAACTCCATTGGCCATGCCTCTTTATGACTCTAATCCACAGCCTCCAAGTCCATTTCAAATTTCGCTGATTCAGAAATCTTCCCTAATTAATTTCACAGACTCTGTCACTTCAAGTTTTCTAGCCTTTACATACTCCATTTGTAGCACATTAAACTTGGTTTTATGTTGTGTCCTAAATGTTAAAGCTTATCTTCCCATTTATACACACCACCTTCCACAACCCCACCCCTGTCCCAAGGGCAAGGACACTTGCCTTTACATCTTTTCTATCTTCCCAAAGCCTGTCACTGGAGCTTGAGACAGCTTTATCCACAAAAGTGCTCAATCATTATTCAGCAAGGATTCCTTACTTAAAAAGAAAAAAATACAGGGGCACCTGGGTACCTCGGTCGGTTGACCATCTGACTCTTGGTTTCGGTCGTGAGATCAAGCCCTGTGTCAGGCTCTGCACTCGGTGTGGAGTCAGCTTGAGATTCTCTCTCCCTCTCCCCATGCCACTCCCACTCATGCTCATGCGTGCTCTCTCAAATAAATAAATCTTTAAAAAACACACACAAAAAAAACTTTCTTCTACCATATTAAAAAATCAACTGAGTTCAGACATTCATAAAACTGCCCTGCATCTCTATTCCAGTTACACAGATTTTAATTATCTGAATTTATCAGGGGCTATTGAGAAGATTTCATCAGCTCCTAAGTTTCCACAGGGAAGACACTGCTGAAGCCACACTTCAAAGCACTGTCTCAGGATCTTCCCTTGATGGAATGAATGTCTGGGGTAAACGAGGAGGTGCTCCTTACAAGGAGCCTCACAAGTATCTGCCAGGATCCTTACTATGCTTAAGCACGCTTGAGAAGCTCGAAAACTTACAACTGGCCCTTAGTGCGTCCATAACAATCTGAAATTTTGATACTGTTATTCCATCATAATTCACTTGGTTACATATACTGAAGCTCAAAACCCCAAACAACACCTTCTGAGAAATGGGGATAGTGGTAGACTATTAGGCTGCCCTAGGCTTATTTCTACTTATTCAACTGCTTTGATGCCCACCCCACCAGCCACCAAATAATAAACATAGGGGAAGTTAATATAAATAGATATACTTTCTGCCTGGAAGCTCTTTTCTTTTCTTATACTCCTAACGAAGAATAACTTTTTCATTTGTTTGAATGCTCATACATATTTTATAAATAAGGATGGAGAAGTAAATTGTCCAAGGTCACAAAGTAAATGCCATCACCAAGATTTGACCAAGTTCTATCTAACTCCATAGGTCATTTCTCTTTATGACTCTAATCCACAACCTCCAATTTCATTTCAAATTTTGCTGATTCCGAAATCTTCCCTAATTTATCTCATTGATATAAAGAGAATTTCCCAGACATCACAAATACTGGCATCAACCGACTCACAAATTAAAACAATTATTAATAGTTAACAGATTCTGGGAGGGTATTTCTGATTTTTAAAAATCTGATTTTACCCTCCTAATTAAATCTTTTTTCAACAGGGATCCCCAGAAGTAGGAGATTAAGGAAGTAAAGCTTCAGGAATATTTCCAAGTTGTAGATGACCTAACTCCACCAAGTCCAACTAACAATTACCATTCATTACTGTTCAGCCTGCCTTATACAAGTCCACAGACAGCCTTTTTTCTGGCAAAGGTTTACATTTTTTTTTCCACAAGGGAGTTTCTGGCATTAAATGAAAGGGATAAGTCAAGTCAGGCAACAACAAAAAATTAGTAATAGTTTGGAAATTATCTTCCTTCCATCTTTCCTTCCTGCTTGAATGCTTAATGCCCAAAGTGGATATCTGTTCAATTCTAAATTATTCATGTTAATGGATAATTATCGGCAGAAAGGTGCTGATAATCCAAAATGGAAAAAAAATCCAAAAATAATCTATTTCAGTTTTGGAAGATCTTTTCAGCATATTTACCTTCTCAATTATTCCTAGCATGAGCTAATATTTGTATTCATTTGCGATCACTAAGTACATAGTAACTGGCCACTTACTTAGGGAGGTGCTCTGAGGCATGCCCGGTAGCTAGTGGAAATTAGAACAAGACTGGTATTCACACTCCAGATGAGAAGCATCAATTTCATTTATTTTACAGTTCTGTTCAGCCTTCAAAATATCAATAGACTAGCACAGCAGGTTGGTTCCTAAACTTGAAAAGAACTGTTCAGAAAAACAATGAGGGCAAAGAGTATAATTTTTCGCCTATAATGTATTCATTTGTAAATTATGCACAGCAAATGTTTAATTGTAAGTCTGATTCTCCCTAGTCACCCAGCATAAGTTCCTGCTGTCCTCTCCACCCCACCAGGAAGGCAGTCTGGTTCACAAGGAAAGAAATTTTCTACATTTTTTGAAAATTTTGGATTTGCTATCTTTTTGGACTAGCCTTACCACTACTTCTTGTCCTTTTCCACCTTAGAAATAGATTCTGAAAGACAAAGGGACCCAACTTCCTCAAGGACCTCCTAAATATACAGTATGACGAGCCAAAGACTGAAAAATTACCAGCTTCTGGTTGTTCTAAGAAGCATTCACATAGTTATAAAAATATGAGGAAAATAAAAGTAAAAAGTCCTGCTAATTCTTGCTTTTGCATTTATGAAAAGGAAACCCCCTGAAGAGTGTGGGGGAAACCCTCTTACATCTAATTTCATCAGTCCACTTCTTTCAATTTAATTTCTATTCTGTGTTGTGTCCACAGGAACCACCTAGGTTAGACTACCCAGACGAAGGGAGGAGCGGGGAGGGAGACGGAGAAAGACTCAGAAAGACTCAGGGAGACTCAGACTCAGAGCTCTGGTCCTTGTGAGCCGACAAGCTAAAAATACGCCGGCCCAGTAAACAAATCCCATTCCATCCCGACCGGAGCCACACCGTTAACCTAGTAATTATGAGAAGAGGAGTGAGATCACGCAGCCCCCGGCTTACTCATCATCAGCTTCTAAAGTTTCCATCGGCTCATGGCAACTTTTCTTTTTTCTAAAGTTCATAAGCCTGCCCTAGAATCAATCAATCAATCTCTCTCTCTCTCTCTCTCTCTCTCTCTCTCTCACACACACACACACACACACACTTACACTTCTTTTTCGCTCCCTTCCTCCATTACTGGACGCACCTCTGTTTGGCTACCTACAGGGGAGAACAAGCTTGTTTTCTTTTCGTTGTACTTTTATACTGAGACTTTACAATGAACTTTATCCTACTAAGGGGGTAGAACAGGGGGTAGCCTACACTCTTTACCACCTTAAAACTCCACCATCCCTCCCCGAAAGTCTCGCTGACAAGGGAGGGGGGGACCGTCCAAACAGCCCAGCACAGCTTAGGAAGGGAGGACGGGAACGGGGGTGGGGGGCTAGGAATGCGGGACGCAGGAGAAAGGGAGGAGTAACGGGGAAAAGGTTAGGACGAAGCAAGGCGCAGTCGGGGCGAGGAGGGGGTGCCGGGAGGCGGTGGCTCCGGGCGAAATATAATAAGAAAGGAGAAGGGGGACAGTGGAGATCAGAGGGTCAGAGTTTGGGAGTCTGAACAGGCGGGAGGGGCGGGAGCAGACGGGGGGAGGGTGACAGGGCAGGGGGCTCCGTTACCCTCGCGGCTCCCGGGGCAAGGCCCTAGGCCGGGGCGGAGCGCGGGGCCCGGCCGCCTCTCCTCATTCCTCGGCTGTGACCCCGGGGTCCGGGTGGCCCCTCCCCCGACGACGATGGAGGCGGAGGCGGTGGCGAGCCTGCGACCGCGGCTGTTGCTCCGCACGGGATCAGGAACTGGAGCCAGACGGCACTGATCAGGACTGGCCTCCCCCAGTGGCTTTTGCCTGCTCCACACCCCGTAGCCACTCCGACTCCGGCGGCTGGTTCGGGATCGGTGGCTTTCGGCCGTCCGGCCGGAAACTAGCGCCAGTTTCCGGCCGGAGCGGGTTGGCGGTGACACCCAAGC
>NC_048219.1:87320583-87374401 GCF_002007445.2 Ailuropoda melanoleuca
CGCCTCCGCCCCGCCCCGGCCCCGCCCCGCCCCGTAGCAGCCCCGCCTTCAGCGCCGCTCCCTCTGGCTGCGGCCAGTTTGGCGCCTGCCCCGCGCGTGACCCCGTGTTTTCCTGGCCAGTGTTCTTAGGGCCTGTGATCTGCAGAGTTCTTGAACCGGAGCTGAAGGGGTACAGAGTGGGCTCCTGAGACTTTGAGGTAGAGTCAGTTGGCTACAGCTCTCTGGGAAGAAGCAGAAAGAGGCGGGTGGTTCTGGAAAGGTGAGAGGGGTGAAAATACTTTCGAACGAGAAGACTGAAATTCTAGTTACTCTTGGCGGTCATTCTGGACTGACCAGAGGAAAATTAACAATTCTTCTTCCAGACCAAGTCTCCACCCAGTTTTGCAGTCTTCTTCCGTCACTCGTGAAGTGAACATACCCTTCTCTGTTGACACTTAATACTTGCGTAATGACATGTCTGCCTTAGACAGTCCATTCAAAAAAAGTTAAGTATCGCTGTTTTTATTAATGCCTTTTAACAGCATTACAGCATTATTCAATTCAAACATTTATTGAGTCCCTACTATGTGCAAGATACTATGCTCACTGATATTGGGGACACAGAAATGAGTAAGACATAATTCCGGGCATCAAGGAGCTTACACTTTAGTAAAATACATGAAACTATGTTAAATAAAACAGAACTCACATGTGTGCAATGTGAGTCACAATGGGCTATGGCTATGAGAACATAAACTTCAGCATATAGCAGACCTTCTATATCTATTGAATGAACAAATAAATATTAGGAGAATGTGGACTATTTCTAGTAAGAAGAGCCATTAAATCCACACCTCTCCAACACAAAATGGGGCCAGCCCCTGCTATAACCTGACCAAAGAAATCCTAAATTTTCATTCAGATTCCTAACATTGTGGCACCTGATCTGCACTTGCACAATGTTTATTGTCTCAATTGCCCATTAGGCCTCCTTAAGAACAAATACTGTACCACAGTCAGCTTTTCCCCTCAGTACCTCCTGAGGTCCTCAGTTTCTGAATGGAAAGGGTGGAGCATAGGCATTTTGGAATCATCCAGCTCAGGACTAGAAAGTGGACACCTGAAACAGGAAACTGCCTAGACAGGCAGCTCTATCTCCTGGGGACACCCAAGGTTTAGAGTTGATTTAGGGCTGGGCCTAAGGTCATACCAAGGCCAAGCAGGTCAGAGTGCCTTGCAGGAGGCACACCCAGGACCAACAGTACAAGTTGGCAAGCAGAGCCATTTGGCCTGGGCTTTGCGCATGGGGGGACTGCAAATTTTGGCTACTGTTCAGAGGCCAATTTGAGGAAGAGGGTAGAATGAGCCTTGGTCATCTAAGTTGATTCTAACTTAACTCCACTGATCACAACCCCTTGCCAGCTAAATCTGAGGTGGAAGGACAGATGAGGAGCCTCAAACATCTAAAATTATCTTGTTTCACCAAAGGCCTCCTAGGACAAGATAATGCTAATCCGTTGACTATGTCTTTCCAGTCTTAACTCCACTACCACTGCCTTATTAGAACCAGGTATGGAGTTCAAAGGCACTCTCCACCCTCATTACAAGGCAGACTTTTACTTTTGGCAGTGACCACAAAAAGTTTCCAAATTTGAAAGCTGGGCCAAACTCAATTAAGTAACCACAAATTTACAGGCTTGCCTGGAAATTTAGGGGCCAGGAAGTGATGGGGTTGCAGTTGCTTTGTGCCTATTTCTTGCTCCGACCATCCATCACTCATTGTTGTTTGTGCAATTGCTCAATGGGCTGCTTGTTTTGGGTCAGCCCAGGCTATGTGGGTAGCAGTGTGGTCAGCCAGGCTGGGAGCCAAGCCACCTGGATTCTGGTCCCAGCTCAGCCAGTCCCTAAGCCATTAAGTGACTCCCTTCCTATTCGTATGTGTCAGTTTCTCTGCCTAGAAACTGGGGACCTCTTTCGTAGTGATCTGCAGCCATTTTGGCTGTCACTATGCTGAATGTTCAGAAGCAGCTGTCTGATGTCGTTGTCAGCTGCCAGAATACAACTGATTATTTTTTGTCACCAGGTAAAAGAACTGTAAAAAAAAGAAGAAAAAAAAGGAAAAGCAGCAGAGAAAATTCTACCAGTGTACAAGCCATACACCCTCATCTGCCATTCAGTACTAAGTTCTCTTCCATCCTAAGGCCTGTTTTTGTTTACTCATGTTAGCAGTTCAAAGGGGTGCTCCAAGGAGTTCCCTGAGCTTTCACTTCACTTTAAGCAAGAGCAGAAAAAACAGAACTTTGCATTTCACCAGAAAAACTAAAAGGAGCACTTATTTCAACACCAGCTATTGGATAGAGTGGGGGGAAATGTTCAGAGAAAGCTATTTTGCAGCTAACCAGGAAAAAAAAAACAGCAATTGTTTGCATTTATATGCTTTTGTGGTGGAACAGAAAACCAAACCAAAATAACTTCCTTTCCACTACCACCACCGTAATTTAAACCAGTAGTTCCATGGAGTTTCACAACAGCGTACTATATATGCCTAGGAACCTCAGACTGACTGACTTAGAATTTTGGGGACTGAAGACTAGGAATCTATTTTTTAAATACCCACAGTTCGGGACACGTGGGTGGCTTAGTCGGTTGAGCATCTGACTTTGAATTTTGGCTCAGGTCATGATCTTGGGGTTGTAGGTTTGAGCCCCACATCCAGCTCTGCTCAGCAAGGGGTCAGCTTGAGGTTCTCTTCCTCTCCCTCTGTTTCTGCCCCTCTCCCTGCTCAAGCTCTCTCTCTCTCAAATAAATAATAAATAAATAAATAAATAAATCTTTAATAATAAATAAATATCCACAGTTCTTTTTTTTAGGTATAATTGTCACACATTATATCAGCTTCAGTTGTACAGCATAATGATTCAATATTTGTGTATGTTGTGAAGTGATCACAATAAGTCTAGTAGACATCCATTACCATAGTTACAATTTTTTTCTTGTCATGAGAACTTTCAAGGCTTACTCTCTTAGCAACTTTCAAATATGCAATACGTATTATTAACTGTAGCTGCCATGCTTTGCATTACATGCCCATGACTTACTTATTTTATAACTGCAAGTTTGTATCTTTTGACCCCCTTCACCCGTTGCACCTCCCCCCCCCCCCCCCCCCCCCCACCATCTCTCCTTTGTNCCCCCCCCCCCCCCCCCCCGGAACCAGCAATCTGTTCTCTGTATCTAGGAGCTGGGCTTTTTTGATTCTTTGTTTGGTTTTGTTTGGGTTTTGTTTGTTTGTTTGTAGATTTCACATAAAAGTGAAATCATACAGTATTTGTCTTTGTTTGACTTATTTCACTTAGCATAATGCCTTCAAAGTCCATCTATATTGTCACAAATGGCAAGATTCCATGTTTTTATGGCTGAGTAATGTTCCAATATATATATATGTTGTATATATAAATATGTTTGTGTGTGTGTATGTATATATATATATATGTCTGTATACTGCAATTTCTTTATCCATTCAGCTATCGATGGACTCTTATGTTGTTTCCATGTCTTTGCTATGGTAAATAATGCTGCAGTGAACATGGGGTACATACATCTTTTTGAATTAGTGTTTTCATTTTCTTCAGATAAATACCCAAAAATAGAATTGCTGGATCATCTGATCGTTCTATTTATAATTCTTTAAGGAATCTCCATCCTGTTTTCCGTACTGGCTCCACAAATTCAAATTCCCACCAACAGTGCATAAGGGTTCCTTTTTCTCCACATCCTCGCCAACACTTGTTATTTCTTCTTTTTGATGATAACCTTTCTAACATGTGTGAGGGGATAGCTCATTGTGGTTTCGATTTGCATTTCCCCCATGATTACTGATGTTGAGCATTTATTCATTGGCCATGTGCATATCTTCTTTGGAAAAAATGTCTGTTCAAATCCTCTGCCCATTCATTAATCAGATTGGTTTTTTGCTATTGAATTATATAAGTTCTTTATGTATTTTGGATGTTAACCCTGTATTGGATAGATGATTTTGATTTCCTTTGCTTTGCAGAAGTTTTTCGTTTGATGTAGTCCCACTTATTTATTTGTGCTTTTGTTGCCTTTGCTTTTGGAGTCAGAGACAAAAAATCATTAAGACTGATGTCAAAGAGCTTATCACCTATGTTTTCTTGTAGGAGTTTTATGGTTTTGGGTCTTAAATTCAAGTCTTCAATCCATTTTGAGTTTAGTTTTGTGTATGGTTTAAGATATTTTGTGTATTGTGGTCTAGTTTCATCCTTCTGCATGTGGCTGTCCAGTTTTCCCAACATTTATTCAAGAGACTGTCCTTGCTCCCATCGCATGTTCTTGCCTCCTTTGTCATATGTTAATTGACCATAAATTAGGTGGGCATCTTTCTGGGCTCTCTATTCTGTTCCATTGATCTATGTGTCTGTTTTTATGCCAGTATCTTACTGTTTTGATTACAATAGTTTTGTCATATAGTTTGAAGTCAGGGAGCATGATGCCCCTAGCATTGTTCTTCTTTCTCAAGATTGCTTTAGCTCCTCAGGACCTTCTGTGGTTCCATACAAATTATAGGATTGTTTGTTCTCTTTCTGTGAAAAGTGCCATTGGAGTTTTGATAGGGATTGCATTGAATCTATAGATTGTTTTGGATAGTATAGACATTTTAATAATATTAATTCTTCTACTCCATGAGCATGGACTATCTTTCTGTGTCTTCTTCAAGTTCTTTCATCGATGTCTTATAGTTTTCAGTGTACAGGTCCTTCTCCTCCTTGACTAAATTTACTCCTAGTATTTTATTTTTTTGGATGCAATTGTAAAAGTGAGTTTCTAAATTTCTCTTTCTGATAGTTCATAGTGTATAGAAATGCAACAGAGTTTTGTATATTGATTTTGTATCTTACAACTTTATTGAATTCCTTTATTAGTTCTAACATACATGGTTCTTATAAAGCTAAATACATTTCTATCCTATTACCCAGCAATTCCACTCCTGGGTATTTACCCAATGGAAATGAAAACATTTGTCCACAAAAGCTTATGCGTGAATATTCAAAAACCGCTTTATTCATAATAGACCCAAACTGAAAACATCCCAAATGTCTACCAGCAGAAAAATAGACAAATAAGTTGATCAAACAATGGTACACAAGTTTTAAAGATGAACTCCCTTTAAACACAACATGGATAAATCTCAAAATCATTGAGCAAAAGGAACCATTTATATTAAATTTGAGAAGAGACAAAAGTAATCTTGAAAACAGAAATTAAACCATGCTTGCCTATGGTGGGGGGTGGAGGGAAGTGGGGATTGAATTGAAAGAGGGCATGAAGACATTTTCTAGGGTGATGGAAATGTTCTATATCTTGATGGGGTAGCTGTTACACACGTACCTCAAATTGTATACTTAAGATCTGTGCATTTCACTGTCTGTTTTACCTCAATTTTAAAAAGAGAAAACAAATATCCTGGGTTCCTTTGTAACACTTAACCAAGTTATAAATTTACATTTACTTGTGGATTATTTTATTGATATTTGCTTCATTCATTATATTGTGAAGCCCCATAAGATAAGTTCACCATTTTATCTATAGTACCTACACAGGGCTTGACCTGTGGTAGCCATTCATTAAATATTGAATGAATGAATGAATGAATGAACAGTTGAGAACGATTGTTTTGGTAGCACACATCAGACTCTTATAATAGAGTCACATCCAGGGGCACCTGGGTGGCTCAGTCGGTTGAGCGTCCAACTCTTGATCTCTGCTCAGGTCTATATCTTCAAGCCCCACACTGGGCTCCACGCTGGGTGTGGAGCCTAGTTTAAAAAAGACAGTCACATCCAGACTCATAACAGTATAACTGGGTCTCTGTATTCAGAGGCCCTCTACCTGTTTGTATACCATCGCAAGATTATGCTTCCTAAAATATCTCATTGATATTTTCTCTCTTTTCAAGAGCTACAGCATCATGTTGTTTATTTAACCAATGTCTGTCCCCCTTTGTCCTCCTTGCTTATAGAACCCTGATTATGTTCACGTAGCCACCCTTCTCTATGTGACCATGGACTACGGAAGAGATTGGCTCCAGCGGAGGGGTAGAGGCTACGTGGGAAGGAGATGGGTGAAACACTGACAGATCTAAGCCAGTCATGAGGTTACATTCCCCCTTGTCAGTGCTTGGTTTAGGCATGTGATAAAGTTTTGACCAATGTGAGATTCAAGGAAATGTGCTTGACTTCCTTGCTCTTACAAAGAGACACAGAGAAATAAGAAAAGACTGCTGCTGTTGACTGTTGTTGGATCTGGAACTGCTGCGTTGGTTAAGGGACAAGCTGTTATACTAAGGATGACCGAGCAAAAAGATGAAAAGAGTCCGGGTCTTGGGTGAACTGCTGAATCAGCCAACCCTGGGAGGGGGGTCCTCCTTGGAATTCTTATTATATGACATAATACATCTTCCTTATTGTTTAAGCCATTTTGAATTTATTATCTATAACCAAAAGCATCTCAACTAATAAAAACCCATCAATAGCCCCTCAATAACTATAGGATAAAGTCAAAATTCCTTAGTCTGCCCTGTTAGATCCCGTACAATCTGACCCCAGCCTAGTCATGACTCCAGAACGTGGCTTGCCAATTTCCATCTCCACATTCATGTTCTACATCTTTACCACCAGGTGTGCTGACAAATACTAACAACCAGTTTGCCAGAAGGGGAAAATCCTGAGTTTTAGCATTTACCAATTTCCAGGGTGTAAATATGCCTATCCCTGACAATTTCATGATACTAATGTGACATCACTGAACATGGAGTTGAAAAAGACATGTTCAGTCAGCACTAGCAAGCCAGTAAGAGCACACCACCCTACTACCACCCAGCTTTCTGTCCTCTGGCCGTAAATTTTCTCCCTAGACTTCAAGGGCCAACCTGTATCATCTCCTTTTGAAGACTTCCTATAAAATCCCAAACTAGGAATGTCTTTAGACCAGTTGGAATCAGACAGTTGCCCTGAACTGTTTTTCACAGGTACTTTCTAATAAGTCAACTATTTAATCAACGAATGAAAAAAAGCCTAGGAATAATAAAACAGCAAGAGAGAAGAGTTCAGTGATACCGTTTTTGTTCCTGCAGCTTCTAAGGGTTTCCTAGCACTGGGCATTAGAGGAACTCTGGTAGAAAGTCCCTGCCGCCAGGCCCGGTGAGTACTACGGGAAGTACTTCGTTGTAAATAGGACTTATCAGCTCTCAATTATTGCAAGTGCTGGTTCCCGGGAGAGCTGTGTTAGGACATTATCTAAAGGGCTCTTGGCAAGATTGGGTGTGTTCCTATTCTGGTCCTGACAAATCCCCTGAGGATGTAAGAATGGGCTTCTTTGGCCATCAGAGGCCTAGCAACAGGTAGGTAAGGAAGAGAAGCCAGTTCCTGAGGCCTTGAAGACAGTAAGGGCAACCTTACCTGATCGGAATGCCAGCCAGGTGGGTCAGCTTCATCTCTCCCTCACAGGTGGCACACCCTCGGCTTTGGAGGAAAAGCAAATAATCAGACTGCCAAAACATTGCTGAGGCAATGAGGAGAGGCTGAGAGGCTGGGCAATGGAGTGACTAAGTCACTGCGTCCCCTGACTAGGTCAGCACTGGGAGGCAGGCCAAATTCAGGCTACTGGAAACTGACAGAACATTCAGGAGCTAGATGTGACTAACGGTGCACACTGAGCTCCATAGGTACTGCACACTAAGAATGTTTTCTCAGTTATAAATATATGCTTCCCCCCCCTGCATTAGAGAGCTCTGGGATTGAGTCACTATATCTGATGGCACGTACTAGAATCTTTCTCAGTGATGCGCCTTCTGTCCGTCGCTTTCCAGGTTACTGAAATGACCAGCATTAGTTCCCACATTACTTACGGTCTGTGGACAAGCCTGTGCATCGTAGCAGCTCCTCACAGAGAGGTAAACAGGTGGTAGTTTTTTCAGCTGAGAATCATCTGGAATTGAAAAGTGTCACCATTACTTAGATTACCTTGGGCTACACTTAACCTAGTGTGTTAGGGAATCTTCCCAACTGAAGAAGAGATGAGACCCTAAGGTCAGAAGAAACTGGTAGAAGGAGACCAAGAACTAGGGAGGGATCCACAGATGAGTAAAGTACTATAGAAGCATCTAAGAGAAAAGTGTAACACCCAAGGGACATTTAAAAAGAAAACACTGGGGCGCCCAGGTGGCGCAGTCGTTAAGCGTCTGCCTTTGGCTCAGGGCGTGATCCCGGCGTTCCGGGATCGAGCCCCACATCAGGCTTCTCCACTAGGAGCCTGCTTCTTCCTCTCCCACTCCCCCTGCTGTGTTCCCTCCTCGCTGGCTGTCTCTCTCTCTGTCTAATAAATAAATAAATAAATCTTAAAAAAAAAAAAAAAAGAAAAAACATTGACTACGGGAAGAGAAAGGAAGGCAAACTAAAGGGCTGAATAATGAGAGCCGGGTAGATGAAGGTCACTGGTGCTAATCAGGGATGCTGGCCCTGCCACCATTTCTGAGTGGGCTAGCTCCGCACAGGTGGTGCCCTTCTACCCGTCCTCTGGGCCAGAGATCACACACAACCGGCAGCTCCGCTCTTACTTGCCAGTAAATGATACGGAATACAGCGCCAGACCGCTCGCCTGCTTGTCTGGATTCTCTACAGGAGCAACAAAAGCTCAAAAAAACGGGAATTAATACAATTCAGTGAATTCTGTCCATATTTTTAAGTGCCCACCATGCATAAGGCATACAAAGATACAATCATTGCCCTTAGGGAGCTTTCATGAGCAAGACTAGGCCTCGGTAATCTGAATCCTTCCATGCTTGACACATGTCCTTCACCTTATCCAGGAAGGAAGATGGAAGGTGACGTAGACTGTAAAAAAACAATGTGGCCTTTGACTCCAGATATTCGTTCCTGAAAGAAGCTGAAAGGGCTGAGTATTGCTACCCATACAGTACACTTTGTCAGTTGACTTCCTGCTTCCTACAAGACTTTCCTTTTGATCTTTCGTTTTCCTCCTCCCCTCCTTGTCTAGATGAATACTATTTACAGGCCCTTATGCCGCAAACAGCTTCTAACACTCAGAGCGGATGACGGTTCCTTACCACAGAAGCACAATGCAGTCAGTCGGTGTTGCTCTGGCCTATTCCAGGGAGTATCCTCACCACTGGACAAACACAAAACTATAGCTGGATTACACTGCAGATTCGGCTTGTTACTAGTGTCCCTGCGGAAACCTAGGCTAGTTGTTTGTTTTTTTGAATGTCTGAATCCATTGTCAACGCTTCTATGTTGAGTCGTTACGTCTTTTCTCCACAGCCACAATCTTAGCTCATTACTTCTGACTTAAACTACTTTAAAATAACTCCACAACAGTTCTCTTGCCTTTAATCTCTCTCTTCTCTTACCACCCTTCATGCCTTGCCTAAAACTAAGGTCTAGTTGGGGCACCTGGACAGCTAAGTTGGTTAAGCTCAGGTCTTGATCTCAGGGTCATGAATTGGGCTCCGTGCTGGGTGTGGAACCTACTTTAAAAAAACAAAATAAGGGGTGCCTGGTGGCTTAGTCGGTTGGGTGTCTGCTTTCGGCTCGGGTCGTGATCCCGGGGTCCTGGGATCAAGCCCCATGTCGGGCTCCCTGCTCAGCGGGGAGCCTGCTTCTCCCTCTCCCTCTGCCTGCTGCTCCCCCTGCTCGTGCTCTCTCTCTTTCTCTCAAATAAATGAACAAAAATCTTAAAATAATAAATAAATAAATAAAACTAAGGTCTGGTCAATCATTCCCCTGCTCAAAAGCCTTCAACTGTCCTTGAAGAGAAATTTATCTACTGCCAATAATAATTATTTTCGTAATAATTATTACTATTATAAGTACCTGATCATATGAAATAAAATACTATAATTATAATTACATTTATTATAATACACTTATAAGTATTACTATTATTTTAAATGTGATTGATACTAAACATCCCTGAGAGACTAAAAGAATTTGAAGAGATTATAGATTTCTTTGGGACCACTGAGTAAACTGAGAAAGAAAATATTGTCATTTAAAACCAAAGCTGACTATAGATGCTGCCTTTTAAAGGAGATGATATAATTCATAGAACAAAGAAAACTTTCCTCTCACGGCCTCCTTTCCCTCACAGAACTGGAAGAAGGGAGTGGTAGCCATTGCAAGCCTCTGACGGTTCTTCTGAGTCTCAGGATGGGAACTGAAACAGATAATCCATAATTCAGAAGGACACATTAACGCGTCCTTGGCTATAATAAAATAAGGAAAATCAAACGATAAAAGAGAAGCCCCACGGTCAGGAAAATGAGGAGTCTCTCACGGGAGAGAAAGGACCAGGCAATACAGCAATATAAAACTTCCCCATTGCCTCTAAGTAAGTCTTCAGAAAGCCTAACACATACACTAATATCCTATGTGGAGAGTATTTTCTGGGGAAAATGAAAGAAGTTGTTTTCCATCTTGGGGCAAAGTGATGCAAAACAGCAACTGGAGACTAGGGACCAGGAAATGATACCCCCATTGAGTTTTACCTTAATGAAGAATCTAAGAAATCCACTGAAAGATTTAATCTACTTTTCTACAAAAATGTTTCCAAATGCTGCTTTAATCAGTAACAAGGAAAAGCACAAGGCCCATCCCCCACCCCCAGAATCCCTGGAGTGGAGGAGGGGGCTCGTAACCCTGCAGGAGAATGGGCTTTCAGCAGTTTCCTTTGAATCTCGTAGGAACCTTTACACCATCGTGGGTTACAATTTGACGAGAGGGGTATATTCCCTTTTTACTCTCTCTCCCTGTGAGTTTGACAGGGGCCCTGTGTGGTGCTCTGTGCCCACCAAATAAATACTTATGTGATGATGGTGTTGACATTCTTTTTTCATTTTCTTTTCATTTAAAATGGTCAGCTCAGAGACCTGGCCCATCACATATTTTCTGGTCCCGCAGCTGTGGCCAGCAAGCAGTGTTCTCCCCTTCAAGTGTGAATGCTGCTGGGGCCACTGCCCCTAGACCCAAGGGATGGCTCTGCCACAAGCCCTGAGAACAGTTCCCAAGGCCTTCTCCTCAATAAAAAGAAAACACCGTGTCTCTTCCCAAGACTTATTGCCACCTACACTTTCTTCCGTGACAGGCCTCCCGTGGGTAAACTTTGCTAATAAGAAAGATCCCAGATAATTAGTAGAGGGAATTAGAATCAAAGAGAGAAATAATGGAAGCTACCATCCTCTGTCCTATTTAGTAAAAGTAGAATCTGGGCAGAACAATAGGTAGCTTCTGTGTTCTGAGGGGAGACAATAGACCAGAAAAGAGGAGAAAGACAAGAACAGGGATTAGTAGTGCAGTAGAAATTATAAAAGGTGATTCCCAGGTGACAAATCATACCACGTTCAGGCTCATACAAGGGGCCTCTCTACTCTGAGCTCTGAACTTGAAAAAGCACCATTCTGACCTTCTTTTGGCCATATCTCTTCCCATAGAATGAGAAGTCCATAGAGACCAGACTGGAGACAGGCGCATCTGGAGGTCAGGAACCCTTTCTAGAGCACCCCCTGGCTACCTGGGAGTCTGGAATTCCGAGTCCGAATAGTCCAGGGCCTGTGTAGGCCTCTTCCCCCGGTCCAGACTCCTGAGGATGAACACTGTCAGCAATGGGCCAGCTCACCCCACACTGCTATATTCAGCCACAACCCTAGGCGTCCAGCAATTCTAAATTGGAACCTGGCCTTCCCAGTTATTATGAAAATGTATTTGTCAAGGTAGGATAAAACATATTTTATCTAATAACTTGTTAGCTTTTAAATATTTAGACATATGGTATATAGGGTCTCTATTTGTACTCTTGCCCCAGGCCCCACAAATGTCAGAGGTGGGCCTATTTCAAATAAAATGTGCTTAGAATTAGAGAACTATATATTTAAGGGAAAATATGTGGGAACTCCCCTCTACTTGCTAGATGGGATGCTGCCCGACTCATGAATCACTTAATAAAATCAATTTGACCATCAAATTGAAAAAAAGAAAAAGAAAAATATTCTTCTCTGTTATTGATTAAAAGTCTTGATTACAAACCTAGATTTTTATTTACAGCTACTGATTTACCTGGAAGATTTTCTCTAAAACCAAGTAGACCCCTATCAAATAATTATCTGTACCCTAAAGATCACACTTTTCCTAGAAATGCTTGGTGTAACAAAATAATTATTGGCATTTTATTTCCTAGATTCCAAACAAGGGTGTGGATCCTGGCCTCAAGTTGGCCTGATCTGGCAGAGCTCTGGTGTCTGCTGGGGCTGCTCTTCCCACCCCTTTTCCCTCCTCCCACTGGTATTAGCCACCCTTCTAATAAATCAAAATTAATATAGTTTTAAAGTACATAGTTCATGTTTTTAAAGATTTATTTATTTGGGAAAGAGAGAGAAAACACATCCACATACGTGCACAGTGGAAGGAGCAGAGGGAGAGAGAATCCTCAAGCAGACTCCCCGCTGAGGGCCAAGCCTGTCAGGGGCTCCATCCCAGGACCCTGAGATCATGACCAGAGCTGAAATCAAGAGTTGGACGCTTAACCGACTGAGCTACCCAGGCGCCACAAGTACATAATTTAAAAGATTTTTTTATTCAATAGCAAATGAATTGACTCATATTCCTTTCTCTCAAAAGGAAAAAAAAACCCTAACAATTTTTTTAAGTGACTCAGATTTTTCCCCCCTCTGGATCATATACTTTAATAGGAAACATGTTCCATTTTGCTATAGCAAATAGTGTATTGTGAAGGCTTTCAGTGTCTGATTTTTTTCCAAGGGGGGGCATGAGGAGGAAGGCAGGCCAGGCTCAGGCAGGGTCCTAAGGGCAGGGAGGACCTGAGTAAGGTATTTACTCACGGCAGCTGGCAGGGAATGAAGCCAGAGCGTGAGTGTAAAACTATATTTGGGGAGGTGTGGCAGGGGTTAAGTATTAATCTAGAGAAGCAAATTCTTGTCATCAAGTCCGAGGGGAAAATTCAGAGCCCAAAGTAGAAGATGACATCAGATGTCAGGAACTCAGTCTATTTCATTCTGCAGCTCTGGACCCTTTCACCTCATACCTGCCTTAATCATTGTTCTGAGTTTACTAAGTCCCAGAGCTCCCTTTTATGGGATGAGCAAACATGGGCTAAGCCCAGGTCAGGTTTAGCGAAAGAGCACATGACAGCACCAGCCTGGTGGAATTCAGACTCTGGTGCTCAATGAATACTTTTCAGATGATGAAATCAATCTATTAAGTAGTCAACAATATTTATGAAAAATATGCAAGATTAATTAAAATAGGCATATTGCCAGCAAACTCAGTTTTTCTCAAGAGAGACAGAAAGGAGAGAAAGGTATGAACGTGGACACTTAAAACTCACCAACATTACAGACACAGTGATTTCTCTAGACCTTTCTCTTGCCACCAAATACACCATCTAGCCCAGTCATTTAGCAGCAACAACATTTTCTTCAAAAACCAAGAAAAATCTAGCCTCTCTCTTTCCTCCTACCTCCACCCCCCTCTCTTTTTATTATTCTTTCTGCCTCCCAGCCTGAGTCTGGAACTCAGAATGGAAGTAATGAGTCAGTGCTAGTCCACAGTCTTCACCTGTGACAATTGCTATAGAATCTATGCCTGAGTCTAAAAAGCACCTGACTGATGCAGCTGAGAGAACAACCCCGGCCCTTGGTAACTAGGGTGGTCTAGAACAGCTGCATCCACGCAGGCTTCCACGAGCAGAGCACGTGCGTCATGTGGTTCTCAGACCAGCAACAGCGCATCACCTCGAAGCTCACTGGAAGGCAGACATAAAGAGACACCACAGGCCATATAATGACATCTTATCACCAGGACTCTAAAACAGAGTGTGCAAACCACTAACGACAGACGGGAGAGCCTATCCTCTGGGCAAGTCAGTTAGGAGTCACTCTCCGTTCACCCTCAGGTTTATTCAGCTCTCTGGTATCTCACTAGATTCAACTTATGTCCAGTAGTATATAGTTTCAAGAACCCAAAAGGGGTGCCTGGGTGGCTGGGTCGGTTGAGCGTCTGCCTTCGGGTCAGGTCATGATCTTAGGGTCCTGGAATCCAGCCCCACGTCGGGCTCTCTCCTCAGCAGGGAGTCAGCTTCTCCCTTTCATTCTCCCTCTGTGCTCTCGCTCTCTCTCTCTCAAATAAATAGATAAAATCTTAAAAAAAAAAAAAAAAGAGAGAGAGAGAGAGCCCAAAAGAAAAAGAAACACCTCAAGGTGGTCTGTTACTAGAGTCTGAGGAGTCTCTTCTCTGAAAGACCAGAACATTCTCAGCAGTAGCAGCAGCTGCAGAAAGAGCAGCTGCAGCTAAGAACATTAGCATCTAATAAGATTTTATTGTTTGCCATTGTGGCAAGAGGTTTATCACAATTAAATGATAGCTGGCAGTGGGGAACTAGAAAAGAGAAACTCCTCTTTCCTGGTCTCCGTTCTGAAAGCAGAATCTGGAAGTATTGACTTTAAATACGAAAAGGTATAGTAACCTGACCAGGTGACATCAACATTTCCTACTTTTTCCTACATGTGTTAGTGAGTGAAGACAGAATTTAACTTCTTTAGCTGAGAGCAATACTATTCCTTCCTACTTTTTTTAATTGAAGTATGGTTGACACACAATGTTTTATTAGTTTCTATTCCTTCCTAGCTTTGACACATCAGTTAGTGCTCAGTGCCAGGGATATGAAAGGCAATTATTTCTCAATGGAGCACCATTATGTAGCATATTAACAAAAGCACTTTCTGAGCAATGGAATAAATATTCCATTCTACAAGTTAAATCTAGTCCCTGCTTAGCTTTTCTAAGCACCCGAGCCCCTTCAAATAGAGCCATTTTCATTGTTGTTGTTAAGGATGAGAGCAGGGCAAATTCTAATGCCTGAGGTAACAATCTTTCTGGCAGGAGCTTGTCTCTGATTATTGCCTCTGCACTTTGGGGAATAAAGGATCTCACGGGCTTATGAGGGGACTTTAGCTTAAATAGGAAGAGAACAATAAAGAGGATAAGGGATTGGAGTACAGGGTGATAAAGCCTAGGAACAGATGGCTTGACGAAGAACACTAAAGAGGTTAGAGACGTTGATCTACATGCTGTTTTCCATACTCTTCACAAAAGGTAGAAAAATTATTCTTGATCCTTTAGGAGTTTGCCTGAATGACATCATATGACAAGAATTGTAAAGGCATAAATATAGATACTTGAGAACAAATTTCTGTAATTGGGGGAAATCTCTGCATATGAGTGACCTCAGGAAGAAGTGACTGACTGAAACCAAGGACTGAAATGTTTCCAGAATTCTCTCCAGGCTTCATCATGACTTCTTTCTACATTTGAGCTTTATTCTCACCCAATACAGACTGGCTTCTTTCACACAAGAGGTAATAACAACTCCACAGCCTCCCATCTCACACGGCTCTCTACCAGAGAGCACCTGAGACCAGCTTTCCATGTCCAAGTTAAAAATCTGCTGGAAGGGCTCTGATTGGACCGTATTGGGTCAAGTCACCATTGCCAGACCAGTGAATTATGTCTAGTGTGGGGGATGGAGAATTCTTATGTTTAGGTCAGGGGTCCAGCCCTAGACCAACAACTGTGGCCAGAGAAATAGAGTTATATAAGAACATGGAAGCCTCTGTAAAAATTACGTGGTTGGACGTGGTGCCTGGAAACCAGTCAGTTAAGTGTCCCAACTCTTGATTTCAGCTCACAGAGATGAGCTCCTGGCCCAGATTGTTTCAAACATAACATTGCATCCACCTTGACCTCCGTGATTAGTGCAAAGATGACACATAACCCAAATGTGACCTATCAGAGCCCCTCCCTGGGATTTTCTAACTGGATTTTTCTTGTGTTATGAGGTCCTGAGGGTATAAGATCAGGGCTATGGTTGAAACATGTTAACAGCAACTTAAAAGATTAAAGCCAACACAGAGAGAGAAGCAGAGGTGAGAAGTGACAAGAAAGAAATGAGATTCCGGATGATACCCAAGATTGGAGCTGGTCATCTATGAGAACACTGTACTCCCACCCTTTCTGTAGTTTGGAAATATGAGCCAATACATCCCCCTTTTTTGCTTAAGTTCATTCTATTGGGATTTCTGTAATTTGCAATCAAAATTATATTAATATTTGAAATTTATTTAAAGTTAAGATATTACATTTTTTAAATTTCTAGACAAAGCTATACTATGTGTATAATCAATGTGTGTCATGAATCATGTGATGTACTCCTGCTTAAATAATCTTCAACTTTCAGGCTTCAGATAAGCAAACCAAATATATTGTAAATCAAATGTATTGTATCGTATTGAGTGCCTTCTATACGTGACCCCATTAGCTAGGTTCTGGGGGTACAAGATTAGGTCATTATCCCAACTTGAAGGTGTTTATCCTCTGAAGGGGAGGAAGAGAGGAAATAAATAATTCTAATACTATAGATATATGTAATAGCTAAGCCATGGCACAAAAGTAGAGTGATTGGCTCAACATTTCCAACTTCATTTACCACAGAAGATTCCTTATAATAATTAATTGGCTACTCTGCTGTATCCTTTAGTGCTAAAAGGATAAGTGCCAAGAAAAGGTGCATTCTCTTAAAATTCCAAGTTGGAAATAGTACTTTTCTTTATTACTTCCTTATGAAATGTATAAATTCTATGCTATTCTATGCTATCACGGGAAAATTTCAAGTAGAAAAGTAGAAACTTCTTCAACTAATTCGGTGAGTTCAAATTATTAGGATGATTAATTAGCTAAGACCAAAAGAATTTCTCGAACACATTTCCTTATAATTTCCTGTATGGAAAGAAAAAAGTGGGATGCCTGGGTGGCTCAGTTGGTTAAGCATCTGCCTTGGGTTCAGGTCATGATCCCAGGGTCCTAGGATGGAGCCCTGCGTCAGGCTCCTTGCTCAGTGGGGAGCCTATTTCTCCCTTTGCTGCCACTCCCCCTGCTTTTACTTGCTCTCTCTCTCTGACAAATAAATATATAAAATCTTTAAAAAAAAAAAAAAAAGGAAAGAAAAGAAAGAAAGAGAAAAGCTTTCTGAAATAGCCAAAATAATATGTCAATACCCAAATCACAAAAGCATAGCTTGACATTGAATTCCTTGAGATAGGAAAATCTATTAATTTATTAGGTAGCAGGTAATATTCAATAATATTCATGTTTTCACTAAATCAACTATATATAACCATTATGCCCCGAAGAGTTAATTGTTTTATTTTATTTTTTTAAAGATTTTATTTATTCATCCGACAGAGAGAGAGCACACAAACAGGGCAGCAGACAGGCAGAGGAAGAGGGAGAAGCAGACTCCTGAGCCAAAGGCAGACGCTTAAACAACTGAACCACCCCAGCGCCCTGAGTTAATTGTTTTAAATCAAACAGGTTTGTCAAGGCTCTAGGATGCAGTGGTCAATGGTATCCTTAACACATCAAACACCACAAAATGAAACACATGGAGCCAAGCAGGCCTTAGTAGCTGTACAGAGCCCTGCTTAGACTGTAGTGAAAACCAGACAAAAGTCTATCAAGATCATTTGGCCTAATATAAGATTTTGTGATTCCCAGGAGAACGTGGGCAAAGCCAGTCAGGAGAAAAGACCCAGTAAAAGAAAAATTAAGGACTGTACTGTTTTCATGAATTAAAATTATGTATTAATAATCCTTTTTTTAAAAAAGATTTTATTTATTTATTCGACAGAGATAGAGACAGCCAGAGAGAGAGGGAACACAAGCAGGGGGAGTGGGAGAGGAAGAAGCAGGCTCATAGCAGAAGAGCCTGATGTGGGGCTCGATCCCATAACGCCGGGATCACGCCCTGAGCCGAAGGCAGACGCTTAACTGATGTGCCACACAGGCGCCCCTGTATTAATAATTTTTAGTATCAGTTTTATTCAGTGAATAATTAATGATGAGTTAGGAAACTCAACTTTCTTCCCAAGTCTCATAAAGATACGAAGGAATGTATGTTTACTCAGATCATTAAATCACTCATTTTTATCAAAATTGGAACAGAAGCTTTCGTTGATAAAACAAATGTTGAGGGGTGACCATCCACTCACAAAGTGTTCATTGATTAAACCCATTGCCTAGAGTTGACACTGGCAGGCTCTGGAGTGCTAACGATTGTCTCTATACTTGCATTGTGACTCAAGTCAGGTTATTCTCAATATTCTGAAGACTTATTTCTAGCAAATAAGTAAATGCAACAAATAACAGCAGATACGATCCTATAACTCAAAGTTGCCTTTTTTTTAAAAGATTTTATTTATTTATTTGAGAGAGAGTGTGAGCATGAGCGGAGGGAGGGGCAGAGAGAGATGGAGAAGCAGACTCCCTGCTGAGCAGGGAGCCCAACGTGGGTCTGATCCCAGGACCCCAGGATCATGACCTGTGCTGAAGGCAGACGCTTAACCGACTGAGCCACCCAGGCACACATCAAGGTTGCTTTAGAGTCGTACTACCAATAGCTTATGAATAAACTTACTGAAGATTCCAGAAGTTTCAGTAGTTTAACCCACAGCACACCTAGGAACATATTTATTTGCAGCTGCCTGCAGCAGAGCCTTTCATTCTTTCAGGCTCCATAGTCTCTGGGGACAAGCAATTTGGTGGTAGCATTCTCCTGGCTTCTCATTTTTCACATAATGAAACAGAGGATCAAAGAGATTTAAGTAACTTATCCTCAACCATTTAGCAAGGATGCCACAATGGGCTCTCCAAAGCCAATGCTCTTTTCACTACACCACACTGTCACCTCTGAAGTCTTAAATTCTAGTAACCCACAACCTGCAGCGATCTCCTATCCTTCCAGCTGTCTCACCCCTGTAGTCTCCACACCTGTCCTTTGCCATCAGAACCGTCTCATGTTCTAGACGTGTTCCTTTCCTCTGAGTCCATCTGAGCTTTCTTGGCAACACTTCCTTTTCAGGGAGCCTGGGTCCCGTAATGAAACTGTTGGCGCACTGGCTCCCTCTTATCCTTATTGTATATGTAATCCCTAAAAGCTAGTTTCCCTGCTACTACATTCTAAGCATGATGGAAGAAAATTACACCGGTGGACCAACGCCAACATAAAAATTCAAGTATCAACAATATCAACTTGAAGGTATAATGCGTCTCCGATTCCTTCAGCCACTATGCCCAACACTCACCACCATCCGCCCTTTATAACCGTCACCTTGCTCCTTCTCAGATGACAAACTGCCCATTCACAGAGAAAACTGAGGCATTGGTGTGAGTGGAAGGGATTTCCCTAAACTCCAGGCCCTGTGCTTACAAACCAACAGACAGCTGAATCCACCGTCATCTTCCACAAGTTTCTGGTTAAAAGCCTTTCCCTCTGGGCTTAGAGGAAATGCCCCTTCTATTCAAGGTTAATCCCCCTAAGCCCCGTCCCTGTTTTATACAAAGTCCCATCCCCTGCTAACTCCTCAGGGAACTTTTACTATTAGTATTGCGTTTCTCTTCTGTCTTCTATACTTTTCATTTCTTCATCTTTCCTGGATCCCTCCATGCTGCTCACGTCACCCTCAGCTAAAAGCAAACAAAACCAAAACCAGCCCCACAAAACATTCACTGGCCCCTGCACCTCCCTCGCAGCCAAGCCTCTCAAAGTGTACACCCCATCTCTTGTCTCCACTTCCTCAACTTCCATTCACCCTGCAACCCACTCAAATTTGGCTTCCATTCCCACCCGGTCACGGGAACTGCTCTAGCTAAAGGCCATCTGCTGCATCTGTAAGTGTCACTCTTGTCATTCCTACTATTGTTAATTTATGTAGTTTTTTTTAGTGAACACAATGGTTGCTGCTCATTTAGTTATTAGATTATGTAAATTTAGACTCTTAGATTAGGTTATTATACTATATTTTTTAATGTCTGGTGGGAAAGTAATTTTTTTACTATTTCATTTTCTAAGTGGTTTCTGCTGGCATAGAAAAACTACTTTTGTACGTTGATCTTGTCAGCCTGTTCCGATTGGTTTCAATAGTTTGTCCATTTGTTTTCTTTTCTATGTGGATCATCATGTCATTTTCAGATAAAGACAGTTCTCTTTTTCCAGTCTGTATATCTCTTATTGTTCTCACATTATTGCATCTGTTTGACTTCTAATAAATGTTAAATAGCGGTGATGAATTCCCCTGTCTGGAAGTTCTTCTAAAGTCGTACCACTAAGTATAATGTCTGCTTGTACATTAAGAACTTTTTATGGAGCTAAGAAATTTTCTCTCTATTCCTTTTTTGCTAAGGATTTTCATTATTTATTCATGAATGACGTTGCATTTTATCAAATTCTTTTTATCCATCTCTTAAAATGATCTTTCCCTCTTTAGTATATTAATCTATTGAATTCTATATATAGACTTTCTAATATCAAACCATTCTATAAACCTGGAATAAATCTCATTGGTCATGATGGATTAGTCTTTGAATACACTACTGATTTTATTTGCTAATATTTCAGATTTTACACATATGTTCATGAGTTAAGAATGACCCATAATGCTCTTTGTGGGGCTAATTAGTATGCTTTTTTTTTTAAGATTTTATTTATTTATATGTCAGAGAGAGAGAGAGCTCACACAAGTAGGGGCAGAGGGAGAGGGACATGCAGACTCCCCACTGAGCAGGGAGCCTGACGTGGGACTCGATCCCACGACCCTTGGATCATGACCTGAGTCGAAGGCAGACACTCAACCAACTGAGCCACCCAGGTGTCCCTAGTGTGTTTTTTGTATCCTGGCTTTGCCAGGTTATACTGTAATCTGGGTCATTTTCTTTCTTTTTCTGTGCCTTTACTCGAGGCTACGTTATAATTATTTCTCTGTCTTCAATGTTAGAACATAAACACCCTGAGGGCAGGGACTGTGTTTGTCTCACCATTTGCTATCTTCCCTGTACCTAGAATAGTGTTTAACACCTGGCAGAGGGTCAAAGACTTTTGGGATAAATGAAGTTCCGCCTGGGGATCTAATGTATAGCATGGTGACTATAGTCAACAATACTGCATTACATTGGGATGCCTGGGTGCCTCGGTCGGTTAAGCGTCTACCTTCGACTTAGGTCATGATCCTGAAGCCCTAGGATCGAGCTCCGCATCCGGCTGCCTGCTCAGCGGGAGTCTGCTTCTCCCTCTGCCTGCAGCTCTTCTCATTCTCCCTCTCTCAAATAAATAAATAAAATATTTTTAAAAAAACCCAATACTATATTATATGTTTGAAAGTCGTCAAGAAAGTAGATCTTCAGTGTTCTTCCCACATGCACAAATGGTGATTATGTGAGGTAAGGGAACTGCTAACTAACCTTACTGTGGTAAACATTTTGCAACATATATGTGTATCATAATATCACCTTGTACACCTTAAATCTGCACAATGTTATCTATCAATTATAGCTCAATAAAGCTGGAAAAAAATAATTAAGCTCTCCCCACTTTGACTTCTCAAGGTACACAGTATCTTTTTTTTTTTTTTTTAAGATTTTATTTATTCATTTGACAGAGAGACAGCCAGCGAGAGAGAGAACACAAGCGGGGGAGTGGGAGAGAAAGAAGCAGGCTCCCAGCGGAAGAGCCTGATGTGGGGCTCGATCCCAGAACTCTGGGATCACGCCCTGAGCTGAAGGCAGATGCTCAACGACTGAGCCACCCAGGCGCCCCCACAGTATCTTTTTAGCAGTAATGATCATAATCTAGTAGTCCCATATCTCCCTAAGTTACAGGTTCCTTATATGACTTTTCATTGCACATTTATGCCTAGCAAGGAGGAATCTAATGAATATTTGTTAATTTAAAAAAATTCTACATGACATGAAAGTGGTATATTAAATAATATTACCATATTTTAAATGAGGTATAGGGCCAGGTCCAAACAATACTTGTCTGTGGTGACAGCCCCCCGCATTGCACTCATTAACCTAGTCTTGCTGTTTCTGGCTCAGTGCTCTTCCGCTGTCCCACAGAGCCTGTTGCTGACATGCTCTTCCTTCCACCTCCATAAAATGTATCTGTCCTATTTTTTTTATTTCCTTAGGGGTCTAAGGTTTCAGGTAGCAAATCAGACAAACTAATTTTCATTAATAGAGAACAGTAATTAGAGAAGACAAAGGGAGCACAAGCCTAGGCAATAAATGTGCACTTTTCATAAAACATGGTGCTTTTTCTGATTATAAAATATATGCTCATTATAGAAAAAAATTTAAACACCAAAAAAACATAAAGAAAATAAAAGCTACACCCAAAACACCTCAAACAAGTCGAACCTTTTTGGTTTTCATATAGCATGTCTCTACTGCCTCAGTTTGAATCCTACCTCTGCTACTTTTGAGCTGTGTGACCTTGGACAGATTACTTAAACTCTCTGTGCCTCAGCCTTAGCATCTGTAAAATGGGGGTAGTGGTAGTATCTATTATTGCTCTGAGGATTAAGTGAGTCAACATGTGTAAGGTACTTAAAATAATCACTGGCACGCAGTAAGGTCTATGCAAGTTTGCTACTATTGTTTTGACAAGTATACTCCCAAACAGATAAGACAGGCCAACCAACAGACAGGAAAGGGATATGTCTACAAAAAACATACTTTTAAAAAATATTGAAATCATCCTTTACCTGTATTTTTCTTATTTGCTTTTGTCACTTAAAAGTGTAGCATGTAGGGGTGCCTCAGTGGCTCAGTCGGTTAAGTGTCCTACTTTTGATCTCAGGTCTTGATCTCAGGGTTGTGAATTCAAGCCCTGTGCTGGGCTCCATGCTGGCGTGAAGCCTACATAATATTAATTAATTAATTAATTAATTTAAAATGATACCATGTATATTTCCCCACATTTTAGTATTCTCCATCAGTAGCTGTTTCAAGGTGATAAACTTGTGGGCAGAATTCAGACTTTGCCTTTTGTTGACCAGAATAGTGTTGTTTTATAATTTGAGTTTTAGTGCCTTCGAGTGGAGCATGAGCTCTCCAGTTTAACACAGAACACTCACTAGTATCTTACACTCAGGTACGTTGCGTATTTGGTTTGCTGGCTAAGCACCTGAAGGCCCTTGAGATTTTTACCCCCAATATGACTGTTAGTAGTCGCATATGCTTTTATTCTATGACTAGGCTACACTTTACTTAAGCAATTCTATTACTACACATTTAACTTGTTGTTTCTATCTCACTATTATAAATAATGGTGTGAAGAACATCCATAAATATAAATCTTGCTTATACATCTTGGTGTCTTTTCCTTAGAAGAATTTCCCCAAGACAGAAATGCTGGGTCAAAGTTTGAATATTTTTAAGATCTTTATTACATATTACTAAATTGCCTGACAAAATCTTGTACTATTTTACACTTCCACCAGCTCATTTCCTTGAACAGTTATGGATACTGGTATTATCACCTTTTTCCCAGGAAAGGCCTACTAATTAATAATATGCATCTTTCAGGGGGAGCCTGGGTGGCACCTGCTTAAGCATCTGCCTTCGGCTCAGGTCATGATCCCAGGGTGCTGGGATCAAGACCCACATTGGGCTCCCTGCTCAGTGGGCTGCCTGCTTCTCCCTTTCCCTCTGGCACTCCCCCTGCTTGTGCTTTCCTGCTCTCTCTCTTTCAAATAAATAAATAAAATCTTTTTAAAAGTAATAATAATATGCATCTTTCAAATATGGCCTTTTTGAGGACAAAATGTTTTCTCCTCCAGCCATCAAACTTCTTTCTTTTCCCGGCTATCTGGACAAGTAAGTGAAACAGTTGGGGGGAAGATAGGAATCCTTGCTATGTCCTCAAATGATATCCAGTATTACCCAAGTGACTCTATGCCTCAAAGAACTTTCTCTTGGTAAATAACAGAATAAGATATGCTAACCCCTATCATTAAGGTATAAAATTAGCATTAGTATAATTATTATTGTAGTTGATGGTAACTGCAGGAGCTATCATCCGCCACACACTTCTTACAGTTAGGCACGCTTACTACGTCATAAGCCCTTCACCTCATTAATCCTCATGGTAACCCATGAGATAAGTGGTATTACAAGTATTACGATGGACAAAACTGAGGGTCACACAGGTTAAAGTAACTTGTTTCAAGTTACACAATCATCAGTGACAAAGCCAGAATTTAAGGCTTCGCTAGTCTAAGTCCAAAACCACAATACTAAAATGTCTTTAAGTATATTATTATTAATAATAACTCTCCCATTTCACATTTTTCATTTCTCAAAGAGCTTTCATATACACAGTTTGGTGCTGATGATAATATGTCTGTGGGATCTGATGAAGAGGGTATCATGGTCAATTCATAGATTCGGTAAGTGAAGCAGTCCGTTGAAATATAATAAACATAAAATCTCACGTGTCCAATATTATCCATTAAAGTCATAACCCTTACCATGCTTGCAGTTAGAACTTAAAAATTACTCACGTAAGCGCTTTGAGTTTGATGTAGATGACAGCCTACAGATCTCCCACACTTAGGCTTCTCCTAGCTGCAGCCGGAACGCCAATTACAGAATTAAGACGGGAGTTCTGGCCTACTCCAACCCATCCTTGTTCAGCAAGTTTGTTCTTTTTCTGTTCTCCAGCTGACGGAGCTACTTTAAAAAAAGAAATCATTTCTACAAACATTTGAGGCAGCTCATCCCTCTGGCTTTTAGCATAATTGGACTCTGTCAGAATAATCTAGAAATCTGTTTTCCGATGCTTGAATGCAAGTCCTTGAGTTTTTATGGAAGTTTTATGGGGTTGTTACGGCATTAGTCAGGCCAAAAATATAAATGTAATGTAGGCTTTGACCTGTCAGAAATGGTATATATTAAATACTGCACTTATTGTTTTATATTTACTTAACTGCCTTTAAAAAGTGTCAACATGATTTAAAGTACTAATAAGATTCATTGCATAACTTACTTTAGCAATTTTCATCGTAAGATCAACATGCAGCAAAGATCTCTACTCTGGTGGTTCTCAATCTTTTTGGTCTCAGGACCCCTTTACATTGAAACATTACTGAGAACCCCAAAGAGTTTTTGATTATGAGGGTTATACCTACTGATATTTACCATATTAAAAATTAAAACTGAGATATTTTATTTTTTAAGGTTAATTTATTTCCTTGAGAGCACGCATGTGAGCAGGTGAAGGGGCAAAGGGAGAGGGAGAGGGAGAGGGAGAGGGGTCCTCAAGTAGACTCCCCACTGAATGCCCCAAAACGGAGATATTTTAAAACTATCAATTAATTCATTTAAAAATAAATTCATTATATGCTAACATGGACAACATTTTAAGAAAAATAATTATATTTTGCAAAATAAAAAATTTGTCAGAGGATGGCATCATTTTACATTTTTGCAAATCTCTTTAATATATCTGGATTCTCTCTCATATCTGCTTCTACCATCAATTTGTTGTGATATGTTGTTTGAAAAGGTTAAAATATTTGAAGAAAATTCAGCCTCACAAAAATATGTAGTTAGAAAGAGGAGGAATATTTTAATGGCCTTTTCAAATAATGGTGGACATTCTTCTTTGATACTACCCCAAAACTTAACGAGTAGTAGGGGGGTTTGTTGTTGTTGTTGTTTTTTAAAGTTTTTATTTATTTATTTATGAGAGAGAGCAGGGGTGGGGGGAGCTGGAGAGGGAGAAGCAGGCTCCCCGCTGAGTAGGGAGCCCACAGTGAGGCTCTATCCCGGGACTCCGGGAGTTGAAGGCAGACGTTGGATCGACTGAGCCACCCAGGCGTCCCAACAAGTAGTAGTTCTTAAAAGGTTAATTGCAATGTGGAATCTGAAAGCGTATCAATGAACTTTTCCTACTGTTACATTAAAAGCCATTAGTCCAGGGGCACATGGGCGGCTCAGTCAGTTAAGCACCCAGCTCTTGGTTTCAGCTCAGGTCATGATCTCAGGGCCCTGGGGTCAAGCCCTGCCTTGGGCTCCCCACTTATGGGGGCGTCAGATCAAGGATTCTCCCCCTCCCCCTCTGTTCATCACCCTGCTTTCTCTCTCTCTCAGTGTCTCTCTAAAATAAACAAATAAATCTTTAAAAGAAAAAAATGAGTCCACCTTGTTCTCTGAACAGAACTTTTGCTTGTGCTTATTTCGTAACATCACACATTGATCCTTTCAAAAATATTGGGTCACTGAATTATGCAGATCTTCCAAATGTTAACACATTTCATTGTATAAATAGCAAGATATTATATTTACGAATATGATCTGATTAGAAAATCTTTAAATATTAGGAAGCTGTCAAGTTCACAATGACAGTACAATTTTTCCAAAATTCCTACATTTGTTTGAAAGCCCAAATTTTATCATTGGCAATGGATTTGGTCAGTTGTTTACCTTGAAGTGGAAGGCTCACTTTGTTCGTTTCAAGAAAATGTCCACCATATACCTGTCTCAATCATAGACTTATCAGTAGTTGTTCTTTCAAGTAAAAATGGTGTCCATGGCCAAAAAAGTAGCTAGTTCAGCTCACAATTCAAGCAACTGCACAAATGTTTTTCCACAAGACAACCATCACACTTTGGTATACAGCAGAAGTGTTTATGTGTTCTTATTTCATCCCCCAGAATATCAAAAACACACCTACTTAGGGATCAACATATAATAAAATAATTTCTTCTGCTTCATCAAGATCAGTCTTAAGTGAAACTGGTCTATCTCTTTTTTATTGTCTTCTTCCCTTCCTTCTTTCGTTCCTTCCTCCCTCCCTCCCTTCCTTTCTTCTTTTTTCTCTCCTCCTTTCTTTCCTTTTCTTCTTTCCTTCCTTCCTTTTTTTTTTCTCCTTCCCCCGTCCCTTTCTTTCTGCAAGTGGCTGGCAGTGAAGAATACAATGACCACTGAGTAGTATAGTTTGGTGCCACTGCTTAATTTGAGTTAAGGGACTAGCGGTTTTACCTACCATTGCTTTTGCACCATCAATGTAATATCAACGGGAGCAGGTGGTGGGGCGGAGGGAGGTGCATTGTGTCTAAAAATTTTTTTTTAATATTTTATTTGTTTATTTGACAGAGAGAGAGATAGCCAGCGAGAGAGGGAACACAAGCAGGGGGAGTGGGAGAGGAAGAAGCAGGCTCCTAGCAGAGGAGCCTGATGTGGGGCTTGATCCCAGAACGCTGGGATCACGCCCTGAGCCGAAGGCAGACGCTTAACGACTGCACCACCCAGACGCCCCTAAAATTTTTTTGAAAATAATTTTTAACCTTGCAACTCCCCTTAAGGGTCTCAGGGACCATTACTCTATTTGGTGCTTAGTTCAAAAGTATTTTGCTTAAGAACTCACACCCTAACTCAGCACACACTAACTTTTTGGTTATTTCATCAGAAATATTCCATCAGAATCATTCCTAAAATCTTTTCTTATAAAAGAATATCTTTCTCTGACCCTCTCTTCTACCTCCTTTATCCACTTTTAAGGACCCTTGTGATTACATTGGACCCACCTAGATAGTATTCTTGCTAACTCTTTTTAGCTATAAAAATTTTATTTTTACTTTTTCCAATTTTATTGAGATGTAGTTGACATATAACACTGTATTAGCTTAAGGTGTGCAAAATAATGATTTGATATACATATACATTGTAAAATGATTACACAATATAAGTCAAATAATAAGTTTAATTAACATCCATCACCTCACCTAGTTACATTTTTTTCTCATAATAAGAACTTTTAAGACCTCCTCTCTTCAGAACTTTCAAATACATAATACAATATTACTGACTATAGTCACCAGTACTTTTTAATAGCTTAGAGGCAGCTGACTAGCAACCTTAATTCCACCTGCAACCTTAATTCTCCTTTGCCATCTAACACGACAGATTCACAGGTTCTAAGAATCCTAACCCTAGGGGCGCCTGGGTGGCACAGCGGTTGGGCCTCTGCCTTCAGCTCAGGGCGTGATCCCAGCGTTATGGGATCGAGCCCCACATCAGGCTCTTCTGCTATGAGCCTGTCTTCCTCTTCCCACTCCCCCGCTTGTGTTCCCTCTCTCGCTGGCTGTCTCTCTCTCTGTCGAATAAATAAAAATAAAATCTTTAAAAAAAAAAAAAGAATCCTAACCCTAATATGGACATCTTTGGGGAGGGGGCATTATTCTGCTTATGACAGGGAGCTTCCATGTCCAAAGGAGGCAGGTACCACGGCCCGAAGGCCACTCCTGTAAGACCTCCATGTGCTTTGTAATTTCTCAGTGCTTGTTTTTTGTAACTCCCCAAAGTGGTTTATAATAGCATTCTTAAAATGAAAAAGGCCTGAGAGGAGTGAGCAATTGGGGGACACGGTATTCCAGTCCAGAATTAGACTTGGGAGGGATTGAGCCCAAGCTTGTAGCATCTGGGGAGAAAAAGGCAGCCCGGATCGCTGAAGTCTGAGCCTCAGAGAGAAGAATACGGGGTGCAAGTGTGAGTGACATAGGCACCCTCACTTGCAAAATACAGTGACATTTAGAATATCTAATATCCTCTAACACAAAACGGTCAGCTACCAGGGCTCCAATTTCTAGAAAAGAGAAAACAACATGACAGCTCTACCCTTAGCACTGGAGTTATCACATGTGTATGTTTCTACTGTCTTCCTTCAAGGTTCAAGTCTGGTTTACAGCTGCCGTTGTGGTAGGTGCTCAATTAACATTACCACTGTGTGCCGAGGACTGTGCTAGGTAGGGGTTTAATTCACATCTTGGCAACACACTTGCAGAGTAGCTAACAATAAACCCATTGGACTGATGGGGACACTGAAGTCTCGGAAGTCAAGCCACACGATTTGTGTAGTAGTAAACCTGAGACTGAGACCTCGGTTGCTCTGGGTTCTAGGTTAGTGTCTTTCTATGAGATCACATTGTCTCCCTCGTGACACATCTTTGCCTGATACTTGCTCGTCTATTGTTCTCTTGCGAAACTTCACCGTGTAACTATGTTCATCATGATAGCTTTTGTGACTGTTCAACATTCAAAGGAATGAAGCCATCATTATGTAATCAATCATGTTTGTGTTGATCATAAATAAAGCTGTGGTGAATACAAGAAAAATTGTTTTAATGGAATGGTTCACAAGGGAATGAATCCAGAAAAAGTATGAAATTAGGATATGCTTTGGTGATTTTTACATTGATTAGTCATTAAATCATCTCACTTGACAAACATTTGTCCCACAACAGTTTAACAATACCCACAAAACTGAAGAATTTGAGCTCATATGTCTTTAATTTCTTCCTAGAATTGAATTATTTATCAGGTAAGATTTAAACGGCAGAAACATAAACACTGCCGTCCAGGCCTTTAAAAACAAGAGCAGGGGCGCCTGGGTGGCACAGCGGTTAACCGTCTGCCTTCGGCTCGGGGCGTCATCCCAGCGTTACGGGATCGAGCCCCACATCAGGCTCCTCCACTGTGAGCCTGCTCTCCCACTCCCCCTGCTTGTGTTCCCTCTCTCGCTGGCTGTTTCTGTCTCTGTTGAATAAAAAAATTAAAAAAATTTTTTTAAATTTAAAAAAAAAATAAAAAAAAAAAACAAGAGCAAACTGCTTTTCTATCGCTCGTCCTCATTGTATAGACACAAAATACAATAGTTAACTTTTAAATAAGAGATTTTCTTTAGTTATGGCTATTTTTAAGCATATATGAGAAAATAAGGGCTAGCAAAAATTAGATCAGCTATGGCCCAGTCAGCTCAACATTTTATGTCACGAAAATAATACTGCAGACAAGTTCCTAAGAAGCACACTGCTGTCCCTGATAGATCTCAAAATATTCAAGAAGTAGCACAAAATGCCAATCCCTCTTTTTTTTTAAATAAAAGTTGTTTATCTTATTTTTCATTCCTTAATCTGAAGAAAAGGACTGTTGATAGATGGTGGATTGAACACAAGTGTTTACCTTGCGTAAACACCACTTAAGTGATAGTAAAGCCATATGCCTCCAAGAACAAATAGAATGCAAGAAAAGAGAACAGCAACAAAAATTTGAAAGTTGGATAATAAATATCTATTTTAGCAAACTTGACACCTTATCAGATCAATTTCAAACCTCGTCATATATTTTCCTTTTTTTAGTTAAAAAATCACATGAATATTCCCTAATGATGAAAAACTCAAAATGGTGGGTATACTCTGGACAGAATAGTGTTCTGGACAATGTTCTCGTACTATGACTGAAGTTGGCATCGGCTTCTCTTCTGTAAGCCAGATCAAATTATTGCCTCATAGTTAACCCCATGGTCTTTACCTAAGTATTGCTCATAAATCAGGTATTCCCCATCCTGAGCCAAATAAACCGAGCAGAAGATTCTGTTTTTTTATTTTAAAGATTTTATTTATTTATTCAACAGAGATAGAGACAGCCAGCGAGAGAGGGAACACAAGCAGGGGAAGTGGGAGAGGAAGAAGCAGGCTCATAGCAGAAGAGACTGATGTGGGGCTCGATTCCATAACGCTGGGATCACGCCCTGAGCCAAAGGCAGACGCTTAACCGCTGTGCCACCCAGGCGCCCCAAGAAAAGAATGTTTTTATTTTATTTTTTTAAAGATTTTATTTATTTATTTGACAGAGAGAGACAGCCAGTGAGAGAGGGAACACAAGCAGGGGGAGTGAGAGAGGAAGAAGCAGGCTCCTAGTGGAGGAGCCTGATGTGGGGCTCGATCCCAGAACGCCGGGATCACGCCCAGAGCCGAAGGCAGAGGCTTAATGACTGCGCCACCCAGGCGCCCCAAGAATATGTTTTTAAACATATGAGTTTAATTCATTTACTTTGACTTTCATGGTCACTGATATATTTCGGTTATTTTCCACCACCATTTATTCAAAATGTCTTAAATTGTCTTTCACAAACTATTTACAGTATTTTTAATATGTCTTATATTTCTCTTTATACTCTTGTTATTCTTATCAATGTAATATTTCCCATTATATTTTTATTAGTTATTGCTAGCGTACAGGAAGATGTTGATTTGTTTATCTTTTATGGAGCCATTTTATTGCACTCTCTTATTAATTCTAATTAGTGTTTCATTAGTTGCCTTACATTATCTAAATAGGCAATCACATTGCCTGCATATAATGATTTTTGTCTCCTCTTTTCCAGTACTTATTTCTTTTATTTCTTTCTTTTTTTTTGCCTTGGCTAAGACCTCTAGAACACCACTGCATAGCGGCAGGTAGAGCAGCCATTCTTGTCTTATTCATGTAAAGGCTTTTAATGTTTCCTAAAAAGTGTGAAGTTTAATTACGTTTTTTAGCAGATGGCCCTCAATTAAGGCAATTTCCTTTCCCTAGGTTAGAACAACTTTTATCAGGAATGGGAGTTGAGGTTTAAAAAAATTTTTTCAGCATCTTACAAGATTACCTGTTTATTCTTTATTCTTCCAGCATAATGAACATATTCCCTAATGTCAACCACACATTCCACATTGCATTCCTGGAATATATTTGGTTAATTCGACTCATTCAATTCAACAAAAATGTATGTAGCTAATATATGCGAAGCACTTGGCATGTTTGAGGGAACCGGCAATGATTCTTCGTGGAGCTTATGGTCTAGCAGATGTCTATGATCTATTTTCCTTTTAACCCACTGCTGAATTTAAATTACTACTATTTGAGGGCCGCCTGGGTGGCACAGCGGTTAAGCATCTGCCTTCGGCTCAGGGCGTGATCCCGGCGTTATGGGATCGAGCCCCACATCAGGCTCCTCCGCTATGAGCCTGCTTCTTCCTCTCCCACTCCCCCTGCTTGTGTTCCCTCTCTTGCTGGCTGTCTCTATCTCTATCGAATAAATAAATAAAATCTTTAAAAAAATTTTTTTTCAATTATGGTAAAAAAATACATAAATAAAATTTACCATCTTAACCATCTTTAAGTGCACAGTTCAGTGAAATATATCACATCATTGTACTCTTTTCCTTTTAAATACATTTCTTTTACTTTCCAACCGCTTCTGTGGTTATTGGGCTATTAGTTTCTCTGTCTCTTTTTTGGGTTACTTTTGACTTGTATTTCCCTAGAAATTCCTCTGTTTCACTTAGATTTTAAATATATTGCTCTAAAGCAGTACACAGTAAATTCTTATGCTTTTTAAGTCTTCACTATTTCCGTGATTATGTCCCCTTTCCATCACCAACTTTGTTTTCTGGCATTTTCTCTCCTTCTCCACCTTTTTTCTCTTTTCATCAGACTTACCCAAGGTTTGTCTATTTTCTTGGTCTTTCTAAGAATCAGTTTGGATACATGAACCAAGTACATGTTTGATTATTTTCGACTTCATTATCTCTTTTCATCCCATGACTCTGCTTTTTTAGGTTTGTCGTTGATGTTCTTTGTCTAGTTTATTGAGTTCGATGTTTGGTTCATTGATTAACATCGATATTTCAAGTTTTCTAAGTGCATTTCTAAAGCTGTATGTTTTCTTTTTAATACTATTTTCTGTATGCTGTGGGCTTTGCTATGTAATATTCTCCATGTTGTCTTTAATTTCAGTTTTTATTTTCTTTCAACCCAAAAGTTATTTATCATGACAGTTCTGTTAACCTACAAGCAGGTAATATTGTGGGGTTTTTTTTAGCTACTTCTTTTTGGCGATAGATAGATGGATAAATGGATGGATAGATGGATGGATGGATGGATGGATGGATAGATAGATGGATAGATGGATGGATGGATGGACAGATAGATGGATGAATGGATGGATAGATAGACAGACAGATAGATAGACAGATACATAGATATCCTTCCACCCCTCCCCTCACACTCATTTCTAGCCAGAGAACCATTCCCCCACCTTGGGGCAAACTACTCCCAAGACCTGCCCCATCTGTCGGCCTAAAGATCAGCATGTCCTCCCCAACCTGTGGACCTCACATTCATTTCACCCTGCTCTGCCTTGTAAGGGTCATTTTACACATTCGTCTTTCTCACCAGCTGAGGCCTTTTGGGAAGGAATTCGGAGATCTGCTGGTATTACATTTTGAAACAATATTTCTCAAAGGGAGGTCCAGAGGCCTTTTGCATCAGAATTACCTTGTGATGCTAATTAAAAGCAGAGTTTCCAGAGCCCCATCTCAGATTTAGGAAGTCAGAATTTCCATTTTTAACAAGCACCCTAGTGCATCTATTCTGACACACTGAAGTTGAACAACTGCAGCTCTGCATGATACCCTGCTAAGCGTCAGTAAGTCAGAGCATGCCAGCTAGGTAGGAAGGCCTTAAGAACCATGTCATATAAAGAATATCGAAAAGACCTAGGATGTTTATTTTATTTTATTTTTTTTTAAAGATTTTATTTTATTTATTCGACAGAGATAGAGACAGCCAGCGAGAGAGGGAACACAACCAGGGGGAGTGGGAGAGGAAGAAGCAGGCTCATAGCAGAGGAACCTGATGTGGGGCTCGATCCCACAACGCCAGGATCACGCCCTGAGCCGAAGGCAGACGCTTAACCGCTGTGCCACCCAGGCGCCCCAAGACCTAGGATGTTTAGAGCTAGAAAAAAGACTTCATGGGAAGAACACAAGAGATGCTGCTCCTATGAAGGATACTTTAAATGTATATCATATGGCTTTTATTTTCTTTTTTTAAGACTTATTTATTTATTTATTCATTTATTTTAGAGAGAGAGAGAGAGCAGGGGCAGGGGCAGAGGCAGAGGGAGAGACGGAATCCTTAAGCAGACTCCCCACGGAGTGAGGAGCCCATCGCGGGCCTCCCTCCCCTGAGATCATGACCCCAACCGAACTCAAGAGTCAGCCACTGACCACTTAACCCACTGAGGCACCCAGGCACCCCTCCATAGAGCTTTTAAAGGATAAGTCCAAAGCGTAAAAATTACAGAGACAGATCTTGGCTCTAACATAAGGAATAGATTTTTAACAATTTGAACTCTTCAAAAATGGAATAGCTATCTTTTGGATTAGTGAGTTCACTCCTATTTGGACATATCTAAGCAGATAATAAATGACTTTGTGCCAGAGATGACGAGAGACTCTTACATCAGACTAGACGTTTTCTACACTACCTTCCACCTCTCAGGATTCTTCAGATTCTCTAATTTTAGGTTCATCTGCTCAATAAGAGTTATAATCATTAAAACATCTCCAGATGAGACAGGAAGCCTGTTTCTTCATAGTGAAGGATCTAGATACACTTGGTGATTTAATACAATGTAAACAAAAATTGGTCTGAAAAAATAAGTCTCATACAATTATATTTTTTCAAATTTGAGTGTTGTTAAAAGTTTAACTTACATCATATTTCTGTACATATATGTGATGGCCAATCCCATTCTAAGAGTTAAAAACACAGGGGCACCTGGGTGGCACAGTGGTTAAGCATCTGCCTTTGGCTCAGGGCATGATCCCGGCGTTATGGGATCGAGCCCCACATCAGGCTCTTCTGCTATGAGCCTGCTTCTTCCTCTCCCACTCCCCCTGGTTGTGTTCCCTCTCTCACTGGCTGTCTCTATTTCTGTCAAATAAATAAATAAAATCTTTTAAAAAAAAGAGTTAAAAACACAAAACTTATCAAAATCAGGTGTGCAGTGACCCAATAAACTCATTCATTGCGTACCTGAAAGTCAAGGATATGTGGCAAAGAAAACTACTTATAACAACCCAATATTACAATCTGTCTATAAAATAACTCATCTACTCCTTCTTCCATCTTCATAAAGGTGAAAAAATGCAAGTTTAAAATTTGAAGCAGACCGGGCACCTCGTTGGCTCAGTCAGAAGAGTTTACAACTCTCCATACCATGTTGGTGAGTTTGAGTCCCATGTTGAGTATAGAGATTACTTAAATAAAACAATAAAACAATAAATAAATAAATTTGAAGCAGAGACAAGATGTATTAACCTGTGAAAATGGTTCTTCCATTGTGTGCCTTTAAATTGATTTTAAAAAAGAAACTCGGTATCAAAATAGATAAATTATGTATCACTATATTTATGTAGTAGTTGTAGCCAAGATCCCTAAACAGCCAAGATTCCCTAAACAAGATCCCAGCAGTTCCAAGGGGGATCAGTAATAACATCAAGGATTTTTAGATTCAGATTTCAAATTCTCGTTGAAAAAAAGTTAATACTTTATTTGTTTTTAAACTAACTTCTCAAAATTAGAAATATTGTTCAACAGACACATACCAAAGTTGAGGGACATTTTTGGGAAAAGGAGACCAAAAAAGCATTGCATTGTAAATTTTCTAGAAAATTCTGCTAATATTAGAATTAAATATTTTATTTTTCAATTCAATTAATTAACATATTACTGGTTTCAAAGGTAGAGGGCAGTGATTCATCAGTCTTATATAATACCCAGTACTCATTACATCAGGTGCCTTCCTTAACGTCCATCACACAGTTACCCCATCCCCCTTCCCCCCTCCCCTCCAGCAACACTGTTTGCTTCCTATGATTAAGAGTCTCTTACAGTTTATCTCCCTCTCTGATTTCATCTTGTTTTATTTTTTCCTCTCTTCCCCTATGATCCTCTGTTTTGTTTCTTAAATTCTGCATATGAGTGAGATCATATGATAATTGTCTTTCTCTGATTGACTTATTTCACTTAGCATAATACCCTCTAGTTCCATCTATGTTGTTGCAAACGGCAAGATTCCACTTTTTGATGACTGAGTACTATTCCATCGTATATACACACCACATCTTCTTTATCCATTCATCTGTTGATGGGCATCTGGGCTCTTTCCATAGTTTGGCTATTGTGGATATTGCTACTATAAACATTGACGTGCAGGTGCCCCTTTGGATCACTACATTTGTATCTTTGGGTGAAATATCCAGTAGTGCAATTGCTGGGTCATAGTTCTATTTTCAACTTTTTGAGGAACCTCCATACTGTTTTTCAGAGTGGCTGCACCAGCTTGCATTCCCACCAACAGTGTAAGAGGGTTCCCCTTTCTCCGCATCCTCACCAACATCTGTCATTTCCTGACTGGTTGATTTTAGCCATGCTGACTATCTCATTGTGGTTTTGATTTGTATTTCCCTGATGGCGAGTGATTTTGAGCATTTTTTCACGTGTGTATTGGCCATTTGTATGTCTTTGGAGAAATGTCCGTTCATGTCTTCTGCCCATTTCCTGATTGGATTATTTGTTCTTTGGGTGTTGAGTTGGATAACTTCTTTATAGATTTTGGATCCTAGCCCCTTTATCTGATAACACATTTGCAATTATCTTCTCCCATTCTGTCCATTGTCTTTTGGTTTTGTGGACTGTTTCCTTTGCTGTGCAGAAGCTTTTTATCTTAATGAAGTCACAATAGTTCGTTTTTGCCTTTGTTTCCCTTGCCTTTGGAGACGTAGAATTAAATTTTTTAATCAGATAGTAATTTAAGTGCTTTCTTCTTGTACCTTATATCATCTCCAGTTTGTGTTGTTACAGTCCTGCATATGTTAAATAACAAAAGCAAACTAATTATATATCTTGCATAATCAGTATGTTACAACATTAAGATCACACTAATAATACAAATCCACTCCAGTGCCAATTTTTAAAGTTCCTGCAATCCTACAGCAAGCCCTCAAGAATATAAAAATGGGGGGCGCCTGGGTGGCGCAGTCGTTAAGCGTCTGCCTTCGGCTCAGGGCGTGATCCCAGCGTTCTGGGATCGAGCCCCACATCAGGCTCCTCTGCTGGGAGCGTACTTCTTCCTCTCCCACTCCCCCTGCTTGTGTTCCCTCTCTCACTGGCTGTCTCTCTCTGTCAAATAAATAAATAAAATCTTTAAAAAAAAAAAAAAAGAATATAAAAATGGGAACAAAAGGCCTTATAGTTCTCTTACAGAAGGTATAAACATCAATTACAAAGAGATATAAGGTAATATAATTAACATGATTACGAAAGCATTTTTAATGAAGCAGAGGGAATAATTATATTGCTTGTAGTTCTACTCCAAGTTTATTGAACCATTAAAAACAATTTCAAAAACAATCCAATACAAAGGCAAATCCCTATTATGGAAAAACAATAAATGCAAAGTAGTTTTACCTTTTGAATATTGATCTAGCTTCCACTTTTTCCCAATCCAAACAACCTGTTCTTAACTCCTATGGCACACAGAATGGATTGGAAAAGAAAGAAGCTAAAAGTTGGGTAATGCAATGTTTTAGATCTGTGGCACATGCGTTTTGTGGTAACAGTGGAAATGAAAGGGCAAAGGCTGCTTTTCCTCAGTTAATGGCACCTTCTTCCTGTGAGTTGTTCACGCTAAAAACCTGGCATCTTGCTGAGACTCCTCTCTCATATATCTTTTAACCAAACCATCAGCTAGTACTGTCACCATCCCTGGGATCCAGCTACTCCCTCACTATCTCCCTCTCCCTGGCTAAGACCTCCTATGGCTCACCTGGATTATTGTAAATGCTTCTAACTAGTCTCCCTGCTTTTTACCTTTGCCCTCTGCAGTTTATTCTCAACTCAACAGCCAAATGGATCCTCCCTCAAAGCTCTCCGGTGACTTCCATCTCATTCAAAATAAAAGTCAATGCCCTGGCAATAGGGCTCTGCACCCACTGTTCCCCATTATCTATCTTTGCCCCTCACCATCTCAGCTCCAGCGACACTGGCCACTTTCTGCTTTCAGGAACAGGTCACTCCCACCTCAGGGGTTTTGCAATTGCTCTTCCTTTTAATTGGAAGGTTCTTTATTTAGAGACCACATAGGTTATTCCTTTCACCTTCTTCAGATTTTTGCTCAACGACTACTTTTCAGCGAATGATTCCCTGACCATCCTATTTATAACTGCAAATCTTACCTATCCCTATACCAACCATGTCCCTTTTTAAAACCTGTTTTGTTTTTCTCTAGAATTTATCATCATCTAATTACCATAAATTTTACTTATTTTCTTTGTCTGATTATCCTAAGATTGTAAACTTCATGAGGTTAGGAATTTTGTCTGTTTTGTTCAATGCTATATTTCCAAAGCTAGCACACAGTAGGTGTCAGTAATGCTGGATGAAAGAATGGGAGGCAGGGGGACTCCATACCAGTGCTCACGTAGATGCATGACGTTATTAGATTTATAGGAATATACTGCTCCCAGAAGTTGAACAAGACAGGTACAGTATGCAGATACAAAACAAAGAGAATCTAAAACTCACAGATTAATGAGCTGAGGTTTTCTAGTCCATTCCCTTCATTTGAAAGACAAAGGTCTAGTGAGCTTAAATCATTTCTGAAGCTCACCCAGATATTAGTAGTAAAATATACTATAAATCAGACTACCTGGCTCTCGATTTGGTGTTCTTTTCATTCTATCACGGCAAACTTGAGTGTTTCCTTGACCAGGAGTTGAATCGGTCTACAGCATCTGAACTTAAATTACTATATCACCAAGAAATAGTCTAGTTTCCCAAAATTATTCCTAAATTAAACCATGGTGAGTCTGGATGTTGCTGTATTCTTTCAATAATAATTGGAAATTAAAGAGGGAGGGAAAAACCCAATTTCACCATTAATTGTATATTTTGTGCCAGGAACAGAGGAAACTGTCATTTGTAGTATAGTATTCTGGCTAGAAGTACGGATTCTGGTGTTCACACCCCCAGATTTGAATCCCAGTTTTTTCTCTTATTAGTGGAAATCTTAATCTCCCTAGACTTCAATTTTCTCCTTTTTAAAAAGAGGGTAACAGCACTGCTTATGTCATTCAGTTGTTTGTTAAGAATAAGGCACGGGAAGTACTCAGCACATAGCCTAACACATGTATATTCATATTGACAGACCTATTGTCAGTTGCAATCAGACATGAATGGAAGTTATAATCAGGTTTCCACCCTTCGAATTTTCAATGTGACATTATATTTATCAACAAATCTCCCAAATTGAATGCTTGTTGATTGGAACCCTACAGCTTTTGTCCCGTGCCTTAAGGAATGAAAAAATTTGAAAGCAGTCAATTTATGCAACAGTTCAATAAGATTTAAAGCCAAAACCAGATTAAAGTCAACACGAAAGCATCTTCTAATATATTTTGCCCAAAACAGTACATTCTCCCTCCATCACGTAACCATTACTCAACGGGCCAGCACCAAATATTTAAGAGCCTGTTTAGTTATTCATACCTTCATGGTGGTCCAAGGGCGCCCTCTGTCTGAGTACTGAAAAAATTCAAAGCTAAATTAAATGTTTTTTGAAAGCTGATGCTTTCTCAAGTAAATAATTAACAATTTTAGGAAGTTAATTCTCTCTGATCACTGCCAGCAGATAGGAAAAAACAAAGGTCATGTCATTTGTTACGAGAGCACCAGAACAATTAAGTCTACATCCCTGTAATTTACCTGGGAATTTGGAAAGAAAACCCACGATATTGTCCCCAGGATTTATCCCTTATCATTCAATAAAATTGTTGGCATACACCATCTGGATCCATATTTTTATCTCTTTTTTTGTACTGTCCATGTAAAACTCTACACTTTACTTAACATGCCATTGTAGAAGTTAGCCCAGTAATGAGTATCACCAACATGAAATATTCATTGGGTATCTTGTGTGTCCAGGACTGCACTAGGTCAAAAGGGACAAAAAAACCCCACAAAAAACAAAAACTCTACCCTCAAAGAAATGACAATCTATTTTCTAAAAAAAGGATGTGCAGAAAGGATATGTACAAAGAAACATGGTAAAACGCCCACTGAAAAAGATACATTTCTCTGGGGTTTCAAGCTGGCTCAGTCAGAAGAGCAGGCAACTCTTGATCTCAGGGTTGTGAGTTCGAGGCCCACGTGGGATGTAGAGATTACTTGAATAAATAAAACTTGGGGGAAAAAAAGGTATGCTTCTTTCATCTTGCTGCTGTGTCACCTTAAAAAAGTTATTCAACTTCTCTGAACCTCAGTTTCTCTGTAACATGGAGACGATACCTCAAAAGAAAGTTGCAAAACCTGAGATATTTGTAACGGCCTCTGCACGTAGTAAAAGCTCAGTAAAAGGTGATTGCTTTTATTTATTAATATTATTACAAGATAGGGCACCTGGGTGGCTCAGTCAGTTGAGTGTTGGGCTCTTGATTTTGGCTCAGATCATCATCTCAGGATGGTGGGATGGAGCCCCGAGTTGGGCTCCAGGCTCAGCGTGGAGTCAGATTGTCCCTCTCCTTCTGCCCCTTCCCCCACTCTCTCTCAATAAATAAACAAAATTTTAAAAATTTATATTAAGAGAAACACTGAAAAACCTCCTACATTAAATTTATTTCCAGTAGATGTATAAACAAAATATTTTGTATCTTATTTTTTCAACCCTATTCTTTCTAGTGAAGAAAAACAAGTAATCCTGATCAAATGCTCAATCAAGTCAATAATGAGCCATTTCTAAAGGAATTATTTCAATATAAAAATATAATAAAAATTCCTTTACCACTAATGAAATTTAAGGATTTATAAGAACATGTATTTTCTGGTACTTACTTCACATGGCTTGCCTATTCTCTTGAAACATCTAAAATTTTAAAAAATAATTTCATCATATTTCATGGTCATTTATGTTTCTAACACAGTAACTCAAGAATGGAATTATGATCATAAAAGATCTTAGCAAAATTCTATTTCGATCTTTTTTGGATGCCCAGTATTGGAATTATTGGATCATACAGTATTTCTATTTTTTATTTTTTGTGAAACCTCTATACTGTTTTCCACAGTGGCTGTATTAGTTTATATTTCCACCAACAGTGTATGAGCGTTCCTTTTTCTCCACATCGTTGCCAATACTTGTTATTTATGTCTTTTTTATTTTAGCCATTCTGAAAGATGTGAGGTGATATGTCAACATAGTGTTGATTATTTCCCTGATGATTAGTGATGTTGAACATCTTTTTGTGTGCCTTTTGGCCATATATATGTCTTTCTTGGAAAAATGTCTATTCAAGACATTTTTCTATTATTTATTAATATTTATTAAATTGGATTGTTTGGTTTTTTTGGTGTTGAGTTATATAAGTTCTTTATATATTTTGGATATTAACCCATTATCATATATATCATTTACAAATATCTTCTCCCATTCATGCAAAAATGAAAGTGACTTTCAAGATTTTGTTTTGTTGGTGGTTTCCTTTGCTATGCCAAACCTTTTTATCTTGATGTATTCCAATAGTTTATTTTGGCTTTTGTTTTCCTTGCCTTGGGAGACATGTCTAGAAAGTACAGATTTCCCAGAATTAAAGCAGACATCTGACCAGACGGCTTTTCCATGATGTCTGGACCAGGCCAGTATACCTTCTTCTCACCGTTGTTTCTTCTCTCTTTTGTAGGAAGACAATGCCCCTTTCTGCTTTATCCAAGTCCTTGTGAAATTTCTTCTTATTGTGTGGTTTGTTTTGTTTTTGTTTTTTTTAGAAACAGCCTCATTATGATCCCAGGACAAGTAAATTTTCACTTGTGCTCCTCAAAGGGTTAGAAGGTTCAGAATTCACAAAAGTCTTCTTTCTTCTCAACTATTAACTGACTTTGGATTCTTATTCAAATTCATGATTTCTGAATTTGCAGCCTTATAACCTGTATTATCAATAGCAGATTTGGTCCCAAACAGTTCTTTTGAGGTAACAACACTGTTTTAGAATGTTTTTGAAGTTGTGCTGTTTTTTGCAAAAAGTTCATCAGCTGTTGTTTCATATTTATATCTACACTGTATTTTCCCAAATATACTTGGTTAATTCTTTCAGTGTGCTCTCGCAGTGCCCACTAACCAGCTTTTGTGGTTGCTTTACACAGAAACTTCCGGGAGGTATACATGATCCCAGGTTTGCCTTCATGAGAACCATTCTCCCCTAAGTTGGAATAAATGCCAATAGATATTTCAGTTGGCTACTTTCAGACCTAGATTCCTGGTTTAGAACCATTGTACAATTTGGAATTGTTATGTTACTTCCGTTGTGTATAATTAAGTTTCATATGTTGTTGCCCGATCAAACTTAAAAAAAAAAAAAAAACCCTTCATGTACCCTCCTAACCTTCCTTGTTACTCAAATGTGGCCTTAAGTGGTTTCCAACTGCTTTGCATTTTCCCTCTGACATAAGCCATGACTATCAGGAAACATTTTTCCTGGCACTGAGGGACAAAACCACTAAACATAGAAAACCTGACTCTTGATCAGCTGTGATTTTGAAGAAAGATCTTGATTGAAACGGGGAAATGTGAAAATAAAAGGAAACCTCATTTAGAATGGAGAAAAAAAAAAGAATGGAGCCGAGAGGCCGGCATGCGGAACTTTGAAGTCCTATCACTCACGGACAATTGCAGACCCAATGGGAAAAAGACCTTGGGATACTATTTTACTACCCCAGGAGGAGTTAGGTAGTTTTCCTGCTCCCCACTCCCCTGCAGCAGCCCAGCCAATGAGAGAAGGCCACAACTCAGCCGTGAGAAGCCGCTACACTTGGAGCTCCGGTTCTCTCCAATAGACTTTCAGTTTAGAACAGTCCCTCCCAAGGCCTCCTTTATTCAAAGCGCTTACTCTCCTTTGCTCCTGACCTTGTTGATGGTTTTGCCAAAACTTACATGTCTGGGATTGCAATTCCCTATTTCTTAATGAACCCATTTTTGCGGGTAAAATAACTGGCAGTGCTATGTTATGTTATATTATATTATGATGTTATTTATTAGTAGGCTCCGCCCACAGCATGGAGCCCAGCGCTGGGCTTTAACTCACAGTCTGGGATCAAGACTTGAGCTGAGATGGAGTCGGACACTTAACTGAGCCACCCAGGCGCCCCTGGCAGTTTTATTTTTAAGGTTAACAAGTTTTCCTTCATTTTTTCGCTTTTTTTAATGAACTTCAGTATCTTCCTTAGAAAAGAACAGTGCCAGTACCTTTGGCACTTTTTAGAAGTTCGTTCATTTTGCATTGTTATTTAAATGTAAACCTAGGGGTGAATCTGCAGGATGGAGGACAAGAACACATCCAGGTAACCATTTTTAAATTATTAAAAAATACAAGGGCCCTATAAATCAAAAAGATTTTCTCACCTAAGCCACCCTTCTCTTGTACGGGAAAGTCAGTTTGATTTTACTTGCCTGATTTTTCACAATTTCTGCAAAAGCCTAAGGGGCTGTAAATCAGTCACTTGAGTTCAGGGGTCCAATGGAGTGCAGCAGCAGGTAACTACCACGTGGGGTCGCCCGAGGCCCACTCCAGTCGGGAGGCGTCAGCGCAGGCGCGCTGTCCTCTGAGGCATTGTGGGTATTGAAGACCCTCGCCCAGGGCACTGTGGGTATGTAGCCCCGTGGCCGCCGGCGTCGCTTGTCGCTGCTGACCGTCCTTGCACGCTTGTGGTAAGCGAGTCCGCTGCGGCCGCCCCCGGGGAGGCAGGGTGGGGAACGCCGGGCGAGGGCGAGCAGGGTTGGTTCGCCGTGGCCGCGGGTTGCTGGAGGTTTGGTTTTCCCGGCGGGGCCGGGGCGTTCCACCTGGGAGGGGCTGTGGGCGGGAATGTCGGGCGCGCGCTGTCCGGCGGGGCTGGGGTCCCAGCGTCCTGTGCCGGAGGGGCCGGGCTGGCCTGGGTGACTTGGGGCACGCGAGCCGCGGGCGCGTGGGTCGCTGGAGCCCACCGCGGTCATGCCGGCGCCGCTTGGCTCCATGCGCCCAGGTCTTGGCGGGGAAGATCAGCCTGGGGCAAACACCCAGCTTTGCCTCGATGGTGGGGGCGGCTGGGGCGAGAGACTCGGGTCGGGGCCTCGGGCCCGCGGACCCCTGAGGGCGCTGGAAGGGCCCGGCGGAGTCAGACATCCCCGGGTTGCGTGCGGCGTCCTTGGGTCCACATCGGCGCTTCCCGGTGTTGTCTGCCTCCTCGGCCGTGGGGGCCCTTCCGGGAGCTTGGGGCGGCGCAACTGAAGCCAAGTCCACCGGACAGGGCACTTTCCCCTGACCCCCTGAATTACTGGAGGTGGGAGAGACAGTGGAGGGTAAGACCTCCGTGCTTAAGTTCTTGTTTTTAACTTTCCTTATGAAAATGAAACCCAAGCGTACCCACAAGTAGTCGTGAAGTTCATGGGTTCATCACTCCGATTCACCAGTTATCAACCCTATCCTTTCTCCCCCAGTCTGCAACCCAGAGTGTGTAGCTCTTTGGGCAGTGCCTCTGTCCAGGGGGCCTGTGCTAGGCTTGCCGTGGGAGACCCCTCCCCCAGTTGTCCACACACCCCCCCACCCCCAAACTGTCCGTTGGGAGAGTTCAAATCCAGGTCTGCCCCTTTCTCACTGGCTCTTCCTGAGCAAGGCCTCCTGGAGCTGGTGTGAGTGTGGAAAGCGTTAAAACTTATGTCTGACATACGCTAAGTGATCAATAACGTTCATGTGTGTTTTTTCTGAGCCCCGTGGGTATGTACAGGATTAATGTACCGGGTGTCAGCCTGAATTCAGAGCAGGTGTGCGTTAAAACTCACACCGTGACTGTGTTCCTGGCTGTCCATCCCTTCCCTGCCTGGTTCTGATGCTTTGGTGAAGTGGAACCCGGCTGCAGCCTTGGAAGCTTCCAGGCTGCTCTCTGGGCCGGGAGAGACTCCTGAGGTGGAAACGGCTTCTGGTATGCCCAGGTGCACCCTGGANCGTTAAAACTTAAGTCTGACATACGCTAAGTGATCAGTAACGTTCATGTGTGTTTTTTCTGAGCCCCGTGGGTATGTACAGGATTAATGTACCGGGTGTCAGCCTGAATTCAGAGCAGGTGTGCGTTAAAACTCACACCGTGACTGTGTTCCTGGCTGTCCATCCCTTCCCTGCCTGGTTCTGATGCTTTAGTGAAGTGGAACCCGGCTGCAGCCTTGGAAGTTTCCAGGCTGCTCTCTGGGCCGGGAGAGACTCCTGAGGTGGAAACGGCTTCTGGTATGCCCAGGTGCACCCTGGAGCAATCTGCCCTCCCCCACTACATCCAGGGGGAACTGCTTGTTAGGGAGGGGAGATCTCCTAAGGGCCTGGCAGCCCGTCTCAGGTGGCATCACTTCTTTGTGTTCTTATGGCGTCAGCTTTGTGTGTGTAATATTCCGTGTGGGGCTCAGAGCTGCAGGTGGATTCCCAGGAAGCTTGGCCTGTTCTTGAAAGGACACATTCCTGCACAGGTGTCCTCCTGGGGCCCGTTTCTCTGCCTTCATTCAGGAGCTTTCAACCTCTCCATACATTCACTCTGCTGTATTCTCAGGGCCTTGGCANTCTTGACAGTGCTGGCAAAACAAAGATGGGGAGAAATGCTGTCTTGAGAACAGTAGTCTTGTACTGCCCATATTTTTATTTCCTCAGCCATCTTGCACATTAGGTGGTAGAATTTTCATTTTGTAGAACCGTAATTGGCGCAGTAGAGGGTGAAGTAACTCTTACCTTGGAGCTAGCTGTTCTTCTTTCCCTTTCAGAGTTAATGAAAATTTAAAAAGAGGTGCTCTATTTTTAAAGATTGTCTCATACATCTAACACTGATTAAAAAAACATTCATTTTCTCCTGATCCTTGGTCTCAGCCCCTAAGGAATCAGACCATCCAGTGTTTGCAGTCCGCATATCCCCACCCTTTCAAGTTTCTTCTACTTTCCTTATTTTTGGGGTGTGGAGGGAGATGGGGTTATTAAATTTTCAATTTATTATGGAAATTTTACAAATACAGCCACATGTAGCAAGAATATTGAAAGAGCGTCTCTGTCCCCCTCACTTGGCTTTAGCAGTTGTCACCATTCTGCTTTTCCTCTTCTTTTTTGGTTTTCTCTTCTGAAGTATTTTGCAGCAAATCCCAGATATCATTTTACTTGTGAATGCTTCAGTATTCATCTCTTATAAGGAATTTTTTTAAATGTTTTATTAAAAATTTTTATTAAAGTATAATTAACCTACAATGTTATATTAGTTTATGTACAGTATATTGACTCAACAATTCTATATATTACTCAGTGTTTACCATGATAAGTGTAGTCACCATCTCTCAGTATACAGTGTTATACAATATTGACTGTATTCCTTATGGTGTACTTTTCATCTCTGTGCCTTATTTATTTTATAACTGGAAGTTTGTACCTCTTAATCCCCTTTTTCTATTTTGCCCGTATCCCCACCACCTCCCTTCTGACAACCACCATTTTCTATTTGAGTGGTTTTTTTTGGTTCATATGTTTTGTTTGTTCTTCGTGCATCTATTGATGGACACTCAGGTTGCCTCCATCTCATGGCTATTGTAGATAATGCTGTAGTAAACATAGGAATGAATGTATCTTTTTGAATTAGCATTTTCATTTTCTTTGGGTAAATACCCAGTAGTGAAATTACTGGATCACGTGGTAGTTTTATTTTTAAGTGTTCTAGGAAACTCCATNCCACCATTTTCTATTTGAGTGGTTTTTTTTTGGTTCATATGTTTTGTTTGTTCTTCGTGCATCTATTGATGGACACTCAGGTTGCCTCCATCTCATGGCTATTGTAGATAATGCTGTAGTAAACATAGGAATGAATGTATCTTTTTGAATTAGCATTTTCATTTTCTTTGGGTAAATACCCAGTAGTGAAATTACTGGATCACGTGGTAGTTTTATTTTTAAGTGTTCTAGGAAACTCCATACTGTTTTACACAGTGGTTGTACCAGTGTATCAATTTACATTCCCACCAACAGTGTGTGAAGGTTCTTTTTTCATCATATCCTTGACAACACTTGTTATTTCTTGTCTTTTTAATACTAGCCATTCTGAGTGGTGTGAAGTGATATTCCATTGTAGTTTTAATTTGCATTTCCTTGATGAGTGACATTGAGCATGTTTTCATGTGTCTGTCGGCCATCTGTATGTCTTCTTTAGAAAAGTGTCTATTCAGGTCCTCTGTCAATTTAAAAAAATATGTTTTTTTGGTGTTGAGTTGTATAAGTTCTTTATATATTTTGGATATTAACCACTTATTGGATATATCTTTTGCAAATATCTTCTCCCATTCAGTAGAGGTGGTCTTTTGTTTTGTCGATGGTTTCCTTTACTGTGCAGAAGCTTTTTATTTTGATGTGGTCCAAATATTTTATTATTGCTTTAGTTTTTCCTGAGGAGGCATATATATATATATATATATATATTTAAAGATTTTGTTTTTCTTTATGTTTATTATTAGCTGCTTTATGTATTTGGGTGCTCCCATGTTGGGTCACAAATATTTACCAATTGTTACATCTTTTTGTTGGATTGTTCCCTTTATGATTATATAGTGTCCTTCTTTGTATCTTGATAGAGTCTGTTTTACAGTCTATTTTGTCCAATATATATATTGCTACTCTAGCTCTCTTACCACTTCCATTTGCATGATAAGTGCCTTTCCACCCCTTAACTTTTGGTCTGCATGTGTCTTTGGTTGTGAAATGAGGCTCTTGTGGACAACATATAGATGGGTCTTGCTTTTTTATCCATAATGGCACCCTGTGTCTTTTGATTGTTATATTTAGTCCATTTACATTCAAGGTGATTATTATTAGGTATGTATTTATTGCCATTTTGTTACTTCTTTTATGGTTGTTTTTGTAGTACTTGTCTGTTCCTTTTTTCTTTTTGTTTCACAGTTTGCTGGCTTTCTTTAGTGATATACTTGGAGTACTTTCTGTTTTTTGCTTATCTGTTATTGGCTTTTAATTTGTGATTACTATTAGGTCTATATATAATATTTTATATATATAGCAGTTTTTAATTTTTTTTATTATGTTCAATTAGCCAACATATGGTACATCATTAGTTTTTTGATGTAGTGTTCAACAATTCATATTAAGTTGATGGTCGCTTAAGTTTGAGCCAATTCTTTTTTCCTCTTCCTGCCATGTTTTAGGTATACGGTGTCATACTTTACAACCTTTTATTTTGTGAACCCCTTGACTGACATTTTTTAAAGATTTTATTTTTATTTATTTGAGAGAGAGTGAAAGAGAGTGTGCCAGTGGGGGCAGAGGGAGAGGGACAGGCAGACTCGGCATTGAGTGCAGAATCTGATGCAAGACGCAGTCTCATGATGTCCCCTGAGATCATGACCTAAGCCGAAATCCATAGTCTGATGGTCAACCAACTGAGCCACCCAGATGCCCCTCCCTTGACTGATTTTTATAAATATACTTAATTTTACTGCTTTTGTGCTTCCTACTTTTCTCACTCCTGCTTATGGTCTTTTGTTTCCACTCATAAAGTCCCCTTTAACGTTGCTTGTAGGGTTGGTTTAGTGGTCATGAATTTCTTTAACTTTTGTTTGTCTGGTAAACTCTATTGCTCCTTTTATTCTGAACGATAGCCTTGCCAGATAGAGTATTCTTTTTTTTTTTTTTTAAAGATCTTATTTATTTATTCGACAGAGATAGAGACAGCCAGCAAGAGAGGGAACACAAGCAGAGGGAGTGGGAGAGGAAGGAGCAGGCTCATAGCAGAGGAGCCTGATGTGGGGCTCGATCCCATAATGCCGGGATCATGCCCTCAGCCGAAGGCAGACGCTTAACCATTGTGCCACCCAGGTGCCCCCAGATAGAGTATTCTTAGTTGCAGATTTTTCCCTTTTGGCATTTTGAATATATCATGCCACTCTTTTCTGGTCTGCAGAGTTTCTGCTGAAAAATCAGCTAATAGCCTTATGGGGTTTCCTTATGTGTAACTGTTTTCTATTCTCTTGATGCTTTAAAATTTTTCTCTTTATCACTGCTTTTTGCCATTTTAATTACTATGTGTTTTGGTGTGGAGCTCCTTGGGTTTATTTTGTGGGTATCTCTCTGTGCCTCCTGGATCTGGATTTCTGTTTCCTCCCCCAGATTCAGGAAGTTTTCAGCCATTATTTCTTCAAATAAATTTTCTGCTCCCTTTTTTCTCTCTTCTTCTGGGATCTCTATAATGCAGATGCTAGTACTCTTGATGGTGTTGCTGAGTTTTCTGTTTTCATTTTTTATTACTGTTTTTTCCCTTTCCTCTTTAGCTTGATTGCTTTCCATTCCTCTGTCCTCCAGGTCATTGATTTATTCTTCTGCTTCCTCTTGTCCCTCTGGTGTACTTTTAATTTCAGTTATTAAGTTTTTCATCTCTGATTAGTTCTTTTTTATGTTTTCTCTTCCTCAATGGTCTCATTGAGGTCCTCCAATCTTTTCTCAAGTACAGTGAGTATCTTTATGTCCATTGCTTTAAATTCTCTATGAGGCATATTACTTATCAACATTTAGTTTTGCTCTTTTGCTGTGGTTTTGTTCTGTTCTTTCATGTGGGACATATTCCTCTGACTACTCATTTTGTCTAACTTCTGTGTCTCTTTCTGTGTGTTAGAAAAGTCAGCTATGTTTCCTGCTTTTGAAAGTCATGGTCTTTATTTATTTGAAGATTTTATTTATTTATTTGACACAGAGAGAGAGAGAGCGAGTGTGCACAAGCAGGGGGAGCAGCAGAGGGAGAGGGGAAGCAGGCTCTCCGCTAAGCAGGGAGCCCAATGTGGGGCTCCTCCCAGGACCCTGGGATCATGACCTAAGCTGAAGGCAGATGCTTAACCGACTGAGCCACCCAGGTGACCCAGCAATTGATTTTTGTATATTAACCTTCTATCCTGCAGCCTTGATATACTCACTTGGTAGTGCCAGAAATTTCTTGTTGATTCTTTGGTATTTCCTAAATAGTCAATTAGGTCATCTACAGACAAAGATAGTATTGTTTCTTCCTTCCCAATCTGTGTACCTTTTATTTCTTTTTTTGTCTTCTTATATTAACTAGTACTTCCAGTGTGATGTTCATACAGAAGGTGAGAGGGGACATCCTTGCTTTGTTCCTGTTCTTCAGGGACAGCATCTGCTTTCTCAGCACTAAGCAGGGTATGTGAGTGGTGGCTTTTCCACTCTTCTTTAAGCACAGCCAAAGTTACCTGCAGAGGCCGTCAGCACAGCCTGTTCTTAACCTGAGGCTGACAAAATTAATGTCATTTCTTTACTGTTCTCTAACATTCAGCCAGTGTTCATATTTCCTGGATTGCTCAAAACTGCTAAAACAGTGTCCACACATTGCATTTGGTTGCTGGGTCTCTAAAGCCCCCTTTTATTCCAAAAGAGCACTCTCTCTTTTTATGCTATTAACTTGCTGAAAGCTTCACATTTTATTTTATTTTATTTTTTAAGATTTTATTTATTTATTTGACAGAGACAGCCAGCGAGAGAGGAAACACAAGCAGGGGGAGTGGGAGAGGAAGAAGCAGGCTCATAGCAGAGGAGCCTGATGTGGGGCTTGATCCTATAACACCGGGATCACGCCCTGAGCCGAAGGCAGACGCTTAACCGCTGTGCCACCCAGGCGCCCCAAAAGCTTCACATTTTAAAACAATTACATATGTCAGTTCACCTCCAGTACTTACTTGTTTTCCCCATGTGCAGAGTATCATGATCACAGCTAACAGTGTTCACAATCGTTCTCTAACAACACCCAGTGCATCTTGAATTGTCCTTTGTAGTTCCCAAAAAGCTTATAATTCATTTCTATGAAGATTATAATCACATCTGAAGAATGGTTATCTAGTCTTTGCATTAAGGAAAGTCTCCCTTCTTAATAATTTCTTCATGACATTGGCTTGTGGAAGACCTGGGCCATTTGCTGACTGCTCCTTCTTAAATCTCAAGTCATATTTAAAATCTCGGGAACTCAGTCTTGGGCATTTAAATGGGGGGCAGCACAGTGATGGCACCCACCCTGCTTCACGCTCCCCTCCCCCCGCCCACCAAATCTACATTCTGTGGAGACCTGTAGCACTCTTTCTGTTTGGATTTCTTGGGCCTTGTCCTTTGGCTTTAGGGCAGATGTGGATGGGGAGTTTCTGTTTTCCCTATGACAGGTGACTTTGGCTCTCAGTGTGAGTACTCTCCGTTGGGTACTCTGAGGCCCTTTCCCTCTTAATAGAGTCCCCACAGTGAGAAAAGTCTCATCTACCTGCAGGGGGCTGAAGGCTTCAGTTCTCAACTGGGGACTGGGACAGCCTGTTGCTGATTTGCCTCTGGGTACTGTTTTTTTTGGGGGGGGGCACTGGTTAAGAACGGGCAGCTCTTATGTCCCCGCAGCATGCCTTCCTTATCTCCACTCACCCCTGGTGAACTGGGAGGCTATGGAAGGGTACTTCTCCCAGGCGCCCCGTTACCTCTCTTCTCTCTCCCCAGCTCTGCCCTGCAATTCGACTCTTCTCTAGGAAGAGCACTCAGCTGACCAGGAATATGGCCCCAGGGCTCCTGACAATGAGGGATGAGGTGAGTCCTGAAATTTTTGCTAGCTTTCACAGGATGGACTTATAGCCTTTCCCTGTCCTGGAGCTGCCCTGGTGGTGTTAGGTCATATCTAGCCCTGATTTGGGGTGTGTGGCCCATCTTACCCAGAGCCTCTTCTCAGACTCCTCTGTTCTATTCATGACTTAGACATTCACCAAGTAGTGAACTGTAATCAGCACAGTTAAAATACAAATACAGACGTTCATGCTTATGTGCCCAGTGATTCCCAAGGCCTAAAAAAGTGAAGGAAGGCTTTCAGGAGAACGCTCTTTACAGAGCTGCCTGAGCTGCCCCTGATGGGAAGTTGAAGACGTCCAGTGGGAGTGTGATAGGAAGTCTAGTGCACCTCAGGAACCGGGTGACTGGCAGGCTGTCCCTCACCATTTGGGAAGCTTAGAGCAGCCAGTAGCCTTTGGTCACATCAGTTTTCTCTGTGTAGTGGTGAAGGTGCGGACCTGTTGTCTGCTTGTGACTCGTGGATACATTTAGTTTGGCCAGTCCTGTGCTATGTATATATATTTTTGTAAAGATTTTATTTATTTTACTTGAGACAGAGTGAGAGCGAGAGAAAGTACAGAAGCAGGGAGAGGCAGACCCCTGCTGAGCAGAGAGTCCAGCATGGGCCTCGAAGGCAGATGCTTAACCGAATGAGCCACCCAGGTGCCCCTGTACTTTATATTTAAATGAGTTTTCCACACTTAAAAATTGGAAGATTATATCTGAAGGTCTGAATTGCCAACTTCTCTGAGAATAGGTCATTCACCCCTCTCCAGAGTCTACACTCTTGGCAGATGACAAGTAGCTAAAGCCAAACAGTGTCTCACAGTGTAGTCGTACTCCCTTTCGCCCCCGACCCCAAGGCTGAGGATTGTGACTGACTCACTCCTTACCTTCCTGGCCCTTGCAGGCTTTGCCTTCACCTATTCTGAGCCTGGACGGGCAGTTCAGCTAGAATCTGGAAAGCTAGGCTGAGTATTGTGGGCTTGAACTTGGATAAGCTAGATTTTGAAGGATTTTGAGAAGGATTTTGCCATGTTGAAATCAAGGATTGGGAAATAAATAGTATAGTTAATCCTTGAACAACATGGATTTGAACTGTGTGGGTCCATTTATGTGTGGATTTTTTTCAGTAAATATGGGACAGTACTATAAATGTATTTTCTCTTCCTTATGAATTTCTTAATACTTTTTTTTCCTCTAGCTTACTTTATTGTGAGAGTACAGTATGTAATACACAACATACAAAATATATGTTCACTGACTGTTTATGTTGTCAGTGAGGCTTCTGGTTAATTGTAGGCTGTTAAGTTTCTGGGGAGTGAAAACTTATACACAGATTTTTGACTGTATGGTGGGTCGGCACCCCTAACCCCCGTGTTGATCAAAGGTCAACTGTAACTGAGCGAACGAATATATGTCTGAAAGGAAAGATTTTCTAATCCCTAAAATTAGGCAGCATGTGAATTTGACAATAATTGGATAAAATTAACATTTACTAACCACCTAAATAGATACCAACTGGGATACTTTTGTGTTGAGTATATCAGTCACACAAAATAGTGTCAGTTGTATTCAGTTTTTCATTGCCTGTGATATCAAGTTAGAATTTTTTTTTGCAAGAAGATCTGAACTTGATCTTAATACTGGGGTCATATGATGGATATTTGCCTCCTACTGTACAAGTTAAAAATGATTGGTTATCAGAACCATTGAGAGCTGTGTGTCCCTCAGTTGTCAAGTATTTTATACCTTGTACTACATAAACATTTTCCCTCCGAGTGTTACTTGAGAGAGAGAACTTTTTTATGTCTCACTTTACCATTTATGATGTTAATAGAGAAGCATTCTGGGCCAAAATGGAATGTAGCACTGGCTCAATTTTTCTGTCCCTACTCTGCCACTTCCTGTGGGATTCTTAGCACACCCTGTATAGCTCATCCTGTCTGATCAGTATCTCTCAATATACATTTCTTTTTCTTTTATTCATTTCCTTGTGAAAATGATGTGAGGGCATAAGTATCTGAAGGGCTTAGTTTTTTAAGATGAAGTTTCCATACCTGGAAGAGTGTTAGGCATCCAAACCTACTTGTTTCATAAAGGGACTGCAGTCTGAACTTTTTTTTGTTTTTGTTTTTTAGAGGAGGGGCAGAGGGAGAGGGAGAGAGAGAATCTTAAGCAGGCTCCATGCCCACCATGAAGCCCAGTGTGGGGCTTAATCCCACAACCCTGAGATCATGACCCGAACTGAAATCAAGAGTTAGATGCTTAACCAACTGAGGCACCCAGGCACTCCAAATAATCTTAACTTTTTTTGAAAGAATGAAAGAACAAAAGTGTTTCTTTGTTTCGCTCTTTGTTATTTGAGGCATAGAAATTACATGTTTTGGGGTTCTTTAAATTGCATTTCCATATACTTTGCTATATATATATATTTTTTTTTTTACTTTGGTATATATCTGATCTGAATTATATAAAATCTTTGGACCTATATTTTAATTGAATACATTGTTGACCATATATACACATGGTCTTTAGGCATGTCTAAGGAGTTTG
>NC_048219.1:87374501-87377055 GCF_002007445.2 Ailuropoda melanoleuca
TTTGCAGCAGACAGTTTGGCGTGAAAGTCCCTAAGAAAACGTGTTTTTTAGAGTGTACATGTAAAGTATGTCTCATGGGTAGGATCCGTTTCTTCTCAGCAAAGGTGAGATGAGCAGACAGTATAGCTCAGATTCCAGCTGGGTTTCCTTCACTACCATCAGGGGTGTGTGTGGGGAACCCCAGAGGGCTGGCCAGCTCGGAGGGACTTACAGCCTTTGGTTGAAGAGGAATCCACCAAAGCGGTTTGAAAGGAAAAGGCATGGGCATCTGCATTTGCTGCTGGGAGTCTTCCTCCTCGTTTTGCTCCAACCATCTCGAGGTCACTCAGTCGGAGTAGATTCTAGATGTTCCCCTCCCTCTTAGTTCCCCTCGTGGGCCCTGTGAGACCCAGCGTCACCTACTGTCAGAAAGGTAATGTTTGCACACACACACTGCTGAGACTGATGACCTAAGAGGGGCACACACTATGACCACAAGGTCTCTGCTTCTCCCGCTTGTCCACATAGATCTCTCTACACCTTAGTTTCCTCACCTGTGAATTGGGGTTAACGGCACCTACTTTGGAGGGGCCCCGTGTGGATTAAATGAGATGATGTAAAGAAAGCGCATGACACAGGGTCTGGCATGAAACCAGCCTCCAGGAAAGCCTTCTGCCCTGGGCTTCCCTTGGCCAGTCTTCCCTCTAGCATGTCCCACTCACAGACAGTGTGGTCTGAGGACACAAACCAGCTGTTCTCCCCTTGTTCAGGATGTAGGCATTGCCTGAGAGGTAAGCTGCTCCATTTCTGCCCTCAGGAAATCACAGGTGACCTATGAGCAGAACCGAAGTGAGATGACTGCAGTCCAGGTTTCTAGCTCAATCAGGAGCATGTGGAAGGATAGTTCCCTCCTTCCTCTATGGCCTTGGTGGGTTTGCTAGGATAGCAGTGTGATGCAGAGAAGACACAGTCTGCATCTAGTGACATATTGTGACAGCTTTGTGAGTCACTGCTGGGAAACTTGGGCAGATTTCTCCACTTCTCCGATAATATTTCTTCACTGAAGTTGGGCTGATGTGAGGGGTCAGTGAGAGAATGCAGGAAAAGTGCTGCGTATTGGCTGGCCCTGCCAGTCCCAGTGGGGATGGACTATTCCCACATGGATTCCCCATGGAGGCCTGGCTGAGGGGAGGAGTAAGGATGGTCAGAGGCTCGTTGTTGATCTGGGGCCTTGCTGTGATCTGGACCTCTGTGATGGGGAAGGAGTGCTGTGACACCATGTGCCATGTGGCTGTTCATCTTGGGACACAGGCAGGGGCACCAGACCCTTGGCTCTGTTCGAGGGTCAGCAAAGCGCTGTCCAGTAGTGAATCACATATGTAAGTTCAAGTTTTCTAATAGTCACATTAAAAAGAGTAAAAAAGAAAAAGGTGGACATTTTAATGTATTTTATGTAAACCAGTACATCTAAAATATTGTTTCAATATGTAACCGATGTAAAAATATTATTATTGAGGTACTTTATGTTCTTTTCTCATATTCAGTATTCAAAGTCCCATGAGTACTTTACATGTAAAGCAATCTTAATTAGGACTAGACACATTTCAATTGCTCAATAACCATCATGCGGCTAGTGGCTACCATATTGGACAGATCCAGCATCTAAGACCTGGCCTCCAGGAACAGAGCCATGCTGCCATCTGGTGGTTACACCATCAAATAGCAGCCCAAGCATCCACCCTGGACCAGGTCCTGCAGGGCACCAAAGAAAAGTTACTGTTTCCCACCCTGGGGTGCCCTCAACCTAGTGTGACAGAAAAGGTGGCAGAAAGAACCAAAATTAAGAGGCCACCCTGGGATTTTGAAAAACTGAGGATGATACTCAACCAGAGAGGAGTGAAGGCCTTAGAAACAAGGAGTCATTTCACAGATGTGGAGATTAAGGGGAATGACCCGCTTGGGGTCATGTGATAAATAAGCAGCTGCCCTGAGGGGAGGAAACCCTTGACCAGGACACCAGCACCTCTCTCCTGGACCATGGAAATTGCTAAAAAAATTTCTGTTTCTTTCTTTCTTTTCTTTCTTCTTTCTTTCTTTCTTTCTTTCTTTCTTTCTTTCTTTCTTTCTTTCGTCTTTCCTTCCTTCCTTCCTCCCTCCCTTCCTTCTGTCCTTCCGTTTTTAAAGACTTTATGTATTTGTTTGAGAAGAGAGTGGGGTGGAGGAGAACCAGAGGGAGAGGGACAAGCAGACTCCACACTGAGCACAGAGCTGATGTGGGTCTCAATCCCACCACCCTGAGATCATGACCTGAGCTGAAATCAAGAGTCGGATGCTTAACCAACTAAGCCACCCAGGTGCCCCAATACTGTTTCTTTTAAATAAGTAAGAATAGGGGCGCCTGGGTGGCACAGCGGTTAAGCGTCTGCCTTCGGCTCAGGGCGTGATCCCAGCGTTATGGGATCGAGCCCCACATCAGGCTCCTCTGCTATGAGCCTGCTTCTTCCTCTCCCACTCCCCCTGCTTGTGTTCCCTCTCTCGCTGGCTGTCTCTATCTCTGTCAAATAAATAAATAAAA
>NC_048219.1:87377126-87473750 GCF_002007445.2 Ailuropoda melanoleuca
TCAGAGGGGAGGGGGGTGGGGGAATGGGATAGGCTGGTGATGGGTAGTAAGGAGGGCACGTATTGCATGGTGCACTGGGTGTTATACGCAACTAATGAATCATCGAACTTTACATCAAAAACCAGGGATGTACTGTATGGTGACTAACATAATATAATAAAAAATATTATATAAAAAAATAAATAAATAGTAGGCATTCTAATAGATGCAAGGTGGTATTTCATTGTAGTTTTGATAACATTTCCCTAATGATTAGTGATATTGAGCATCTTTTCATGTGCTTATTGGCCATTTGTATGCTTTCTTTGAGAAGAGTCTATTCGAGTCCTTCCCCCAGTTTTGAGTTGAGATTTGTTGTTGTTTCTGAGTTTTAGGGGTATATATTGTGAATATTAATCTCCAATCGGATATTTGACTTGCAAATATTTCCTCCCATTCCATGGGTAGCATTTTTACTGTGTAGATAGTGTTTCTTGAAGCACACAATTTAAAAATGTTCATGAAGCCCCGTTTGCCTATTTTCTCTTTTGTTGCCTATGCCAAGAAATCATTGCTAAACCTGATGTTTTTGTCCTATGTTTTCTTCCAAGAGTTTTATTGCTTAGATTCTTAGGTCCTTTTTGAGTTATTTCGTTGATCTGTTTTGATTTCCTCTTGTATATGGTGGTAGGTAAGGATTCGTACTTTTGCATATGGATATCCAGTTTTCCCAGCACCATTTGTTGAAAAGACTGTCCTTTCCCCATTCACTGGTCTTGGCACCCATGTCAAAAATCATTGGATAATATATGTAAGTGTTTATTTCAGGCTTTTATTTCATTTTACTTTATTATTTTATTCCCGTATAGTTAACATACAGTGTTATATTAGTTTCAGGTGTACAATATAGTGATTCAACACCTCCATACAACACCCAGTGCTCATCACAGAAAATACATTCCTTAATCTCCATCCTCTATTTCCCCCAACCCCCTGCCCACCTCCCCTCTCCTAACCCTCAATGTATTCTCTGCAGTTAAGAGTCTGTTTCTTGGCTTGTCTCTGTTTTTTCCTTGCTTGTTTGTTTTGTTTATTAAATTCCACATGAGTGAAGTTGTCTTTCTCTGACTTATTTCACTTAGCATTATACTCTCTAGCTGAATCCAGGACGTTGCAAATGGCAAGATTTCATTCTTTTTATGGACGAGTAATATTCCATTATATTCTTTATTCATTCATCTATTGATGGGCACTTGGGCTGCTTCCATAATTTGACTATTGTAAATAATGCTGCTATAAACAGTGCATGTATCCCCCCTTTTTAAAGATTTTATTATTTATTTGACAGAGAGCGCACAAGCAGGGGGAGTGAAAGAGGGAGAAGCAGGCTCCCCACTTAAGCAGGGAGCCCAATGCGGGGCTTGATCCCAGGATCCTGGGATCATGACCTGAGCCGAAGGCAGATGCTTAAACAACTGAGCCAACCCGGTGCCCCATACACTGTGTGTCTGAAAACCTAAACTAATAATTCCCTTACGTGTATTAGTCTCCGAATTTATGTAAAAAACAAGATTTAGAGTTACAAACCAAAGTGAGAGTAAAACTGCTCTACATTAGTAATTGTTTTTCTTTAAATGTGTTAATCTCAAATCACGAAGAAAACAAAATGGATAGTTACAAATTATTGTTACAATAATATTAGCTTATATAATTGTACATGTATTTACCTTTATGCCGATCTTTATTGCTCCATATGCCTTTAAGTGAGTCTAGTATCATTTTGTTCACCTTTTAGGACTCCCTTGAGTATTTCTTGTAGGGCAGGTCTAATGTCATAAACTCCCTCAATTTTTTGTTTATCTGGGAATGTCTTGGTTTCTCCCTCAGTTTTGGTGGATACAGGATTCTTGGTTAACAGGTTTTTTTTTTTTTTTTTAGCACTCCAAATGTATTGACCCACTATCTTCTGGCCTCTAAGACTTCTTTTTTTTTTTTTTTAAAGATTTTATTTATTTATTTGACAGAGACAGAGACAGCCAGCGAGAGAGCGAACACAAGCAGGGGGAGTGAGAGAGGAAGAAGCAGGCTCATAGCAGAAGAGCCTGATGTGGGGCTCGATCCCACAATGCCGGGATCATGCCCTGAGCCGAAGGCAGACGCTTAACCGCTGTGCCACCCAGGCACCCCGCCTCTAAGACTTCTGATGAGAAATCTGGATATATTGTTATTGAGTGTCCCTTGTATGTAGTGATTCACTTTCCTTTTGGTGTTTTCAAGATTCATTCTTTGTCTTTGGGGTGCCTGGATGACGCAGTCAGTTAAACGTCTGACTCTTGGTTTCAGCTCAGGTCATGATCTCAGGGTTGTGGTTTTGAGCTGGTATGAGGTGATATGTCATTGTGGTTTTGATTTGTATTTCCCTGATGATGAGAGTGATGATGAGATAAAGAGAGCACTGATAGTCCATTATACGATTTGGCAACAGAGATATGTGAACTATTATCATTGGATATTTCTTATTTTATTTTTAAAAATTCCAGCATAGTTAACATACAGTGTATATTAATTTCAGGTATACAATATAGTGATTCAATAATTCTATACGTTACTCAGTCCTCATCATGATACATGTACTCTCAATTCCCTTCACCTAGTTCTCTTAGTCTCCTCAGCCTTCCCCACACACCTACCCTCTCATAACCATTGGTTTGTTCTTTATATTAAGAGGCTGTTTTTTGGTTTGTCTCTTTTTTCTCTGTTTGTTTTTTTTTTTCTTAAATTCCACATATGAATGAAATCACATCATTGGATACTTCTAATCAAACACTTATAAGAACTAAGAATCTAAGTGGCAATGTATATATTTTCAAACATTTTTGTCAAACTAATGAGTATAATGAATTTTTCTGGTTGCTCCTAATGTCACTGAACAAAGTGGAGGGAAAAAAAAATGATGAGGTCAGGGGTTTAAATTTCTAGCTCAAGTGTCACATGAATGACCAGAAAGCATCTACGTCTTCCCTGAAAGAGGGGCTCTTATCTCCTGTAGCCAAGGGTTAAGATTGCTGAAAATCAAGCTCAGAATTGCATTTTACAAGTGGCTGACTTACAGTGCACATTGCGCACTGAACTCCCAGCTTTGTAGGATGTCTATTGCTAAAGTGAGGGCATTGATTAGGAAGAAATGCAATCCTGAAAATTGGCATGGGGATGTATGGAAAGACATGGACGAAGCTGGGGACACTGAGCCCTAAATTCTGATGAGTCTTGTTTGCCGGTAGAAGTAGCCTATCCACCCAGGCTGAGGAATTCAACTCTGCATTATCTGTGGAAGCTGTAATGGCCTCTCTTTGAGGCAGTTGCCTTGCAAGAAGACAATGCTGATTCTCTTCAGAATCCACCCCCACCACACTTCTCTGCTTCCAGATCCATGGCTTCGGCTACTTGATTGTGGTGTCCTTAGAAGTGAAGTAGATTGGAAGTTTGCTACATTCCTACTTGGTCTGTATAAGTGAAACAAGTTCTAGGTCAAATGAACAGAAGTTGAAACTGAATCATAAAAACAGGGATTCCTAGACTTGAGCCAGATCCAGAACTTGAATGAAGGGGTGGATGGGTTCCCTTGAGGAAGGACAGTGGTATACTGCCAAAATTTATGTTAATTTTTCTCCCAGCCTTTCCCAAAGGAACCTATAGCCTTTACCAGCGTGACTGTGCACTGAGGAAAAGGGAATAATAATAATAGACCGTTTGGGGACTGCTGGGCACTGGCTCTGAACTGACACCAATTCCAGGAGACTCAATGTCACTGGTGTCCACCAGTCAAAATAGGGGCTTATGGAGGTTATATGATAGATGGGGTTTTAGTTCACATCCCTCTCACAGTGGGCCTAGTGGGTCCCCAAACCCATCCTGTGGTTATTTCCCCAGCTCCAGAATGCATAAATGGAATAAATAGACTCAGTAACTGAGGATTTCTCACATTGATTCTCTGACCTGTAGAGTAAGGGCTACCATGTGGGAAAGGCCAAGTGGAAGCCATGAGAAGTGCCTCTGCTTAGAAAGATAGCAAAGTAAAAGCAGCACTGGGTTTCTGGAGGGATTGCAGAAATTAGCGCCACCATCAAGGACTGGGAAGATGCAGGGTAGTGACTCACACCACATGCCACTCAGATGGCAATACCTTGCAGGAATGAGACAAAATTCTTCAGAAGGCTCAATATACCCTGATTTGGCATTCAATATATGGTGCTTTATCCCATAGCGAGGATTCACAGGTCTGGGAATCAAGGGGTAGTATTGGGAGTGGCATCACTCGTAACTACCCCTAGTAACATGCTAACAATATTTTTGTTTCCTGTACCCACAGTCTTATACTCTGCGGGCCTAGAAGTCTTAGTTCCAAAGGCAGGAATATTTCCACCAGGAGACACAATAATGATTTTATCGAACTGGGAGTTAAGATTGTCATCTGGCCATTTTGGACTCCTCATGCCTCTGAATGAACAGGCATAGAAAGGAGTTGCTATGCTGGCTGGGCTGATTGATTTTGACCACCTAGAGAAGCTGAACCACTACTCCACAATGGAGGTAAGAAAGAGTATGTCGGGAACAGAGGAGATTCCTTAGGGTATCTTAGTGTTGCCATGCCCTGTGATTAAAGTCAATGGAAAAGTACAACAATGTAATCTAGGCAAGACTGCTACTGGCTCAAGCCCTTCAGGAATGGAGATTTAGGTCACCCCACCAGGCAAAGAACCATGACCAGCTGAGATGTTTGCTGAGGGGAAAGGGACTATGGAATAGGTAGTGGGCAAAGGTAGTTATCAATACCAGCTACAACCATGTGAGCAGTTACAGAAATGAGGACTGTAATTGCCATGAATGTTTCTTCCTTACTTTGTTATGAACATTTTTGTGTGCTGTGTGTGCGTGTGTGCATGTACACATAATACGGCATACTTTGTTTTTGTCACTGTCTTATCCCCTTATCATGTAATGTAAGATGCATTGACTTTACATTATAGCATTTAAATATGGTGAATTTTACATTATGGTATTTAAGTTATAGGATAACAAGGATAAGAGTGAACATTATAAGGTCTCTGCATCATCTCCTGGAGAAAGGGTTAGTGTCTTCATTTGTATGCAGGATAATTGTATGTTGGGGAAGTATGAGCATATCATTCCATATTTATGCATGTATGAGATATAAGTTTTCTAAATATTGTTATTTTGATAATCCAAAGCTGTTTTGCTACTTCTGGGCTCTTGTCCTCTCCAAGTTATACTGTGAAGCCGATGGAACATAGGAAGAAACTCAGTATTGGTTCCTCACTCACAATCCTCACTTTCTCCACCCCTTCCTCAACTATAGTGTGCTTTACCACATGTTCTCTCTATGTTCCCGCTGCCACCAAAATGTCCACTCTTCCTTGGACCATAGTATTAAGATTGATAGTTATATTCAAAATTATTGTAATTTCCACTTGCATAATTTCTTCCTACATTGTTGTCAAAACCACCTCTGTATCCCCCAGCCTGGTTTCCACAGCCTATATCTCCACCACCATATCATCATTTTTCTCTTCCATCACCATGCTACCTCCAAAAATGCCATCTCCAAATCCTCTTCCATACCCATTATAGCCATCCCCAAATCCACGTCTTCCTCCATACCCATCAGAATCTCCTCCAATCTTGACTCTTGATCCACTGCCTCTGCACTGCCATCCTTCACAGCAAAATACCTTCCTCTGCCAGTCCTAGAACTTGTGATTCCCTGCATTTCTTGTCTGCACAAAGACTTTCTTACTTCTGAGCACAGGTGGTATGGTCTTTCCACAGTACAATTTTATCCACAGCATCGTGATCATCAAAAGTAATAAAACCAGTGCCTCTCTTCTTTCCAGACTGCCTATCAGTAATGACCTCAAATGGTATCAAGTTTTCCATATTCCTTGCATAGTTTATAAGTTGATGTTCCTTAGTACCTTCTTTAATTCCACCACAAGTAGCTTCTTCAGAGTTACGTGAGCACCAGGTCTTCCAGATTTCTCTTGCTACAGTACATTTGGCTCAATCACTCTCCCATCAATTGAATGAGATCTTGCAGCCATGACAGCACCAACCTCTGCCTTGTATGAAAAAAGTTACAAAACCCAATACTCTTGAGGTCTTGCTTGAAGGATTCCTTATTACCACACAGTTTATAAATTTTTCCCATGGCTTGCAGTAGTTCCTCAAACTTTCTTCTGTGGTTTCAAAACTTAAGCCACCACTAAAGAAGTTCCAGAAATGTCCCTGCTCTTTCTCCGTAGCAGACTCAGTCACTTCAGTTGAACTCCAGCCAGAGAGATGAGAGAGACCTCTACCTAAGAGCCTGAGAACGCTTGTCCTGGTGCTGCTGTCTTGAAGCCTTCTTTTCTTGTCTCTGCTTTAGTGTAATTCGTACAAAAGCCTTCCATATCACAAGGTAGTTTTCAAAAGCATTAATACTTCATGTTATGTCTTTGATTTCTTTTTACATTTGTTTTGTGAGCTAGCTTAACTTCCCACAAATAAGTATTTTCTCAAGCATTTCAAACTGATTTGAAACTGTTCTCTCTCACTTCCTCTTTCTACTTCTTCCTTCCTGGTTGCTTTACCGACTTTCCCTTTAGTTCTGTTCAGCTAACTTGCACCATCATCACACTGATTATTATAGTTTTAAATTAAAATGCTCATAATACAGGAAATTAAGCTTTATTATCACCATTGTATTAATGAATATAGTCACCCAGAGAAATATTAGAATTACTTTGTGGTGTTAAAAAGTATGCAAATGCTATTTTAATTGGATCATATTAAGTGTACAACTCACTTTATGGAGACAATGAATTTAGGCTTCTTTAAAATTTTCTTTATATAAGAATATGTGTAATTATGCATACATAATTCATGCAAAAATGAAAGTAAATTTTAAGATTTCTGAAATGTATGTTTTCTCCCCCAAATATTAATATAAGAATTATCTCTATCAAGCATTCAGGCCTAATTTTGCCCCACTATTGAGGCAAAACCCTTTTGAGTACTTTCCTCCATGCCATGTGATTTATGAAGATTTTCAGTCTGTCTGGTAGGAACAGGCTCTATTCCTGGCCTCTGTGAGTTCACAGTATTTCCTTCTAGTCCCGTCCAGTGGTTCTTTCCTCAGGGCTGCACAGGCATGTGTTGCTCAGCACTCAGGGGATACTTGAGTGGGACCATCCTCCACTTGCGTTTCCCTTCTCTGGCTTATGACGTGAAGTTTCTCTCCATCCAGGGAAGTTCAAGGTCTTACCTGTTTTATTACTCATCTCTCAAGGTTCACTGCTCTTCATTGTCTTATATCCAATGTCTTCAAACCTATCTCCTCATATATTTTGTCCTTTTAAAATTTATTATAGGCAGGAGGCTAAATATGGCTCCTGTTACTTCATTTTGAGCCAAAGTTAATAGGAAGTAATTTGAAAACACTTGTCAAATTTCTAGAAAAAGAGTGTGTCTCTATAAAGGCCTTGTTTCAGAGCTCTCCATTTTGTTACATCTAATCAATGATTTTTGTATTAAAATAATTTTAGGGGCGCCTGGGTGGCACAGTGGTTAAGCGTCTGCCTTCAGCTCAGGGCGTGATCCCGGCGTTACGGGATCGAGCCCCACGTCAGGCTCCTTTGCTATGAGCCTGCTTCTTCCTCTCCCACTCCCCCTGCTTGTGTTCCCTCTCTCGCTGGCTGTCTCTATCTCTGTCAAATAAATAAATAAAATCTTTAAAAAAAAAAATAAAATAAAATAAAATAAAATAATTTTAGTTTTAATTATTATAGCTCCAAGTGTTTTCACATTTATTTTGTAAAAATTAATAAAAGGAAACCTGGTTTAGCATGGAGTCAGGACAGCAGGGAGCACTTTCACACCCTCCCACATTACCACTCATGGTCAATTGCAGACCCCACAGGAAAACACGCAGCTTGCAAATGAACCCTACTTTAGCAACTATTTTACTAACCCCGCAGGAGGGAGGAAGATATTTTTCCGCCCTGGCAACAGCTCAGCCAATGAGAGACTTTCACATCTCAGCCAATGAGACGCCACTACACTTCCAGCTCCCCATTTTCTCCAATGGACTTTTAGTTTACAACAGCCCCTCCCAAATTCCCCTTTCCTCTATAAAAGAACCCTTCTGTTCTTTGATTTCTGGATTCGCCCATGGTTTGCCACAGCTTTCTTGTCCTAGGTTGCAATCCTCTGCTATTCCCTAGTGAACCTATCTTTTACTGGTAAAATAACTGGTAGTTTTATTTCTAAGGTTAACATTACTTGTGATCAGAAGTGAGATCCAGCAAAGACCCTCAACCACTCCGACGCTAATGAGTAAACAGGTGCTGGTGCCCACAGAGCCAATCGGGCTCATTGGGTCCTGATGACCCTTTAGTTTGAGGGTAAATTTTCTTCTGGGTTTTGAGCTCTGCTCTCGTTGTGTTCCAGCTCTCCAGGCTTTATTCCGGATCTGTTTTAAGGCTTTGTTTTTTTCCAAGAGTACCCATTTAGCCTTCAGTCTAACTCCTTTTTGGAATTGGACTGTTATTACTGGAACCATGCTGGCCTTTGGCCTGATTCCTTCTGGAGCCAAACTGTTCCTGATGAAACTGTGTTGTTTTGATATTTTTCTTTATGTTCTAGAGAAAAACCTCTAAGAAATAGGATCTCAGTCATCAAAATACTTTGAGCGCCCCTCCCCCCCCCCACACGTTGGGACTTCAGCTGGTTTTATGTTTAAAAAAGACTATGATCCTTCCTCATGTGCACTGACTTAACGAAAAGTAATTATTATTTTTTTATTTGAGCATAGCTGACACACTCTGTTGTATTAGTTTTAGGTGTACAACATAGTGATTTAAAAAGTTTATACATTATGCTATATTCACTACAAATGTAGCTACCATCTGCCACCGTACATCACTATCACAATATTATTGACTATATTCCTCATGCTGTGTCTTTTATTCCCATGATTTATTCATTCCGTAACTGGAAGCCTGTATATCCAACTCCCTTTCAACCATTTTGACATTCACCTCACCCTTCTTCTCTCCGGCAACTGACAATTTCTTCTCTGTATTTATAGTTCTGCTTCTGTTTTTTTGTGTATTCATTTTTAAAAAAATATTCTACATATGAGTGAAATCATACGATATTTGTCTTTCTCAATCTGACTTACTTCATTTAGCATAATACTCTTTAGGTCCATCCATGTTGTCATGAATGGCATGATCTCATCTTTTCATGGCTGTGTAATATTCCATGTATTGTATGTATGTATGTATGTATATATACATGCCACATCTTCCTCATCCATTTGTCTATCAGTGAACTCTTAGGTTGCTTCCATAACTTGGCTATTGTTGATAATGTTGCAAGAAACATAGAGATGAATGTATCTTTTCAAGTTGGTGTTTTAGCTTTTGTTGGGTGAATAAGAACTTACGCATCTCATTAACATTACACTTCTAAATTCATTTTGTGAATTTTAATAATTTCTCAGGGAGGCAAGCACATGAAAATGTATTTGTTTATTGCTATTTTACCTTCATTTCTTCCTTCTCTGATGTTCTTCCTTCCTTTTTTTTTTTTAATTGAAGTATCATTGGCACACGTTACATTAGTTTCAGGTGTACCACACAGTGAATCAACATATCTATACCTTATGCTATGCTCGGCACAAGCACAGCTACTGTCTGTGTGTCAAGCATTTTTATATTAACTTTGTGGGTGGGGAAACTTATAAACAGTAAAATTTAACACCGTTCAAAATATTTACGAAGAAAAAGTAACTAAAGCTAGGCTAACAACTACGTGTATTATCTCACTTAATGCTCGTCCCAGCCTGAGGTAGCTGTTATTTTCTCCAGCTACAAATGAGGACACTGAGGCACTGGGTGGTTGAGTAACTTGCCAAAGTCCTGCAGCCAGGATTCAGCAGAATCCAGTTCGGGTTGCCTGATTCCAGAGCCTGCACTCTCAACCTCTACGTATTCTTCCTACTACTTAAAAGTAATTTTCCTCAAGATCCATGAGTCTGACATAAATAATGATTGAATAAATGAATAAATGGGGGGAGAGTATAGCTCTTTTTTATAGAGGAATTCCAAACAATAACTGCAGAAGAAACGAGGAAAATAATTACCATCAGGTAAACATCAATGGTTGCAGGCAAGAACCATGAATGGATTCCAGTTAAAATTAGCGTGTATAACAAGTATGATGATGAAATAGGATATATGCAACACATCAAGGATTCTATCCAAATGATACTTTTATTTATTTTTGCTTTAGGTATACATTTTTTTAATAGAAGTATAATTAACATAAAATGTTGCATTAGTGTCAGGTGTACAACATATTGGTACAATTCTATACATTCCTCGATGCTCATAACAAAAGTCACCATCTGTCACCATATGTTATTAAGATATTGTTGACTATATTCTTTATGCAGTACTTTTCACCTCCATGACTTGGTTAATCTCTAACTGGAAGTTTTTACCTCTTAATCTCCTTTATCTATTTCCACATATTAATTACAAGGAGAAAAATAATTTTACAGTGGAGAAATCCAGCAGACACCATCTAACCAAGTGATCAAAGTTAACATCACCATCAGAAAGATGAAACCACCCAAACTACTGAATGTGCAGACAGAATCCTTTGTGCAAATAATTTTTACTTAATGATTTAAAGCGATTCATTGTTTTTGCTACCATAAAGTTCAAGACTAAACCACCAACTGTGAAAGAACTTAAACTGATTTGAGGTTGGGTAATCACTAAGCCTCTGAAGGAACTTGAAGCATATCTTTCCCAAGTTTTATCTCCATGAAAATTGTATGGTTTGCAAATTATGAAGGAGCAGCCCAATTCTTCCCCTCGACACTTCTCTTATTGAACAGTAATGCCAGATAAATTTATTATGGAAATTATACTCAGAAACTGTAGTTTACAGATTCTGATACTGATTATATTCTAAAATTTTCTTGTCAAAGGGGAATAAAATATGTCGTATGTAAAAAACAAGCTAAAAGGTATATCTACCTTTCGACTTTTTAAAAAAAGATTTTATTTGCCAGAGAGCGAGAACAAGCACAAGCGGGGGGAGCAGCAAGTTCCCCCACTGACCGAGGAGCTGGACATGGAACTCCATCCCAAGACTCTGAGATCATGACCTGAGCCAAAAGCAGATGCTTAAGTGACTGAGCCACCCAGGCTTTCAATTTTAAATAATTAAAGCTGAGAGGCACCTGGGTGGCTCGGTTGGTTAAGGGCCTGGCTTCTGCTCAGGTTATGACCCCAGGGTCCTGGGATGGAGCCTGCTTCTCTCTCTCCCTCTGCCCCTCCTCCTGCTCATGCTCTTTCTTACTCTCCCTCTCAAATAAATAAAATCTTTAAAAATAAATAAATAAATAAAGTTACTATTTACTGAGCATTTAGTATGTGCCAGGCAACATTTTTTCTGCACGTTATTTCATTTAATTCTCATTAATAGGCTGGCAAACTTGAGGACTATCACAGCATTCTTTAAATATATAACTATTTTGTACAGAATGTTTACATTCCCCGTCTTAACAACGAACAAAATATCACTGTCACTGACATCAGTGGAACTTCATGGGCGATGGAATGAATTACTAAGCCTTGTCAAAACAGGTATCTTCCTGGGGCGCCTGGGTGGCACAGCAGTTAAGCATCTGCCTTCGGCTCAGGGCATGATCCCGGCGTTCTGGGATTGAGCCCCACGTCAGGCTCCTCCGCCATGAGCCTGCTTCTTCCTCTCCCACTCCCCCTGCTTGTTCCCTCTCTTGCTGGCTGTCTCTATCTCTGTCAAATAAATAAATAAAATCTTAAAAAAAAAAAAAGCATTTTCCTTCTCTAAAATGTTATAATTGTCCAACTATAAATAAAAGAATGCAGTTTCTTGCCATGTATTATTTACAGACTGATTACTGTCTAAAAAAGCACGAATTTCATAGACAAGAATTTCCTTGTTCTTTCTAAAAAATGCATAAAATGGAAAATAATCTTATGCTGAAGTCTAAATTATAGGTAAAAGAAAACCAAGTGTCAGAGAGGAGGTGAGTTTTCAAATATTGATAACTTACAGGATTTGCAGGTGTTTGGTTCACTGCTTTCTATATTTTAATTGTAATGTATTTTAAATATATTTAATATATTTTAAATCTTAAGTAACATTTTAAGTTAATAGAATTTTATATAAATTAGATTTTTCTCATGTGTATCCATTAAAGTTCACATTTTCATTTTAATATAACTTTTCTTTCAAAACATAATTCAAAAATTGATAAAAAGCGCAATGGGAAGTTTTACACGGTAGAAAAATTGAAAAGAAAATAAACATTCTTCACAATTTCAGAGGTGACAAAAATCTGTATTTCAATTGGCTTCTGAGCTCCCTTAAAGGATATAATTGTATATAAAGTTTTATAAAGTAATCTTAATAGCCAGATTAATGTTAACGTGCTCTGGGTCTAGTTTTAATTCTTAAAATATAACGAAAGAATGATTGATTTGGTAATGTTGAACCAATTGATTAAAGAGACCCCAACAAACACTGGTCACTATTTTAGTGGAAGTATTTACAAGCAATTATACTTGCTGATTTCTTGCAGTTGTTTCTTATTACCTTCCTGATTTTTAAATTCCCTAACATAACGGTGTGGGAAAACTAACATTTTCCCTCCTTTTCGAGAAATGGCATAATGGGTAGAAGACCTTCGGGGTATTAAACACAAACGCGGACATTTAGAAGTTGATGGCTTTAAGACTCATTTTGTGGCTAAGTCCTTCTTGTTTCTTAAAACAAAATTTGTGAGTTTTCCCTTAAAATCCCCCACGCTACTTTGCTTTAGTCCCACCAGATACTTGCCCCTACCCATCTCTGACTTTAACTGGGCTCCTGCCCGCAGTTTCAGCGCCGCGGGTCCCTCGCACCCGCTCAGCAGGAGCCGGAGTCCAGTGGCCCAGGGCGCCAAACCCGGGGTCCCTCGCGCGCCCTGCGAGTCCCCGCGGCCTACTCAGCTCCCGGCCCTCCGGGGGGCGGATCTGAGGCCTCTTCCAAAACAACCCTCGAGGGCATTCCCTTTGTTCTTTCAACAAATACTCAATTTCACTTGCCCCTCAGTCTTCAGAAAACCAATTCGGGCCTCGCTTTGCAGGAGTACTGTCCTCGCCTTGTTAATGACACGATGAAGCCGGAGAGGACAAACCTCGGCCATTACTTAGCAAATACCTTTCCGAGCGGCCGGGAGCCTTACGCCAGCTCTCTTCCCTTAATCCTTCACTTGCCACCCAAGAAAGTATTAATGGCACATAGTGACCACAGCTACACTCTGCGGTTCTCGCCTCCAAGCTAGCCCCATGCCAAGTTCCCCCACGCCGCGAGCAGCTGCCCTCTCCCCAAGCCAGCAGGAGAGGCTTTCGGGGGCAGCCGGGGCACCCCGGACCCACTGCCCTCCGTGCTCTGAGTCTAGGCCTCAAACAACTTCAGACTGGAGGTGGGTAGAGAATCACTTCCGAGCGTTGCTGCCCTGGGGGGGTCTCCGCGGGATATTTCCATTCAGCCGGGAGGCTGGGTCGCCCGCCCCGCGCAGCGGAACTACAACTCCCAGCACCGTAGGAGCTGCCCGGACTTCCGGAAGCCAAAGCCGGGCGGGGTGGAAGCCGCTGAGACCCGGCCAAAAGGCCGGGGGTTAATTTAGCAAGAGAAAAGGGGGCGGGAAGGGCTGTAGGGTTAACCTGTCAATTCGCCACCATGAACGTGGTTTTTGCTGTGAAGCAGTACGTTTCCAAAATGATAGAGGACAGCGGACCGGGTATGAAAGTACTCCTCATGGATAAAGAGACGGTGAGTTTGCTTTTGCTCAGTATTTGTTTGTGAGGGAACTCTCCCTCCCTTAAAATAGCTACTCCCACTCCACGGTAGGATTTAGTATTTAATTAGAGGTTTTGAAGCGAGGGTCCGTTGGTGTGGAACTGAAAGGTGGTATAAAGCTTGCCTAGTAGGTTTTTAGTGTAAATGGCTCTAACTACCACTAGAGATTTCTTCTTCTACCCGGAACAATTTATTGGAATCAGAAGTCCTTTTCTAAATGTCTCTGCCGAGAAATAATATGTGAGGCAGGACACTTGGAAGACTTATTTCCAGTCAGCATTGTGTTTTTAAATGACAGGTTATTATTTGTTGGTCACAGAATTATTAAAAAAAAAAAAAAAACCTCTAAGGTGATGGAAAAAAAATTTTTTGTAATTTATGGATTGTGTTCAGAGAGAACATGTTTTTCATTCTGGTACATTACCTACATGTTTTGGACGCTCAGTAAGTGTTATCGCATATGTTAGTATTTACGTTATCCAGCTAAGTACTGTTGAAAAAAATTTAAGTCTTAGGTGTTGCTGCTTGTTTATATTATTTTTGACTAGCATAATATGAGTTAATTCTTTTTCTTTACAGACTGGCATAGTGAGTATGGTATACACACAATCAGAGATTCTTCAGAGGGAAGTGTACCTTTTTGAACGCATTGATTCTCAAAATCGAGAGATCATGAAACACCTGAAAGCAATTTGTTTTCTTCGTCCTACGAAGGTACTGAGTTGTCATTTGCCCAGGCAAATACAGAACACTCTGATATGAAAGCATTAAGAAAGCAAAATAAATTTGTGTTATCATTTGTGGCATCATAATTAACCTGGTTCATCAGAGTTACAACCTTGACTCTCCTGCTTTCCACATCTCAGTTTACTCCTTACAGTCAGTTTTTCATCCACAATGCCCTTTAGTTTCCCAGCTACTTCCAAAACCACTAACTATCCTACCAGAGACCCACATCACTTAATTCCTGGATTAACCTCCATAGCTATCACACTGAATACCATTGCCACTTAATCTTATTTTTTTAATAATTTTTTTATTTTGTTATGTTAGCCACCATACAGTACATCATTAGTTTTTGATGTAGTGTTCCATGACTCAGTGTTTTCGTATAACACCCAATACTCCATGCAATACGTGCCCTCCTTAATACCCATCACCCGTCTATCCCAATCCCCCACCCTCTCCCCTCTGAAGCCCTCAGTTTATTTCCCAGAGTCCATAGTCTCCCGTGATTCAGCCACTTAATCTTATATTCTTATGTATCTACACCAGTATCTTGAGTCTGTATCATTTTATTCACATCTATGCACAGGAACATATAATGGCTCAATTTTACTTCCATGATTAAATCAATATTTAGGGGCCCAGCCCTCAAATCCCTCCTTTAGCTGTTTTGATCTGCCCTTTATGTATCCAGCCTCCCATGTCCAATCTCTGCTCCTCCACTATTGCCAACGAGGCCTTTTTATCATCCCTCTACATGCTCATTCCTCTTCTCTATTTGTTCTCTTCCCCTAATTAAAGGTTCTTTAGTCTTCTGTGCATTTGCATACATCATTTTCTAAATCTAGCTTGAGTCCTCCTGTAAAACGCCCATACTATTTCAACCTTACTTTGTATATTCTTTATATTCATGATCTTCAACTCCAAAGCACTCTTTTATCATGCGTGTGTATTATGTACTTTCTGAAATACAAATCTGATCATGTCACCCCCACTTGAAATCCTTGAATGACTTCTCATTGTTTTTATGCTAAAAGCAAAACTCCTTAATTGTAGTTCTGTGTGGTCTAGTTCCTGTCATTCCTACAGCCTCATTTCAAACCATTCCCCCTTTTGCTCTTAACCACATTAATCTTTGAGTTCACTTTATTCCATCATGCCACAGGACCTTTGCACAGGCTCTTCCCTCTGCTTGGAACTTCTTTCCTTCCTCCAGTAAATCTCTGGTTTTGCTGACCAAGTCAAACCCCTGTCTTACAAGTACTTACAGCACCATCTTCTTCTCCCTTTAGCTTGTCATAGTTGAAGTTTTATATGGTTTGATTAATATCTTTCTCACCTACCAGCAGTAAGCTCCATAAGAGTAGAGATGGTATCTGTTTTTTCATACTATTATGTCTCCAGTGCCTGCTACATGGTGGACCTCAATAAATAGTTCCTGAATTAATGAATACATTAATACTGTGTTATAGTCATTTCCAGTTTTTTCACATTTGTAGCTCATGAAATTTTGGTGCTGAGAGGGATCTTAGAGATCATCTAATCCATCATTTCCTAATATTTTTCATTAGAGAACTTATTTTTTATTTTTTTTTTTAAAGATTTTATTTATTTATTTGACAGAGATAGAGACAGCCAGCGAGAGAGGGCACACAAGCAGGGGGAGTGGGAGAGGAAGAAGCAGGCTCATAGAGGAGGAGCCTGATGTGGGGCTAGATCCCATAACGCCAGGATCACGCCCTGAGCCGAAGGCAGACGCTTAACCGCTGTGCCACCCAGGCGCCCCTAGAGAACTTCTTTATATACATATATATGTATATATATATGTATATATATATACACACACACACACACTCTCTCTAAAACTAAAAATGTGTTCTTTTTTTTTTAAGATTTTATTTATTTATTTGAGAGAGAGCACGAGCATGAGCACGAGCGGGGTGAGGGGCAGAGAGAAGGAGAAGCAGGCTCCCCGCTGAGCAGGGAGCCCGATTAAGGGTTCATCCCAGGCCCCTGAGATCATGACCTGAGCGAAAGGCAGACACTTAACTGACTGAGCCACCCAGGTGCCCCACTAAAAATGTGTTCTTAAAAATGATTTTTCTTTAAGATTATGCTGTAAAGTTAAATTTTTTTTTAAAGATTTTATTTTATTTATTTGCCAGAGAAAGAGTGACAGGCAGAAATAGAGGAAACACAGGCAGGGGGAGTGGGAGAGGAAGAAGCAGGCTCCCAGCGTAGGAGCCTGATGTGGGGCTCCATCCCGGAACGCCGGGATCACGCCCTGAGCCGAAGGCAGACGCTTAACGAGTGAGCCACCCAGGCGCCCCTGTAAAGTTAATTTTAGTGTATTTTTAAATCTAAATGACTATTTTAAAAACCTTTTTCCCATTTAACAAGCAATGTGCGTTACTTATATTACTTTTAGTTCTTTAAGGAAATGTATAATTTTTTAAACATTTAAAACTGTATTTCCTATCATGTTTAGACTGGGGACCAAAGTCATATTGAAATTTATGTGTTAATTGTTTCAAAAATAGATAAAACCTGCATTATGATCTTACGTAATTGGAATTCTTATGTTTTTACCATATAAAAATCAACTTTTTTTTACTTCTAAATTTTATATTTTATTTTATTTTTTAAAAAGATTTATTTGTTTTATTTGAGAGAAAGAGAAAGTGTGAGTGGCGGGGAGGGGCAGAGGGAGAGGGAGAAAGAGAATCCCAAGCAGACTCCTGGCTGAGTGTGGAGTCTGATCCTGGGCTTGATCCATGACCCATGAGCTTGTGACCTGAGCCGAAATCACAAGTCAGACGCTTAACCAAATGAGCCACCCAGACGCCCCCATATTTTGTTTTTAAATAATGGATTTATATGAAAAGTCTTAACCTGCTGTTTGCACATACTTCACAAACATTACCGTTGTGCAGTCTTAGGTACCAATAAGTTAAAAGCCAAAGTGAATACAAGTAAGTGTATTTTCTCTTGAATGTTGGTTTTTAAAGAACTAGATATGTTTTGATATTCTATCTAAGAATTTTGATTAGATGAATAATTTATAGACAAGCAGCCTGAGGCAAATTTGCGGAATTATTATCAGCTTTATGTTGTACTTAACATTTGTGTTTTTAATATTTTTAAATCTTAATTTGGCCATGGTAATGCAGCTCATTGATATTATAGATGATTCCTGATCATTATATTTAACCTATTCTTTTTCACCTCCAGCCCTCATCCCTGCAACATACACTTAAATCTAGACCTCAGCACTCAGTAGACTCTCAGTAAATACTTAAATAAATCAGTAGACGGTATTTATTATTTTTTCACTTAAACAATTCTCACATATTATTTGTTTGTTGTTTCTTTTCTAGGAGAATGTGGATTATCTGATTCAAGAACTCCGGAGACCAAAATACAGTATATATTTTATTTGTAAGTATATTATTTCACTTATTCCATCATTAACTGTATCCTAGCTAGTCTGTTCGGTTGGACACTTCATATCATCAATAAGTTAACTGAATCAGTCACTATATGAGTCTGATTTTTTTATGTCCTTTCAAGTATTAATAGTCTTATGACCAATAGCAACATTTTGTTTTAGAGAGCTAAGTGGGATTTTCTTCATCGTTGATTAATTAGGTAAAAATTGTTTTTAAGTTTTATTTTGCCTATCAAGATTCTTTAGAAATCAAAAATTACAAGTAGCCAAATTTTACATCCCACCTCTGCAAAACAAAACAAAAAGCGTATACTTATTCCTATTTTATTCTTTTATGAACTGAGGCATAGAAGCTGGTTTCTTTATTTGGAGGAGGATATGCTTGAGTTTGTTGGAAAAGCAGAGATTTACTGTACATATATGTAAAGTTTTTCATTTACATGAAATCATTCCACTTCTCTTTGCTACTTTATGTAATACTTGAAAGTACAAGTCATCCAGTAGGTATCCCTTATGTACATAACTTTTGGGGGGGATACAGGGAGGGCAGAGTCCTGGAAATAAACTTAGTTTGTGGTTACTGTACATTTTATATGATTTTTTTTTTATGTAATATGTTCTGCTTTGGAAGTTACATCCATTCTCCTCTAGATGTCATTATTGATCTTTATGGGATTAGTAAGTCTATTTTATTTGGTGCCATTTCTAAAACCAAGGACAAACCTTAACCCTCAGTATGTAGGGCATTTGTGAAATTTTTAAAACTTACTTGAAGGCTTTGGAGTTCTAGGGTTTAGATTATACTCTAAGATATACATACTTTCTACGCTATATGCCACAATTAAATAATGGTACCAAAAATTAACATTTGTGGTAAGACAGTATTTTATAAAGAACTTTCTCATGTATTATTTCATTGAGCCCATACAACAACCTCAAGAGGTAAAAATTGGCAATTCTATTAGTTTCTGCCATCCTGGTGGTTTTTTGTTTTTGTTTACTTTTGGCTTAGTCACAGGCTTTCTTTTATAATTTAACTTTTTATTTTGAGACAATTGTAGATTCACATATAGTTGTAAGAAATAATACAGAGATCCTGTTTATTCTTAAACCCATTTCCCCCAGTGTAGCATCTCACATAACTATAGTATAATACCACATCCAGGATATTGACATTGACAGTTAGGATATAAAACATTTCCATCTCCATAAGATCTCTCATATTGCCCTTTTATACTAGATCCATTTCCCTCCCACCCAACCCCCTTATTAACTAACCCCTGGCAACCACTAATCTGTTCTCTGTTTTTATAATTTTGTCATTTCAAGAATGTTACATAAATGGAATTATATAGTATATAACCCATTGGGATTGGCTTTTTTCATTAGGCATTCTTTAGAGATTCATCCAGGTTGTAGCATGTATCAACAGTTCATTCCTTTTTATTACTGAGTAGTATTCCATGTTATGGATATACCGCAATTTGTTTAACTACCCATCGGAGGATATCTGAGTTGTTTTCAGTTTTGGCTACTATAAATAAAGTTGTTATAAACATTTGTATATAGGTTTTTGTGTGAACATGAGTCTTCATTTCTCTGTAGTAAATAATATCCAGGGGAGCAATTGCTGGGTCATATGGTAGTTCCGTGTTTTGTGTTTTAAGAAACTGTTAAATGTTTTCTAGAGTGACCATACCATTTTACTTTCCACTAGCAATGTACAGGTGATCCAGTTTCTTTGTATCCTTATGAGCATTTGGTGTTGCCCTTTTTTATTTTAGCCATTCTGATAAGTATGTAGTCATTGCAGTAGTCATAAGTGTGTAGTCATCACAAGCTAGGTACTTAGGAAAGCATAGAAACTTGTACTTAGTGGTGTGTGTGTACATATATATATATATGAATATACGAAAATATGAAAGATTCCCTGTGCTATCAAATTTAAGTAGACATATAATGGAATCACTTCTTGTGCTGAGTCTCTCAGTTAAAAATTGACTAGGTCATGATATGAAGACTCCTTTTTCCTCTAAAGAGAGTTCTTTGAGGCAGCAGTTGAGATTAGTAATGAATAATCTAATGTCTATTCTTCTGGTTCTAAAGATTGTGTGATTTGCACTGTTAATCTATGAAGTAGAAGAAAAAAATGATATATATTAAAGTAACACTAAAGCCTAGGAAAAACAGACTCTTGGAACTTGGGTAAAGCAATCAATTTCACAATTTTATTTGATTAAAATAAACTAAATGAGTTTGTATGTAGTGATTTTATTCATTACAAACCTTCAGCACAATTTATATCAACACTAAACTGGCCTTCTGCTCATCTCATTTTTTTATAATTTTATTTTTGCATTTTTATGTCTACTGAATATATTGTATAATAGGCTCCTTCCTTCCTTTGTTAAAAAAAACCTCTATTATGAAAGTTTTCAAATATATACAAATAGTATAATAAATCCCAATGTACCCAACATCCAATTTCAAAAGTTGCTTTGCTGTGGCCTATCTCGTTTTAGCTCTACTGCCATCTACTCCCCCACCAATGTTATTTTGAAGGAGATCTAAGGCATCATATGAGTTCATCCCTAAATATTTCAGTACGCATCTCTAAAAGATAAGGACTCATTTTATAAAATACCATTATTATAAAAAATAAAGAAAATAAAATACCATTATTATGCATATCCAAATAACGAAAAATAATTCCTATTTTCAAATACTTAGCATTCAAATTTCAAATTCTCCTATGGTTTTGTTTTGGGTTTTTTTTCTCACTGTTTTTGTATTTGAATTATGATCATGATAAGATCTACACATTGCTGTTGATTGATATGTTGTTTACGTTTCTTTAATCTTCTATAGGTGTTTTCTCTCTGTCTCTCTCAATCTTTCTCCAGTGCAATTTATTTATTGAAGAAACTACATTGTTCTGTTAAAGTTTCTCACAGCCTGCATCTTGCTGATTGCATCCTGATAGGGTAGTTTAACATATTCTTTGCAGTTTAAAATATTCCTGGGGCACCTGGGTGGTACAATCAGTTAAGCATTGACTCTTGGATTTGGCTCAGGTCATGATCTCAGGGTCATGGGATCAAGCCCCACGTCAGGCTGTGCACTCAGTGTGGAGGCTGCTTGAGATTCTTTCTCCCTCTCCCTCTCCCACTTGTGCGCTCTATTTCTCTCTCTCTCCAATATATAAATCTTAAACAAACAAATAAATAAAATATCCCTCTATCCTTTAGTTCTGTAAATTGGTACTTGGATATAGAAGCTTAATTAGATTTGTATTTGATTTCTTCTTGGCAAGAATATTTCCTAATCAGTGTTGTGTGCTTTCATTGATTGTCTCTTATTGTGATATTAGCACCAGTTGATGCTCAATGCCTAGGTCCATCCATTGATTCATTAGTGGTTGATAAAAATGATGATCTTTTAATTCTATCATTATCATTCCTTTTTTGTTTTTTAGCTGGAATAGTTCCATAAATAGAGATTTCCCCTCTTCTACTTGGTTATCTGTGGTACAGTTTGTATATAAAGGAATAAAAACTCACTTCTTTCCCTTTATTTGCTATTTTCAGTATAATGACTTGGTTCCCTGGCATCCTCCAATGCCTACATGGTGGTCTTTTTTTCAAGTAGTATTATGAATTTATGGATTTGAATATATTTATGCTACTCATTTGAATTTGAAGGTGTTTGACTTTGACATATACTGCAATGTATACCAAACTTCAATTGGTCATTAAGCTCTTTTATGTCTAATTGCAGCAAAAATGATTTCCTTTGAGTCAGCCACAATTCATATGTCTGTTTCAGATTTCAGTAATGTGATCAGCAAGAGTGATGTGAAGTCATTAGCTGAAGCTGATGAACAGGAAGTTGTGGCTGAGGTTCAGGTAAACATATTGGTCCTCTAACACATCTCTTATATTGGTCCTTTTTAAAGATTTGAGTCTAACATAAGAAAGGTGCTGTCTCAAAAGAAGGGTGGCTATTGATCAGACATTATAAATGCATTGCACCAAACTATACTCATACTTAGAAAGTTTGTAAGAGGTATCAAATTGGGTGGGAACAGAATTAAAGAAGTCAGTGGGAATAAGGGAGCTGGACTTGTAGTGGGTCCTACTGAGTGGATAGGGAGGGTTTCACAGGGTTGGGCACAGAGTCACATATATTCTATGCTAGTTTTATGAACCACATTGTAAGAATGTCCATCTACAGGGCTATGTCTGATTGGAAAAGAATAGGAAGTAAAGGATGTGAAAGAGGTTTGTTAAAGTCTATTTGTGATTGTCTTGCTCTGGGAGGTAAAAAGTAGACTTTTATTGTTAGGTTAAAACTTAGTAATTCCTAAATATTCTGCATGCTGTATAATACATCACATCAGAACATGTCATGTTACCTTTTACTTCTTAAATGCTTTATGTTCTTGAATACATTTATCACAAATGTCTGGATACATTTATCACCTAAGTGAAGAATAGGGCAGCAAATAAACAAGTTTTAGATTTTCAGAAGGATGTGCTAGGTGATAAATGAAAAAAAAAAAAAAGAATACACTGCACAGCAAAGTTCTTTCTCATCTGTGTGTTACATTGTATATCCTATAGCAGTGTCTTATTTTTACTAATTGAGTGTGCACAGAGGTCTCCAGAAATGTAATACACATACTTCTACAACTTTCTGTTTTTTTAAAAGATTTATTATTATGGCTGCTATTTTATAATTATTTTATTCCCTCACATTGACTATTGCTACTCAATTATTAATTGATCAATTTTTGTATCTCTTTTATACCTGCATTTCCTCAAATGTGATTATATCACACAGTATTATATCACATATGAAAATATTACTATATGATACAGCTGGAATTTATGAAATGACTGATCTTTGTGCTTTGTTTGCAGGAATTTTATGGTGATTATATTGCTGTGAATCCACATTTGTTTTCCCTCAGTATTTTGGGTTGCTGCCAGGTATGGAAGGAAAGGATAAAAAAATAAGTTTATTTATCAGGTGGGAGTTAATTCAGCAAGTAATTGGACTTGTAAGAAAAAATTCAATTATTTTCTCTGAATATACATTTTTAACAAAAAGGGTCGAAATTGGGATCCAGCCCAGCTATCCAGAACAACTCAAGGACTGACAGCTCTCCTTTTATCTCTGAAGAAATGTCCCATGATTCGTTACCAGCTTTCATCAGAGGCAGCAAAGAGACTTGCAGAATGTGTTAAGGTATGGCTTTCCCTCTCCCCAGTTCCAAAGCATCAAGACCATTCATTTCCTTATCATATTTCAGAAACTATAACAATATTTTTTCTACAATCAAGGAGGTGACTATGTTAGGTTTACTGGCAAAAAGGTAGATCTTTGTAATAAAAAATCAAAGGCAACAGATTAGGGTGAAATTTTTAGGCTTAACTCAACATTTGCGAGCTAAATAAGTTAAATACTTATTTTGATCCAATTAAGCCATTTGTAAAATAGAGTTTTAAATCCTAACCTCTTAAACAGGATGCTACCAAACTTTGTCAAGCCTTTGAATCCTTTCGGAAGGCCTATGAAGATGCAAAGAATTATTGTTAAATGTGTTTTTTTATGTATTAATTTTCTGCTTGTATCATCTCTGTCTGCAACTAATTGGTTGACCAAACTGTCTTTCTCTCTCATCCACAGCAAGTAATAACTAAAGAATATGAACTGTTTGAATTCCGGCGCACTGAGGTGCCTCCATTGCTGCTTATTTTAGATCGTTGCGATGATGCCATCACCCCATTGCTAAACCAGGTGCAGAACCCTTTATTAACATAACAAAAGCATGATTTCAAGTGCTATTCATCAAAATGCTGATGTGGAAATGAACAGTGTGGTCCATGTGTTTGCCTCCTTATTTTCAGCTTTTTTTTTTTTCCTTCTATTTCCTGGTATTTTGATATCACTATTCTTCCAGCCACAGTCATCTTTGGCTCTTTCTCCCGCCTCATCTTCCCTGTCCCTTTCCGCCACCACCTTCACCCCTGATGAAGGCAACTTCTGAGTTCTGTAGCTTGTCCTTTTCCAGTGTCTATCTGCAATTTTCCATTCTTACTGCCATTACCTTTGTGTAGACCCTAATCTCTTAAAGGAATACTGAAATAGTCATCTACCGATTCTCACTTTTATTTTTTATTTTGTTTTTTTTATAGGAGATCAACTACACTTTATTTACTTTTCAGTAAGTTTAAATCCTTTAGGGTACAGCATCACGTGGATTTTGTGTCCAGTGGTCTTAGCAGGAAGGTTGCTTCAGAATTTGACATGAGTCATGCCACTGTTTCCATGAGTATGAGTTACCTTCTCCAGGTTACTCTGGTTTTGTTCAGCTTGCCACCAGGAGTCACTGTGTTATTCTTTGCTTTGTACACATGAGCACATCTCTTGCCTAGAGAGAACCTAAGTTTCATCTTGAGCATGAACACCTTCAATTTTAAGAAGAGCTGTGTGCTCCCTCTGGTTCTGGAGATCCTGCTTATAGCTAGCAAAAATGGCCTTGAACCGCAGCCTTCCAGGCATATTTATCGTTTTAGGAGTCCTGTTCCCAGCAGGCCTCCACAGGCTCCAAGATGGCTGAAACAGAAAGGCTTTGATTCCCCTCTTTTCTTTCTACTCTAATGTATTTCATAGACACGATGTTGTTAAATCACTTTTTCTAAAACACGATTCTGATCTTACTACTCCTGGCTCAAAAATCTTCATTGCTTCCCATTTGCCTACTGGCTTAAAGACTGCTGAACTTGGCATCCGCGAGCCTTCACAATGTGGGCCCAACCTTAACCTACAACTCACTACTGTGCGGATATGCCATGTGGTTTCTAGCCGTCATTTTATTCATGTTGTGACCTCTGTCTAAACGCTGGAATGTTTTGAATACCTTCTCTCCCTATCTTCACCTATCAACATTCTCCTTTAAAACCACTCAAAACATCTCCTTGAAGCCTTTCATTCTTTTAGTCAGACATGTTCTTTTTTTCCATAAAATTACTGCAGAACTTTGTGTCTCTCTTATGTCTTGTGCTTCATTTGCCATGTTGTACCTTTGATTATTTTCACACAGTCCTTCAAGGCAGACTCTGTCTTACCTGTGTTTGTTCTTCTGCAAGTATAAGAACAGTACCTTACACAAAGTAGAGGCTTTATTAATAGTGACTTTGAATTCATACGGAAAGACATAGTTTATATTGCAGTTTCTTCCTAGCTTATAATCATGTTAATGCCAGGAGAAATCTGTAGCTGTGGAGTGCAGCATCTCTATAATAGGATAGCCTTATATTCCAAAATACAAAGTAATATATGTTCACTAAAGAAGTTTTGATAGTATAAAAAAGTAGAACGAAAAACGATTGCCTGTAATTGTGTTTCCCAAAGAAAAACAACCATTCATTCAACTAATTTCATTAAAGACTTATCATGTGCCAGGTATTGTGTTAAGTATTGGAGGTAATGGAGCACCTAGGTGGCTCAGTCAGTTCAGTGTCCGACTCGTGATCTCAGCCTAGGTCTTGACCTCAGAGTCATGAGTTCAAGCCTCGTGTTGGGCTACACCCTGGGCATGTAGCCTTCTTAAGAAAAAAAAAAAAGTATTAGAGGTAAAAGATTAAATGATGCAATTTCTCTAGGAAGATCGGTAGGGGAAGAAAGGGATAAAGAAAGGGGGGGTAATCAGAAGGGGGAATGAAGCATGAGAGACTATGGACTATGAGAAACAAACTGAGGGCCTCAGAGGGGAGGGGGGTGGGGGAATGGGATAGACCGGTGATGGGTAGTAAGGAGGGCACGTATTGCATGGTGTCTTATACGCAACTAATGAATCATCGAACTTTACATCAGAAACCAGGGATGTACTGTATGGTGACTAACATAATAAAAAAACATTAAAAAAAAAAGATGCAATTTCTGCTCTCAAAGAGCTCATGATCCAAGGGGGAGAGAAGTAAACTGATTATTTTAATTATAGAGTAAGTACTAATGGTAGAAACATGCACAGGATGCTGTCTATGGAAGCATAAATATTTTGTTATACTTATTTTACATGCCCCATAAACTTTTTTTTTTAAGATTTTATTTATTTGAGAGAGAGAGCGCAGGCACATGCACATGCGCGTGAGCCAGGGGAGGGGTCAAGATAGAAAATCTCAAGTAGACACCTCTCTGAGCATGGGCTGACTCTGGGCTCGATCTCACAACCCATGAGATCGTGAACTGAGCCAAAACTAAGAGTCAGACACTTAACCAAATGAGCCACCCAGGCGCCCCTGAAACTTGCTTTTTTAAGGATTCGTTTGGCAAGTATTTTAGGAAATGAAGTACCTTCTTTTATAACCTTAAGTTCGTTCTTTCTTTCTTTCTTTTTTTTAAGATTTTATTTATTTGACAGAGAGAGAGACAGTGAGAGAAGGAACACAAGCGGGGGGGAGTGGGAGAGGGAGAAGCAGGCCTCCCACTAAGCAGGGAGCCTGATTCCAGGCTCGATCCCAGGACCCTGGGGTCACCACCTGAGCCGAAGGCAGACACTTAACGACTGAGCCACCCAGGCACCCCACCTTAAGTTCTTTCTTAATAAATCTAGATTGCTTAAGGCGAAGAAAAAGTATATAAATATTTCTAGCATTTAGATTCTAGATTTAGAAGGTAATTTGCTGGAAAATACTTAGTTGTGTATAATGGACCTATGACTAAAAGGAACCCATTCTCTGTGAATGGTGAGAAGGCAAAATTTGGGGTTTCTCCATTCCATTTTCACCAAATAAGTTCACATTTTTAAAGAATGGAAACCAATCCTTCTTCACAATTCGTATTAAGGAAAAATATGAAATAAAATTGATTCAGGGGCAAAGTTTCTGAATATGTGTGTTTTGATCAACTCACAAGATTTGTTTCTGATAATATTAGTGTTCCCAGGATAAATATAGCACCACTCAGATCTGCAAGAGCACACTTCTCATGCTGCAGAAAACCACAGAAGCGTACAGGAAATGGTACAGCTTGTAACTGCAATACCAATATAGCCCTATCTGTGAAGCCAAAAATATACTCTTAATTCACAGGCAAAAACTGGAGCTAATGATAGATCTAATTTGTTTTCTTTCTATCAGGAATATTAATCTTGCTGCCCGTCTTCCAAAAGTATAAAATGTAAAAGTGTTTTGACTTTTAGCTTAACCAATTACAATTAGTCTTAATGCTTAGTAGAACACAAAATATTAATAAAACTTGAACTAAATTAAGAACCTCTATGTAAAGAAGGCGAGTTGCTAAGAATGTTACCAGTTTTTGTTTTCCTGAACATTTACTATTTCCATGTTTTGTCAGTTACCAATTTTTTTTTTGTCATAATTCTTCATTTAGTGGACATATCAGGCCATGGTCCACGAACTACTGGGCATAAACAACAACCGGATTGATCTTTCCAGAGTGCCGGGAATCAGTAAAGACTTAAGAGAGGTGGTCCTATCTGCTGAAAACGATGAATTCTATGCTAACGTAGGTGGTTAAAATTTTTTTAAATTATTTTAGTTATTTTATGTAAGAAGGCCAGTACTGATTGACTTGTTCGAATGAGAACAGGTATGGGACTTCATGTGGAAGGATGATAGGGGCATCCTGTAGATAAACTGCACCTCAAGAGAAGGCGGAAGAGTTGGATTCTGACCCTTTAACAGTTTTTTTTTTCTTCAGAGACATCACATATTTAGCTTTTGTACTTTCAAAATTAGAACCCAATTTATTTACTTCCTTCCCTTCTGTAGCCCTTTGTGAGAATAGTAATAGTATTCATCACCAGTGTCCTGGCCAATGTCCAGATTTGGTCATTACAATGGAATTTTCTTGCCCTTCAATTCTGCCTTCGGGATTCTTTTTCGCTACTTCTTTTATTAAATGGTCTGAAAGTCAGACTCCTTGATAGAACTGTTTCCAACTTCCTTTTTCACAGAATATGTACCTGAACTTTGCTGAGATTGGTAGCAATATAAAGAATCTCATGGAAGACTTTCAGAAGAAGAAACCAAAAGAACAGCAAAAACTAGAATCAATAGCAGACATGAAGGTAAATTGAACATGTTCATGGATGGCTAACATGCAAGACTTTGGAACTATTCATGTAAGCAACATTTCTGGACTATTCTCAGTCTGATTTCTGCCTTGATTCATTTTGTTTGGTTTGAAATAATTTTCTGTACTATTTCTCTTTAGGAAACAATGTAGTGAAAACTTCATAACAAGCTATGTGCTTCTTTCCATTCTTCAGTCACATTTGGACTATTTAAAGAGTCAGTGTACTGACATGTACCAGTTCTTCACTTTTTGAGCAGAAACAAAATGCCATGGGATTGAAAGTTGTAGGTCCCTTAGTCTGGGCAGAACAATTCTTGCTTATTTTTTCCCTTCATGCATGTTTGTCCTTGGTCAAGAAATAACAGAACCCCCAATTGCTGTTTTTCCCATGGCAGGCCTTCGTTGAGAATTACCCACAGTTTAAGAAGATGTCTGGGACTGTATCAAAGCATGTGACAGTGGTTGGAGAGCTGTCTCGGCTGGTCAGTGAGCGGAATCTGCTGGAGGTTTCAGAAGTTGAGCAAGAACTGGCCTGTCAAAATGACCATTCTAGTGCTCTCCAGGTATCTATTCAGTCCAATTTGATGAGCACCTACTATGTGTAAGGCACTGTGCCAGGCAGAACAAGAGATACAAAGGCAAGTAATCCTTCTTCACCAACATGGAATTTATAATCTAACAAGGAGTTGAGACAAGAATACAGATTAATTTTATTTAAGATAGATACAAGAACCACAGGAGAAGAATAATGTGCAATAGCAAAGGGTCCAGGCAGTTAACTGAGTATTTAGGAGGGCAACCTAGTTGACTAGGAAGAATAATAGACTAAAATGAGAAGATCTGGATTTTAGCCACTTGCCACCTACTGGCTTTGTGACCTGGAGCTATTGGCTTAATTTCTGAGCCAGTTTCCTCATCTCTAAAATAGGCATAATGATATTTAGTTCACAGTGTTGTAAGGAAGATTTTAAAGATACAATATATATTAAAATGCATTATCTAAGTTTTTTTTTTTTATTGCACACCTGTTCTTCATTCCATGAACATGTAAATGCCTGCTACATGTACATTGTGCTATAAGGATCCAGAGGTATGAAGAAGAAAAAGATACCATCCTTTTCCTCCAAGAGCTCGCACTATATAGTAAGGAAGAGAGAAATTTAAACCAGGAATTACCATGCTATAAATGCTATTATACTAGAGGTATTTACAAAGGAATATGGAAATACAGAGGAAGGACAACTGTTTCCCCTAAGGATGAAGCTTCTTAAAGAAGACGACATTAGATTTGGGACTGGACAAATAAGGAGGAGGGCACCAAACAGAGTAGAAGTGCACCAACCAGAGAGAAGAGGGGAAATTCTTGGCAGAGAGAATGCAGGCATGGAGATGTGGGGGGAGAAAAATTAGGGAACAGAGAATACTGCAGTGTAGCTAGTGCAGGGTACAAGATGAAGAATGGTCTTAGATAAGCCAGAAAGACAGCCTGGGGCCTGATTGTGGCCGTTGAAAGGGTATTGGGCTTTAATCTTAAAATGTTGAGAGCTACCAGAGCATTTTAGAAGAAAAGGGACATAATCAGACCCTGGCCTCAAGAAATTTACAGCTTTGTTGAAGGGACAAAACTAAAGCACAAGAAACACTTAGGCGGTGTTTCAAGGTAATATTTAATTAAGTCAGAATTATGATGCTGACTATAATTAGATTTGAGGTTATTAGGGACAGTTCCTTAGAGAAGGTGATATTAAGATGGACCATCAAGAATGAATAGAATCTGGGGGAGGATTTTAGTCAGGGATAACAGCAAAAGCAAAGAGGCAGAAGTATGCAGAAAATAATAAACAGTGTGACCTGTTGGAGAGTGGGTGTGGAAGAGAAATAGGAGGTAAAATTGGTAAACAGGAACCAGTTTATGAAAAAGCTTGTAAGAGGAATTTGCACTTGCTGAGGTAAGCAGAGAGATCCATTGTAGGGCCATATGTAGAAAGTCGATATGATGAAAGCAGTATTTAAGGAAATTTAATCTAGTAAGGATGCTTTAGAGGTGAAAAAACTGAAATTAGGCTAGAAGACTCACAGTGATAGTACTAAAAATGTACAGTAAGGGCAAATCTGAGAGACAGTTCAAAGGAAGAAAACAATTTAGCAACAGATTGTATATAAGGATAACAAGACAACAAATCCAATAATTGCAAGGTTCCTGAGAAATGACAGTGTGGTATTACTGGCAGTAAGTCACTTGGGAATGAGAATCCTTTGGGAGGTAGCCATTTCTAAGGCACTCACCATAAAAAAGGCATTTCCTTATTAATAGGACCCTATATTCTACAACTTAGTCTCTTTCTTTCCCTGCTGCAATTCGACTTGACTTTATAAAATAAAGCCAGCATGGTATAATGGAAACAAAACAGGCTTTGGACCCAGACTGTCCTGGCTTTTATCCTGTCTCTACATACCAAAGTTTTTTTTGAGGAAAAGAAACTACTTATTTTGCCCAAGCCTCAGGGATAAAGATTTCAAACTTTCATTAGATTGTTACCAGGATTCAGTGAGGTATGTAAAATGCTTCACATATGATAGGTGCTTTGTAAATGTTGGTTCCCTTCCTCTAAGCATAATGCTTTGAATATATGGTACAACTAACTAAAACAAAGAAATCCACCCATCTGGGGTTGCTCTAGTTACAGGGAGGTCTTTACTGGGATTTAGAATTTGTTACTTTTTTTTTTTTTAAGATTTTATTTATTCATTTGTCACAGAGAAAGGCAGCGAGAGAGGGAACACAAGCAGGGGGAGTGGGAGAGGGAGAAGCAGGCTTCCCGCTGAGCAGGGAGCCCGATGAGGGGCTCGATCCCAGAACGCTGGGATCATGACCTGAGCTGAAGGCAGACGCCTAACAACTGAGCCACCCAGGCGCCCCAAGAATTTGTTACTTTTTAATGTTTATTAAGATTTCCTCTGAAAACACCATCAGTTTGAAATCATGAAGATTATATTTGCTTTATATTTATGAAAAGTACTTCTGTCATCACTTTGAATTTTATCCCTGTGTTCTTAAATCCTTTCAAAGAACTTTTAGGCTGATTTTATTATTTTTTTGAATCTATTGAATTCTAATTCTTAAATAGATGTTATAAGTACTTGGTGAAAGAGGTATGTAGTAAAAACTAAGTCGTTACTAGTCTCACATGCCAATCCTTACAGTTATTCTGTATATGTGCATGTCTGTGTGAGTGTGTGTGTGTGTGTCTCTCTCTCTCGCTTTTTTAAAAATTCAAATGATATACATACTGTACACATAGTTCTGCATTTTGCTTTTTCAGTTAACCCTGTATCTCAGAGACTGTTCCAGATCAGAACCTAAACACTCATTCTTTTTAATCGCTAAGTAGTATTCCTTTGTAAAGATCTACCACAATTTGTCTAACTTGACCAACTTAATTGAAACGGTACTTACTAATAACAGTTTGCAATTGTTTTGTGGGCCTAATAGAAGTATTCCTATGAAAACTTTTAATTTTTCCAAGAAAATAAATTTTCTTTCCTTATTAAATAAAAACTAAATTTTGTCCTATAATTAAATGTAAATTTACTTTTGTTTCTTTATCATTTTGTTTTTCCCTTTGAAACAATAGAACCAAACTTAACCACTAGCCAGTTTTAGTATCTTTATTTGTATCTCTCTACCACATAGAAATCAGTTAGACAAGGTTACTATAATTCCTTGCCTGAAACCTTGTTTCTTCTTCACTTTAAAAGAAAAAAATAGGTACTTTACAATATGAATTCCATTTGTGATCCATTTTATATTTTAAAAAGTTATTCTTTGAAGGTTTTCTTGCCCATGTTATCAGAGTTTTACAGCAGCAGTTGATTTGGACTCCCCCACCATAAAGGATTTCTTTGGCAACGTGATTTAAATAGTCTATAAAGGGACCTTTTGTTTGATAATGAGTACATGCCGGGGGCCTGACCCCTAGATGGGTTATAGCATTCCTTGGCTTGACCTTAAGATGATAATACATCATGAAGTAATGAATTGAGGTTTTTGAATAGAAATGGCATTTGCTTTTTTGAATAGTAACTATATCATGATGAAGGGAAAAAAATTCACATATTGCTAAAAACCTATAAATTGCTTCCACTTCTAACCAGTTATCCTACAGGCTAACTAAAATTTGATTTAGGAGAATTTTCACTAGAACCAAACTGCAATGTACTATCATTAAAACATGTCTACAGCGTTGGAAAAGACTCATTTGATTAGTGAGGAAGATTTTTTTTTCATACCATGAAGAGAAATATTTTCAGAAAGTAAGCAGTTTTCCCCCATTTTGTGTCCTATCATAGCTTTTAATTTAGAAGGAAGAACTAGTTTATTTTTATATCCTTCTTTCCTGACCTTGGGTAAAAGACCTCAAACCATCCTATTCACGATATATAGTAAAGACTTAATAAATACTTGTTAGAAAAATGAAGAGGAGGAGTTCCGTGTGAAGCAGTATAGAGGAGTAGCTAAGGGCTTGGGACTTTGTTGGCTTGGGTTTGAAAATTGTAACCACTCTTAGTCTCTTTGTCTGTAAAATGGGAAAAAAATCACAGTACTCACCTTAAAGATTTTTGTGAGGGTGCAATGAGCTAGCACATGTAAAGCACTTAATATTCAGTAAGTAATGACTGTCACATTATCCATATTATTATTTGATGATACATTCTGCTTTCTTTATGACAACCAGGACATTGTTTTCTAATCTACTTATCACCTCGGATCTCTCTCTCCCTGATTTGAGAAGGGTTTTCTCCTTCTCATTAAAATCATAAGAAAATTGTTTGGGACATGTTGAGGTGACAATTTTACTTTCACCAATTAAGAATAAAAATGATCATTTTCTCTCTAAACCAACATTTAGCCAGTGTTTCAGACGATGTTGACCAGCAGAAGACCTACAGCAAAGTTAAATTTTATGTTGACTAGTCATTAAGGAAAAGAATACTGACTCAGATGTATTTCCAGTCAGTGGAATTGGGTCCTGCCTACTTTCTATCATTTTTCCTAGATAAGCTCTTATAGTCCCACAACGCTGTTTTCTCAAACTATTAGACTCATTTTTTATCATATCAGCATGTTGAAGGCTTCTGCCAATTTCATCTTGCTATTCTAATCTGCTGACTTATAATGCTATTCATTGGTGATTTTACTACATTAATGTGATAGTAGATAACAAGTTAGAGTTCCTGTTCTTTAAGTTAAATTAAAACAAAAAATAAAAACTATTTTTAGTTGCTGACTTCATCTGTAATTTATACTATGGTGTAACTAAGTCATTATAAAAATTGGTTCTTGCTGTGCTGCTTCATCATAGTTTTGGTAGAAGAAAACAGAAAAGTAGCCCAAAACAATGAAGGATCTTTAAGTATCAGAAAAGAATTGTTTTTTAATTGATGTTTTTTGAGTGAACATTAGCTCCTTTTTGAAACTTGACCTTCAGAGATAGTGTTTTTGCTTTTCTTTTCCTATTCCTTGATTAGGCCTATATGAATGTTAGAATTCAGTGAATTCTATGTTTGAATCCTATCTTCTTAAGAGGACAGTAGTTTTCTTTCAAAGCTCTTTACTCAGCCATTGTTATGTGAAATATACTTTTCTCTCCTAAAAGTCTCAAGGCTTATGGAAAATTTAATAAGAAAAGAGAAACCAGAAGTTCATGATGTAATTCACTCATATTTCTAACATATAAATACCACCGTATAGGAGATACCTGCTGTGTAATTATAAGTCTCTCAGATTGTTTTCTCCTCTTCTCTGGTTAGTACCCTGGAATCTCAATATAACATATGCCACTGTCGGTCAAGTTGATGAATCAAATAGCCATGAGTGAAATGTTCAAAATTAAGTCAGAGGATAACATGGGATCTAGGCAGACAAAAATGCCCTTCTTTTCCAAGGACTTACATAGCTGAAAAGAACTCAGCTTGTACCTACATGTTTCCTTTCATGAGGAAATAGATAAGCCTAGCTGGAACACTGACCTGAGTCATGGGTTGGGTCCTAAGGGATCAAAAGTAAGCAATGTAATCCACTCAAAGTAATCCTGGATCAGATCTGGGCCACATCCTCAAGGGAAGTGAAGCCAGGGATCTCAATACCAGCACCAGATCTCAAGAAAGAGAAGTGAATTTTTAAATGGGAAAGAGCCAGGAGTCAAGATGTAAGTGAAAGTAGTTAGAAAGGGAGCAAGTAGGAAGGGTACAGGCTGATTGGGGCACTCTTTGTCCCTGTACCAGTTTTGTGATTTTATAATTACTTGAGAATCTCAAATTTGCTGAAAAATATAGAAATTGAGTAGATTTAAGGTAAAAAGAGAGTGATCCCAAGGGCAGGAATTGAAACATTGTGCCTATAAAAAAAAAAAAAGGCAACAGAGACCCCAGATGGATGTTTTAAATTTAGGCTAGTTGACTGAGAGACATAGGAAATAGGGTATTCTTACTTGATAATAATTTGTACTCCGAAATTTCTTCATATTATGGTAGAAACTAGTGGCAAATTTGAACAGATACTCTAAATAGTGTGTATTCTGTGATTGCTCTGGAAAGGGTACTGCAAAAGAAAAAATGTAAGGAAATTCTTATGACTGCAGGGTTTAAATCTAAAGAAGAGAAATGTCTTCCCTTTTGATTCCTTAAAGATGATGCTAGTGAAATATTCACCCAGAAAAGCAACAATAGAAATCCTACCCAGAAAACTTCCTACTTGAGAGCCACCCAGGAGGTTCCCCATGTCATCATAGTCCTCTTTGGTGTGAACAGAAGAGTTCTTAAACATTAGGCCTGGTTGTCGTGCAGTATTAAAAAGATAAGGTATGTGAAAGCATCATATAAGTTGTGAAGTTCCATTTCGATGTATGTCCTCAGAATCTAGTGCCCTCCAAGGCTCTTGCCAGTCTTTCAACCCAACACATTTCTTTCTCTGATTTCCATATTCCTGTTAAGAGCATCTCCTCTTTTAGTCTCCCAGACTAATGCTAACACTTACTGATTCTTTAGGGCCTTTTGCAAATGTCACCTTCTTCATGAAGCCTTTCTTGATTCCTCAGCAACCAGATATACTTTTCTTCACTCTGTGTCCCCTTCCCCACATTGCGCTGATTCTCAGTTTCTGTTTCTTGTTTTGGTTTTTGCATACATAAGTTTCTGTTATAATACCACATATGTTTTCCTGAAAAACCTCCGATTCTGCAAAATCATGTACTAAAAATAAACAAGTATTATGGGAAAATTGGATTACAAGCAGGTCACTTAAAATCCATGTAACTAAAAAAATCTATATAACTTTGTAATCAAAGCCCTAATAAAAATAGTGACAATCCTAATAAAAATATTAGCACAGTTCAATCTCCACAGGCCTTTGCACCTAGAAATTTACGCAGTTCATCCTTTGAACCCTCCTTATTCCTGGGGCTCACATTTTATTCTTCAAGCTGTAAGGTCAGAAAAACTTTTGCTTCTCATACAAACTATAGTTTCACCAAAATTAAAAATACAATATGGGGATATCAGTCAGTTTGGGGCTGTCATTTTGTTTGCTTTTTAACTCAGAGAAATATCTTTGCATCCTTTTCACTTGCACTTGCCCTTTCCCCAGATAGCTTAATACAGTGGAAAATACAACAGTTCTTAATGCTGCAAAACCAGCTACTTCTTGCAGAAAACTTTTGTGTTGGTTTTACATCCTTTTTTTTTTTTTTTAAGATTTTATTAATTTATTTAACAGAGATAGAGACAGCCAGCGAGAGAGGGAACACAAGCAGGGGGAGTGGGAGAGGAAGAAGCAGGCTCATAGCAGAGGAGCCTGATGTGGGGCTCGATCCCACAACTCTGGGATCACGCCCTGAGCCAAAGGCAGACACTTAACCGCTGTGCCACCCAGGCGCCCTTATATACTTTTTTCTTAACATAGTGTCAAAGTTTCCTCAAAAGGAAGCTTGATCCTATTCCCTTCTTAATACTAACATGCTGGAAAAACTACATATATAAATCATTATACCTTCTGTGTTAAACTGACACCATTCCCATATTTAATGATTTCATAGAGTTGAAGTGCATTCAAGAAATGTGCTTTGTAGCAGAATAGGCTGTAATTGTTTCATTTCCCTTTACCTCCTTGTCTGTGAACTCACTAAGAACAGAAACTAATTCACCTTTGTATCCCCTCCAGTGCCTGGCATAGTGCCTTATGCTTTGAGGGGGATTACAAAGTAGTTCTTGGCTTGAATTAATTTGTTCTGCTGCATAATAAACATAAATATATACTATGGGGAAGTTCTTTTTTTTTTTTTTAAGATTTTTATTTATTTATTTGACAGAGATAGAGACAGCCAGCGAGAGAGGGCACACAAGCAGGGGGAGTGGGAGAGGAAGAAGCAGGCTCATAGCAGAGGAGCCTGATGTGGGGCTCGATTCCATAACACCAGGATCACGCCCTGAGCCCAAGGCAGACGCTTAACCGCTGTGCCACTCAGGCGCCCCCTATGGGGAAGTTCTTTAATGTGAGGATTGACAAAACCTAATGATTTTGTCCGGCTTCCTTTGCTTTCAGTACCTGCCCTCTTAAGATCACAAGTGTTCAATTTAGAGATAATGTGCTTTACATACTCCTATCTCTAAAAGCCATGTGAAAACATATTGTTACATCTGATGCTTCTTGGAGATTAAGCCTAGTCTTCCTACATAAAATTCTACCAACTTGTCTCCGTTTCACTGGTCAGGCACTAACTCTAAGCAATAATTTTGCAAGTCAGTGGGTCAGTTCTGTTGTGTGCTGTGTTGATTGAAATGGTGGAAATAGAATATGTTCCTTGTTTCAACAAGAAAACTGCAACCTTTCCCAAATGAGACCATAGGCCATCTCATCAAAGGAAAGAAAGAAGGAACTATCCATAGTTAAATTCACTTTTGTCCTAAAGTAATTGCAATGGGAATTCTTTTTCCTTATTTAATTCTTGTCTTAGGCAAAGGCATTTAATTTTCTCTAGTTGAAACAATTGCTAAACCTATAACCTGTACATTGCCATAGTAGTAATCTTAGTCATGAACTCAGATTCATCACTGCCATCCAATAATTATTAGACCTAAGATATTATACATCACTCAGGTGAAGAGGGGATAAATATCAGCTCTCTCTTTTTTCAGAATGTAAAGAGGCTCTTGCAGAACCCGAAAGTGACAGAGTTTGACGCTACCCGCCTGGTGATGCTCTATGCTCTACATTATGAGCGACACAGCAGCAACAGCCTACCAGGGCTGATGATGGACCTCAGGAATAAAGGTGTTTCTGAGAAGTATCGAAAGGTAACCAAATTTGCATATTAATCCCACCACACAGCTAGCAACTCTATTATTATATTCTTAGCTCTGACAAATGAGAAATTATACTGCTTTTACTTACAGAAGCATATAATTCTGTCCTCTCATGTTTTCATTTCCTTAATAAAGGGTATTTTCTTATGAAATGAGTTTCCTGATCCCCAAGCAATAAGAGGTGGTTTCTCTTTTTTCCTAATAGCTCGTGTCTGCAGTAGTTGAATATGGTGGTAAACGGGTTAGAGGAAGTGACCTCTTCAGCCCTAAAGATGCTGTGGCTATTACCAAACAGTTCCTCAAAGGATTGAAGGTATGGCGTGTCCTCTGTACTTTCCTAAATGAGAAGCAGTGGAAGCCCCTGCGGCTGAGAGTGAATAAATAAGATCTTCAAAGTAACTTCAGCATTTCTGCTGATTTAGTACTATGTCAGTTAAAAGAAATAAAGCAGACATCCCCCCGAAAGCTTTTTCTTCAAATGCTTTCTGTATTGGAGCAGCATCAGCATTGGACCAAACAGCTGAACAGGGAATAACAGAATATTTCCAGGAAATACCCCAGAGTAAAACACGGACAGTTCTGTAAGATATAGCTGTTTTACTCCATTTGTTTATCAATTAAGATTTGTTTGGTAGTTTTTCTTTGAAGGAAATTTAAGCAAACAACTATAGATCTTTTAAAAAACACTATTTTCTTAAAATGGTAAAAAATAAAATTAGTTTTAATCTGCAGACCTTTCTTATGTTTCCTGAAATGTTTCCATTTTCCTGAGTTATTTCTAGACTCCTTTTCTACATGGTCTTTTCCTCTTATTTGCTCTATCTATCATATAACATTTTAACAAAAGAATAAGAATCACTGAAAAGATGATAAAGGATTTAAGCAATTCCATTTTCAAAATTCTTTTATAATAGTTATAGCTAGGCTTAAATTACAAAGTATTTTTATGAGAGTAGAACATTTCTATTGATGAAAAGAAATTTTTAAATTATTTAACCGTAAAATTCCCATTTGAATGTATCCTATGAAATCCCTGTTGAGTGCATGTCCTTTTTGATGAGTATCATTAACTGTTACATTGCAAGTTTCCCAAAAATTATATAAGAATCATCTTCCCCTTTCTTAGGGAGTAGAAAATGTGTATACTCAACATCAGCCTTTCCTACATGAGACCCTGGACCATCTCATCAAAGGAAAGCTTAAGGAAAATGTGTACCCTTATCTAGGCCCCAGCACACTCAGAGACAGGTAAGATAACCAAGATATTAATAATAAAAACCAGAGACACTAAGAAAGTTGGAAATGTGGAGTGTTGTAAGAGACAACAACTAAGATGATATTGCTCTAGTCCTCCTTCCCCTGTTGTTTCAGTTCTGAGATTCTTTTGGTTTTACATGTGTCAGGATTAGATATAAATTCACCTGCTAAGCCTGCAAGATTATTTCTTTTGGAATAAAGAAACAGGTGTTTTGAAGTATCCCAGATACTTGTATTCTGTCCTTTGGTATCAGAATTCGCTTATGCCATTTAAGGTTCAGTTCCATGGCATTTAACATTTGGAGTTTCAAACATTAAAGCCAAAAATAGATTCGCTGCTTGGTTGCCATCCAGAGCAGGTTGTTACTATTTTTGGTGAGTATTGGACTTTGCCAAATGTGTCCAGCATACAAACTGAGACCTAATTAACAGAGGCTATTTGTTACACAGAAGCAAAGGATAGCTTGCTTTGGGGGTATTAACCAAAGGAAGCAATTAATCATCATTTTAATCTGGTGGTCTATTAGTTTTAATAAAAACAAAACTCGTCCAGATCAACTAACTAAGACCAGCCTGAAATTTTAAATATACACAAAGTCTACTTTGTTATAAATTATATTCTTGTATATTTTTTAATGGGACCACATGTTATCAAAGAGCCTAATATATGTAATGGAACCCTATCAGATAGATTGACGTGAGAATTGTTACTATTGGTAGAATTCTTCTATTATTTCAGCTAATCATAACCTAAGAGTCTTGGAAGAATAGTGTTTTATAAATATAATAACTTCTGAAAGGAAAAGATGACTCTTTATATGATAAAATGTATTTTTTTTCCTATTTTGTTCTTTTAAAAACAAAAACAGAACAGAAAAGAAAGATCTTTTAAAAAATCCAAGGTTGAGAGGCAGAATATCTGGGGTTAAATTCAGGTAGTACATTCATTCAGATAAAATGTTGAAGGATGTTGGCATCAAGATTCAGAAATGTCAGCTAAGTGGAAAGAATGCAAACCAGCCTAAAGCTATTTACCTATCTTAGAGGCTTTTTGAAAAACAGTATAACTCTATTAAATGGCCTTCTAGTTAGTATGATAAAAGTAAAAATATTACTTTTTTATGAATTTCATATAAGAATTATCAAATAAGAAATTAGCTGTTTATTGCTAAAGAGACACCATAGACGACCAGAAAAATATATTGTGTATGATTAGTTCATAACAGCAAACCTGTCAAATTTGGGTGATTTGTTTCTGAACAAAGCTCAAGATGATGCTTTTCCAACAAAATGCACATTTATCAGTTGTCAGCATCTGTTAGCATTTGTCACTATTACCTAAATATAAATATAGTTAATGATTCAATTGCTCCATCTTTTTATATAACAAATATTTATTGAGTGTCTTCAGTATGTCAAAAACTGTTGTAAATGCTGGGGAAGTGGAACAGGAAAGACAAGTTAGCTGCCCATAAAGAACTTACATGAAGGAGATAGGAAGTCAGTAAACAAAGAATATAATTTAAATAAGATAAGTGCTATTAAGGAAATAAATAGGGTAATAAGCTACAAAGTAACTTTGTAGAGGTGAGGGGGGCTGCTTTAAATTGAAAGAACCTCTCTGAGGAAATGCTATTTAAGATGAGCTTTGAATTGCAAGACAGAGCCAATCATAACAATTAAGAGAAAAAGCATCCCAAGCAGAGGGAACACTGGAACAAAGGCCTTGAAGAGAGAACTTGGCAAGTTCGTGGAACAGAAAGAAACCCAGTGTGGCTGGGGCATAGTGACTAATGAGGAAATAAATTGAAAAAATAAGTAGGGGCTGGATTACATAGGGTCATTTTCTTTTTTTTTAAGATTTTGTTTACTTATGTGAGAGAAAGAGAATGAGAGAACACAAAAGGGGAGAGGGTCAGAGGGAGAAGCAGACTCCCTGCTGAGCAGGGAGCCCAATGAGGACTCAGTCCTGGGACTCAGCGGGACTCCAGGATCATGAACCTGAGCCAAAGGCAGTTGCTTAACCAGCTAAGCCACTAAGGTGCCCCTACATAGGGTCTTAAGAGGGGTTTTAAATTTTATTATTATTTTTTTTAATGTTTTTTTATTAGGGTTTTAAATTTTAAATGTCAGAGGGCACCATTGAAGAGCTTAGCATGTGAGTGACATGAACTGAATTACATATTAAAGGATCACCTTCTAGGGAGAATTGATTTTTTATTTATTTATTTTTTGAGAATGGATTTTTGAAGGCAAAAATAGAAGCAGGGAGACTATTTAGGAGGTGGTTGTAATAGTCCAGGTAAGGAATGAAAGAGGTTTGGATAAGGAGGCTGGAAGAGAAAGAATCAATAGACTTATTTAATGGAGTCATCTACTCCACTAAAGAGGGTGTCTACTCTTACCCTCTTACCATAGGGTAAGAGAGAAGTCAAGAATGACTCTCAGGTTTTTGGGGGGGCGGGAATCAAGTTGTTAAGTTGTAGATGCCTATTAGATAACCAAGTAGAAATGTTAGAAAATAAATTGGGAGTCAACAAGATTTTGGTGATATTTAAAGCTATGGGAGATAAGATTTATAAGATCACTTAGGGAGAGAGCATAGAAGGAGAAAAGAAGAGCCCAGGACCGAGCATTGAGTGGATGACAGGGAGACTGAGCAGGAGACAGAAAGGTAGAAGGAAAACCAGGAGAGCATAGTGTCGTAAAGATGAAGAACCAAGTGATCACTTGAGTCTAGTCTTCTGAGGGGTAAAGGTGAAAACAGTGAAGAATCCATCAGATATGGCAACACAAAGGTCTTTGGTGAATTATCCCCCAGTTTCCATGAGATTGGGAAACCAAATTAGGGTTATGGGATGTAACATAAAATAGAGATAACAAATGTATATAACACTTTTAAAGAAATTTTGCATGAAGGTGTCAGAGAAATGGGGTGATAGCTAGGAGTGTGTGTGCTCAAGGGAAAGAGATTCTAGAGCATATCTGATGAAATCGTAATCGAATGAGAATTACCCTAAAAAAGAAAAGTCGAAAATGGAGAAGAGAAAGAGGAAGAACTGCACAAGTAAAGTCTGTGGGGATCCAGAGCATAAGCAGAGGAGCCTTTGATAGAAACAGAGGTGCTTTTTTCATTTTAACAATTTTGATGGTGAGAATATGGGACCGTCTAGGCTGATGCTTCTATTTTCTCAGTAAAATACGCTGTCAAGTCATCGACTGAGGTAGTGGGTAAAAAGAGAAAACATTGTGAAACTGTCATCTTGCAAGCCAGGAATCAGATTTACTTGGGAAATGTAAGTAGGACTTCTAGCTAAAAAGAGTGCGCATTAGAGTTTTATGGTCATTAATTTAAAATAGAGGGGTGCCTGGGTGGCTCAGTTGGTTAAGCTACAGATTCCTGGTTTCAGCTCAGGTCATGATCTCAGGGTCTTGATATCAAGCCCCATGTGACTTGAGTGTGGACTCAGTGCGGAGTCTGCTTGTCCCTCTCCCTCTGCACCTCCCCCCTCTCTTGCTCTCCTCCCCTGCTCTCAAATCAATCAATCAATCAATAAAATCTTTAAAATAGAGTCCATGAGCCTAGTTGTGTGGTTTTCTCCAGCAACTTTTGGCTGTACTAGATTAAATGAGGATAAGGCTGGTAGCTAGACCCAACCAGGATTTGGGGAATTGAAAACAGAAGGAGGGTATTGGATGGTAAATAAAGTATTACTGAGTGAGTTAGCGGTCTTGATAAGGTCAAAGAATTATTATAGTACAAGTATTAGTGTAGGTGAATTAGAAGTTGAGGAGGTGGTTATTGGAGAAAGAGATCTTGAATTCAAGATTTCACACTGCAGGTACTTACAGTGCAAGAGTTTATGATACAATCATGGATATTGGTTATGAGGGATGGAAGAACAGATCATCCTAGGTGAGAAGACCAGGATGTGAGATGAGTAATCCACATTGATGTGAAAGTGACAGAAAATCCTGAAAGGAACAGCAGTGAAAAGGAGGACAGTAAACCAGAGCTGAAATCTTCAGGGAATAAGAGAGTGACCAGGAAAGGAGGTCAGGAGAAAACAGTGCAACCGCATCATGAGCTTCTAACGTAATGGAGACATTGAGGAAGGCAGAGAAGTTGGTTACAAAACGACGGGAGGGGCCACAGAAGATACCCACGCCACCTTCTGGCCCTGCTTAATAGCAGGTAGACTGCAGAGGCCTTCAGAAGACCTACTGAACAATTCTGCTTCTAAAAGTTTGCTGTCTAGATATATTGTGCAAGTACACAAAGACTTGCATAAACAAGGATAGTTACCAAAACATTATTTGTAACAGTTAAAAAAAAAAAAAAACAGGGCGCCTGGGTTGGCTCAGTCGTTAAGCATCTGCCTTCAGCTCAGGGCGTGATCCCGGAGTCCTGGGATCAAGCCCCACATCAGGCTCCTCCACTGGGAGCCTGCTTCTTCCTCTCCCACTCCCCCTACTTGTGTTCCCTCTCTCGCTGGCTGTGTCTCTCTCTGTCAAATAAATAAATAAAATCTTAAAAAAAAAAAAAAACAGAAACAAGCTAAATATCCATCAATAGAGGGCTGGTTACCTAAATTACAGTATAGTGCTATGCATTCTTTAAAAATGGCATAACTCTTCATGGGGTGTTATAAAAACTTTCTAAGATATATTGGATAGAAAAGCAAAATGCTATATCCCTTTTGTGTAAAAAAAAAACTGTATCTAAGCATAAATATTATTATATACACCTGTGTATATAAACAAGTCTGCTCAACTTTACATATATACATAGTATTATATAATATATATGCAAGCACACATAGGTTTATATATACTGTAAATATTTCCGAAAGAATAAATTGTTAATAGTGGTTACCTCTGTATATTGAGATAGTCATCAGTTGTATACATATCTATCTTTCCCATTAGATATTGATATTGTATTAAGTATCATAATCTTGAAGTAAGAACTATATTTTATTAGTATTTGGGCTTTTCACAATATTTAACACAGTGCTTTACAAATAGGTGTTAATAGGTGTCAAATTTCTCATGTAGGCATCTGTAACAGTTGATATGACAACTAAATTTAAACTAGGGAATAAATTTGGTTGGTTACCAGCAAATTCAGATTTTTACAGTTTGCCAGTAACGCTCTACAATATTTTGGCTCTGCATCCACTTGGCCTCACTCTCAGTTCTAGCTACTCTCTTGGATCATCACGTTGAGAAGAGTCATTGATTTTAGTCATCTTTATGATAATTTAAGTCTCATCATGATAGAATTCCTTGGTTTTGTTGTTGTTAGGAAGTATCAAAGGAGATGTGGCAAGAATACAACTTTGAAATCAGGAACGCCTGGAGAATTGTTTTAGCCCTTAGCTATTAAATATGCGGTTAACCTGTTTGGCAGTATAGCTATAGCTACAAATCGAGTTTTGCTCTTTCTTCTGCAGATGGGACTCCCACATATCCTATTTAGCAGGCTCATTTTTCTTTCTCACTCCAGAATTGCTCCTTGTCCCTCATGAAAACAAGCAACTTAAATATTTGGTGAGAAAATGGAGTTATCTGGTCATGCATTCCACAGTCAATTCAGAAAGGAAGCACTTTTTCACGCTTACACAAATTTAGTGGAATCTTGTTGCAGCAGTTCATTTTGTTTCTATAAAGGCAGCAGTCCCTTTCCATTGGCCTTTTTTCCTACAGTGAATGCTCATAAGATCTTTATTATCTCTAAGAACTCAAAAATTTAAATTTTAGCCATAAGCGTAATGGTCCACAAAGTAGAAAAAATATTGCCTCTTAAAAGCTTAAGTTTTTCTACTTAGTTTATTCATGTATGGAAGTAATGATTTCCAGAGATTCTATATGTGAAGAATGTTTATTTTTCTAATAAAATAAGGTGTAAATTGGTTGAGTTCTCAAGGTGTCCTTGTATATCTATATGCAGCATGAACTGGCTGCTGTTTTCGATCTAGTGTTTGCTGCCTGCATTAATTAATGCTTTCGGTTGCTATAGTGAATTACAGAGCACCGGAAGATGTGTACAAAGAATTGAACTTGTGTATTCCACTTAGCTTCAATCATCATATAAAAATGATTTGTTGTGTATTTTGCCGTTGGCCTCATCAGAACATCTACTTTTAAAATTCACCAAGGAGAGGAAAGAAAAGGAAAAATGTCAGGGTTGGGTTTTTTTTCCCCTCACCGATGTTCCTCCTTAAGCCAGCTTGAATAAGTAGTAGGAGGTTCAGGAAAACATTTATTAATGTTTTCATAACCACTGTGACATAGTCATCTTTGTTAGGTACACAATTCAGTCAAGCTGTAAGAGTCTATCCCAGTATCTACGTTTTGTCCTTATATTAATATAACCTACACCCACAGTTAGCATCTGCAACATTTTCTTCCCTCTCCAGTAATACAAAAATACTCCGGCACCCTGAAATTATCAGACTAAAGGATAGAGTTCTTCTGCTCTTCTAGGAGCCTGCATGAGTTTCTTGCTTCCCAGTTCTTGCCTCTCTTTTCCACAAGAGACAGACGTATTCTTGAGGTAGATGATGGGCGGGGGGCAACTATAGAGAAGCAACATCTCTTTTCCGGGAGGTTCCTTGTTCGTCTGCCCAGCTGCTTTTTAAATTGACTTACTAGATCAGGAGCTCAAAAATGTTACTGTCTGGTTCCTCTCATCAGTCACTGTACCCCTGCAAGGGAGAAACTTCCTTCCCTTCTTCCTAATGAAATAATCTATGCAATTCATGAGTATTTACTCAAGATAAACTGCATAATGAGTGTCAGCCTAGGGTTGGCCCTCAACATAAAGAATATTACATATGGAATCTCACTGTAAAAAAAAACAAACTCATTTTCTGAGAATGGAATTTCATTTCAGCTTTGAGGATTTTATTACTTCTGAACTTTTTTTTTTATTTTTATTACTTCTGCTTTTTTTTTTTCCTGTTTCCACCTAGGCTGACACCCAGATAGTTACACCATAGACCAAACAATTGGTAGAATGTCTTCTGTCTCCTCAATGTCACATTCTTGCAACATTGGATTTTTTTTCTCCACAGAACTCATTCTTCACATCCTTTAATGATTATTAAACCAGTTGTGACTATATTTGAGAAGCCATTATTATCTCAGCTCATTGGTACTTCTAGAAACAACATAGTAGGAAGAATTAAAAATTCACATTCTTTAAAATTTGGTGTTGAAAAGAAATTGTATATATCCATGAGGGTAATACTATGATAAAGGTTACAGAGACTCATGTCAGTGTTTAAAATTATAGCCAACTGTAGCTTAGTTGATCCCCTTATGAAATATATCCCTGAAGAGTCTGACGAGAACTGAACTTGAGTTTTAGCTGTTCATATTCCCTATGCCCTTCTGTAGAAAGGTTAGTCAGAACTGAAACAATACCTCTCAGCTGGAGAAGAAGAAGAAGAGAACCTGTATTTTGCCTGAATATTCAGTCCCTAAGTAATTAAGATTTAATCATATTTGATAGAAAAATATTACTATCATAATCATGCAACATTTCCTAAGCAAATGACCTTTCTCAGCAAGAGAAAGCTGGCCAGTAACTGGAGGCAAGGACTTGAAGGAGAAAAACCTTGATGGTGTAGAGAATTTTAGTGATTCAGGTAATGCTTTCCTGTAAGTTACAAAGAACCTCTTTCCCTGCAGCCTAAAGCACTAGATTAATATTGGATTAATAACTTAGCCTTAAGGCTGGTATCTACACACAAATTATAGATTAGTGCCACTACAAATTCATTGTTTCTAAACTCCCTTGGGCCTTCCCAGTTACTCAAACTTTTATGCACCCTTAGTTCTTTCTCTTTGTCTTTCTCCACATCGGCTTTGAATATTTTACATTCTGTTCAAATCACCTAACCCACCCCAGCCCACAGCAGTGTTTCCTAGAGGAAAAAAAATTAAATCTGTCAGACATTAACTCCCTCAGTGTCTAGCCCCCATATTTATAAGCTTATTTACATATACCTACCTTAATGTCCTTCCCCCATTCTTAAGGAAATACATCCTTTTTTCCCCACTTAGAGCTGATCGTTCCATCTGCACTCTAGTTTTGGACTCCTACCATCTGTTCTGAAGCCTTCCTGTATTGATTATTTGCTTGCTCCCTCTCTCTCCCTGCCTCCTATATTTTCAGCTTCTCATCTAACTACTTTCCCACAGACTACAAAAGCATACTTAGGTTTCTCCTATTAAGCAAGCAATATAAAGCCCTTGAACCTGGGTTCTCCTCTAACCTGTCTTTTTTCTTTCATAGTCAAGCTTCCTGGATGAGGTCACTGTCTTCTTCATGCACCCTGGCTTCTGACTCCGCTATAGTACACTAAGACCTTTTCTTACAAATTCATATACAACAGCATGCACAGTGGTCTCTTTCAGTCCTCACCTTATTTACCCCCACTGTTCATTTTACACTGTTAACCTTGAAAGTCACTTCACTAGAACCCTTCTGGTTCTCCTACCTTTCTGACAATTTCCTTCTCAGTTGCCTTTGCCGGCTGTTCATCTTGCTTGTCCTGTAGTTGTTAAGGGCTCTCCAAAGCGGTCTTTCAATTCTCTTCTTCTTCTACACGATCTCCCTAGGTAAGTCGAACTCATCTATTCCCATGGCTTCATCTGCTACCCATATTCAGGGAAATCATTAGGCCTAAATGTCAGATGGATGTTTAGTGGACATCCATACCTGCTATGATGTTCCACAGGTATCTCCAACACATGTTTTTGTCTTACTTTCAGGAAATCAGTCTTGCTTTTTTTCTCAAACCTAAACCGCTACACCTAGTCACCAAAACCAGAAAATTGAAAGTTATACTCATCCTCCACATTTAATCCTTGACCAAACACTGAAGAGTCCTCTTTTTTCTTTTTTCCTCCTATATCCAGTCCCTCCTCTCTACTCCTGGTATTTCTTTAGTCCCATTTTTCATCATATCTTTCTAGAAGTCTTACAGTGGCCTTTTGTTCTCCATCTTTTCCCACCTGCATCCCCCAATTCATTCTCACACAGCTTCCAGAATTGTCCTTCAAAAAAGCAAATTTGATCCTGGTAACCTGTTAAAACCCTTCAGTGACTCCCCCATGATGTATAAGACGCAAGGCCTTCCATGGTCTGGCCACTGCTTATTTCTCCCTCTCTTTCTCTCACTATGTCTCTAATTTATCTGCTTCATTCCAGAGGAGTTAGGATGACTCCAAAGTTTTTATCCTAAGCAACTGAAAAGGTAGACTGGCCATCAACTAAGATGGGGAAACTTATAGGTGAAACAAGCTTGGGGGAGATTAAGAATTTGAACACTTGAGTTGAGAAATTTATTAAACATCCAAGTAGAAGTGTCTAGTAGATAGATATTTAAGCCTGGCATTTAGGAGACAGGTCTGTCCGGACTAGAGATAGAGATTTGGGTGTCATCAGCAGAGAGATGTATTTAAAACCGTACAACTTGGGTGTGATCATCTAGGGATGATCAATAAGTTTAATAGAACTTTCTACAGTGATGGGAATGTGCTCGATCTGTGCTATCTTATAAGGTAGTCATTAGCCACATGCGACTATTGAGCACTTGAAATGTGGCTAGTTCTACTGAGGAACTGAATATTTTATTTTAATTAATTTAAATTTAAATAGCCATAGGTGGCTAATGGTAACTACATTGGGCAAAGTTGATCTAGAGAGTGATTGTAGATGAAGAAGAAAGAAAGACCAATGACTCCACCATTAAGATGTCAGCTAGATGAGGTGAAGCCATCAAGGAACACTGAAAAAAAGCAACTAATGAAGTAAGAAAACCAAGAATGTGATGTCTGGGAAACCAAGTGAAGAAAGTATATTGAGAGGGGCGCCTGGGTGACTCAGTCCTTAAGCATCTGCCTTCGGCTCAGGGCGTGATCCCAGGGTCCTGGAATCGAGCCCCACATCGGGCTCCTCCACTGGGAGCCTGCTTCTTCCTCTCCCACTCCCCCTACTTGTGTTCCCTCTCTTGCTGGCTGTCTCTCTCTCTGTCAAATAAATAAATGAAATCTTTAAAAAAAAAAAAAAGAAAGAAAGTATATCAAGGAGGAACAAGTGATCAACTTAATCAACTTAGAAGGACCAAAAGCCTTGATAATACATGATGCTGAAAAGATGTGGAGAAATAGGCACTTTCCCGAGCTGCTGGTGGAATGACATCTGTGGAGCAACTTGGTGATATCTACCAAAATTTAAAATCCACACTAGATCCAAGATAAGGGCAAGAAGCAGAACAGTGCACATAAAATGCTTTTATTTGTGTGTGTGTGTGTGTGTGTGTGTGTGTGCTATACGTTTATATACATATATGCGTAGTGTGTATGTATGTATGTGAATATGTATATATGCATATATTTACCTATATATACACATAGATAATATCTCCTAAAGGACACATAAGAAGCAAGTAGTAGTGTTTCCCTCTGCATTGAAACTGAGGTGCAAGAGCACTGTGCTGGAAAGGAAACTCACTTTTTTTTATAGTATACCCTTTTGTATTTTAATTATATGCAAACATTTATCTAGTCAAAAATAGAATATTTTAAAGTAATAGGGGCGTCTGGGTGGCTCAGTCACTTAAGTGTCTGCCTTCAGCTCAGGTCATGATCCCAGAATCCTGGGATCGAGCCCTGCATCGGGCTCCCTGCTCAGTGGGGAGCCTGCTTCCCCCTCTGCCTCTGCCACTCCCCCTGCTTGTGTTCTCTTTCTTGTTCACTCTCTCTCAAATAAATAAATAAAGTCTTTTTTAAAAAATAAAATAGCAGAAATGACTATAGAGTATATAACAGTAGGTAACTCCTGAAGCATTGTAGTGCTAAATACATTGTTTCAGGTGAGTAGTCTTAAATGCTTATTTTGTCTTAAAAAGTAAGTTTGTGGGGCGCCTGGGTGCTTGGTCGGTTGGGCATCCAACTCTTGATTTTGGCTCAGGTCATGATCTCAGGGTTGTGGGATCGAGCTCCATGTTGGGCTCCATGCTGAACATGGAGCCTGCTTGGGATTCTCTCTCTCCCTCCCCCCCCCCGCCCCTGCTCATGATCTGTCTCTCAAAAAAAAGTAAGTTTAGTGTTTAAAGGCATGATTTTAAGTTCCAGACATTTCACACAGACGTGCCGTGATTGACTCTCTAACTAATTAATTGTAAAATAACTACCTTTTCATCATTGGGAGCCTTTTATTGGGTATCTCTGCAATTCAGAGATTTATCTGAATAGTTTTAAGTTTGGCCATAATATCTGATTCTGTTTCCATGAAGTGCTATAAGAATAAATACTCTCTCAGTTAATTCCTTTAAGGTGTTTTAGAAAGAGACAAAGAGAAAGGAAATGTGGGGGGAGGGGGTTTCCATGATTTATACATAAGCCTGTATGATTAGAGAGGTGTCTATTTAATTTTGTGCTGTAACCTCCAAAATGGATGCTTCTACTTGATGTGGTTTTAAATAATGTCCAATAAGTCATTTAACAAAATTACTTGCTTGCTAAGATTAAGCAATTTTATCTTCTTTTGATGGCATGAAAAAAGAAAAACAAGACAAACTTTAACAGTTTTGAAATGATATGGTCTCCTTCTTGTCGACAGCTATAAAAGGGGCCAATAGGAGGCCCTTACTTTTGTTATGAAGCCATTTTGAACACAGTAAAGCTACACAGTGCTACCCAAATGAGGCAAGTGACTGAGCTGATGTGTCAGTATGTCCAGTATCAAAACTATACTCAAGAGTTTTTTGTTTGTTTTCACAGGGGTTTTTTTTCTTGGTTTATCAAAGGATTTGAGAACAAAGATTTTAAGAAGAGGTGGAGTTCCCAGATGCACCATTATTTTATGTGTCCCATTCTCTTTTTACACTCAAAATACTAAATGTTTCTAGTTTCCATCTTATGGGAACCTCCTAATGTCCTGGTACTTTCCAGAATACTTTGAAGTCCTTGGACAGAGGCCCTTGTAATAACACTGTACTAAGTATTTGACAGAGGACTTATATACGAAAGGAGTTGTGTAGTACAAGTATAAATCACTGCTATATTGATATCATGGCACAGTGAAGGACTCTGCGGCCTCTTGAATATAAAAGAATATTTCTACATTTGGTTCCAGCAAACACTATTGTGCTATTCTGAAATCCACAGCACAGAAATTATAAGACATCCGCTCATAAACAGAAAGCAAATCACTATTCAGCATTTCCTGTTCTGTTTCCTGCCAATTTCAGATAATTAAAACTTTTTTAAGCCTTTTATTCTATTCTGCTTTAATTCTGCTTCCTTCACCAAAAATGAAAGATTTAGAAATTAAAACTGTGCATATAATAGTAACACCAAATCTTTGCCTTTTTCCCCTCTTATCCTATGATGTTAACTTTCTTCACTATTGCAGACCTCAGGATATCATCGTGTTTATAATTGGAGGAGCCACCTATGAAGAGGCTCTAACAGTTTATAACCTGAACCGTACCACTCCCGGAGTGAGGATTGTCCTAGGCGGAACCACAGTGCATAACACGAAAAGGTAAGAGAGAACGTTCAATCCTACGACCCTGTTCCCTTTCCTAGAGAATAAAACTTAAATTTATAAAGCTGACTAAAGTGCTGGTAGACCAAATGCATCAGTTCATAGTGTAATAGAGATGAAGGATCTAACTCCATTAGTTTCATAAATCACCCAGTTTGGGTCAAAGACCTGAAAAGTAAGGACCAGCCTGTACCGTTAACAATTGATATTCCCTGCGTTCAAAGGAGAAATCTTATAGCCACCGACTGGCACTTTGAAAATAGTGAAACATAATGGTATTGAATTCTGTGAGTTTTTCTCTTTTTGTTGATTAATTGCATTCATTCAATAAGTATTTAGTAAGAAGAATACAAAGATGAATAAGGTAAAGATCCTACCTCAGGGAAGTCATTGTCTATTAGGAAAGGTAGAACATAAAAAAATAACAAAATAAGTGCCTAGAGAGACAGACTAAAGAGCCGTGGATTATCAGAGTGACTAAGAAAAATTAGCAAATGTTTCATGGAGAAGATAGTGCATAAGCTGAACCTTGGGTAGAAAATGGACACGAGGGAAAGAACATGCTAGGTAGAGTTAACCACATGAACAAGTTATGGAAGCTGTAGGCAACAGGCATAGAAAAAGAACAGCAAATAGTCAACCAGCTGGAATGTGCATAATTAGTGAGAAGGTTGACTGAATGCCGGAATTGTGAGAGGCTTTGAATTCCAGGCTGAGGAATTTTTACTTTCTTGTATAGAAAATGAAGAATCATTGAAAGTTACTTAAGCAGTAAAATTACAAGAGGGTCACAGTATTTTAGGAAAATTAATTTGGAAACTAAGGGCAGGAAAGACGGGAGGAGGAGACTGGAGAAGCATGGCATGATAGTTGAACTTAATGATTAGAGACCCTGAGAGATCCATGCTGAGCCATGTACATACACATGGATATACTGGGAGTCATTAGAGGTGTTTGTGTACTTTCTCCTTTTGTATTATTGTTTGGCTTTTTAACATAACTTTTCCCCTTATTATGGAAGTAATACACATTTATTCTGAATTCTTTTAATTCAGAAAATAGAAAGAAAAAAAGTTCCCATAATCTCACCACTGTTAAAATTTGATCTTTTCAGTTCTTTTTTTTCTAAACATTTATGTGAGTATATCAGCAGAAAAGGGATCTCTTCTACATTCTGTTTTACGACCTGAATTTTGTAGTCTATGATGTAAATATAAACATCTTTTAGTGTTAAATATATAATCATTCATTCATTAAACAAATATTAATTAAAAGTAAGATTACCTGGGTTTGAATCCTGACTTTCCCTCTTACTGTTTATGAATTTAGGCAAATTACTTAAACTCTTTGTCAGTTTCCAAAGCTTACTAGCCATTTATATATTTCTTTTTGAATTGCCAGTTCATATTCTTTGCCCATTTTGCAATTGGGGTATTCCTTTTTTTTTCCAGTAATTTTTATTATATAATTAAGGATATCGACCATTTGTTACATAATTTTGCAAATTGTTTTCCTTGTTTGATGTTTTTGTTTTATATTATTCACAGTATTTTGTTGTATAAAAGTTTTATTTTTTTATATTTTGTTTTTTTACTTTTATGTAGTCAAAACTACCATTGATTTCTGCCTTTGGTATCATGTTTAGTCCTTTCCCAGCCAAAATTATATAAATACTAACCTGTATTTTTTCCATCATTTTTAGGACTTGCATTTAAAGTTATAACTTAATAATCTATCAAAGTTTTATTTTGTAGTAAACTGTGTGGTAGTTTCCTTTTTATGATTTATAGAGCTATTACATATACTTACATACTTCATTACATACAGAGAAGCATATAAATGATAAGCAGACCACTCAATGAAATATGACGAAGTAAATGTAACTGTGTAACCACCACCCAAATCAAGTAGTAGAATGTTACCAGCACCTCCAGAAGTCTCCCTTATGCCTCATGTCCCCTCCTTGTCACAGCTCCCGCAAAGTAATCACTATTATGATTTCTATCACCATGAATTAGTTTTACTTGCCCTTAAAGGATGCTTGTTGGATGAATGAAGAAACAGGTTAAAAGTAATCTATTTCTTGCTTTTCACAAATAATACAAGGGTCTTGGAAGGATCCTGTGAAGGATCTCTAATCAGCTTCTTCCCAACTGACAAGCTATCATTGTCCAGCATTTTGGTCCCATCTTATTTTTATAATCTCCAAATTAATCATCATCATTATTTTCAATTATCATTATTTGTTTAGATTTACCCATGTATTTGCCCTTTTCCCCTCCCCCTATTTCTTCACCCTGGTCCTTCTTTCTGATCCAGTCTTCTTCTTACTAAAAACATCCTTTAGTAGTTCTTTCAGCTTCTCATCCACTTGCTTTTTTTTTTCTAAAAATATCTTAGTTTATTAAGTTTAGAAATCCAGGTTGATAATTTATTCTCAGCACTTAAAAGTCAGAAGACAATGGAATATTATTTTTAATTCTTGCTGTTAAGAAGTCTACTCTCATATAATTGTTTTTGGGGTTGTAGGCAATATATTCTTCTCTGATTCTTTTTAAGATTATCTTTTTGTCTTTTGGGTTCTTGTTTCAGTATTATGTATCTAAATGTGGATTTATTTTTATTTATGCTACTTGGTACAAAAATTCATGTTTGGCATAATTACTGGAAATTTTCCAGTCATTATTTCTTTGAACATTGCTGCTTTTTTGTTTCCTCTGTTCTCCCCTTTTGTAACTCCTATGAGATATGTGTTAGGCCTTCATCTTACTCTTCGTGTCTCTTAATCTCTCATTTATATTTTCCATCTGTATGTCTCTGTGCTGCCTTCTATGTAATTTTTTCAGATCAATATTCCAGTTCAATAATTCTGTCTTCATCTATGTTCAATTTGTCCATTTCAGTTTTTAACTTCAAAGGTTATGTTTTAATGCCTATAAGTTCATTTTGCTTCTTTTTCAAGTTTGCCGGATGTTTTTGTTAATTTCTTCTTTCCTCATGTTTTCAAATCCCTCATTTTTCTTTAATCACATTAATTCTATAACCCCAAATACTTTCCAGTTCTTGAGCAATTAAATAATCTTTTAAATAAAAGTAAGAAAGTGAGGCAGCTTTGCAAAAGCTTTAGACTAGATTCTTCCAACTAGCCAGCTTTGGTATTTCTTTGTCTGACCTAACAGTATGCTAAGCAGTACATTGAATTATGTTTGAACCAATAGCCTTAGCAATAGAAGGTTTGATAAAATCTTGGACAGGATTGTTCGCTGGCCCTAACCAATGAAACTTTTTAAGAAGGAGGGAGTTAGTATGGTAATTACCAACCTGGAAAAAATTTAGTTAATGTTTGCAGTACATCAATGATCCAAAATCAGGTGTTTATCATTTATATTTATAAAGATATAACCTCTAGCTAATAAGTAAACAGTGAAATTTATCACTATCAGTAAAAAAAAAAAATGGGGGTGCCTGGGTGGCTCAGTCAGTTAAGCATCTGCCTTCAGCTCAGGTCATGATCTCAGGGTCCTGGGATCAAGCCCCGCATCGGGCTCCCTGCTCAGCAGGGAGCCTGCTTCTCCCTCTGCCTCTGCCGCTCCCCCTGCTTGTGTGTTCTCTCTCTCTCAAATAAATAAATAAATAAAATCTTTTAAAAAATAATAATGGAATTTGTATTTCAGAGATCAGTTATTGTAAAGGCTTAAGTAATAGAAAGCAACTTAGCTTCAGTTTTTAGCGGAAAGGTTCCATTTGCATGATGAATGTGGGCTACCACGGGCATTGCTAGCATATTGAGTAAGATCGCAACTCTTAATATATTTTGAAATCTTAGACTCTTGGTAAGTGGAAAGGTTAATAATTTTTTTAAATCAGTTTTATAACTGGATATAGTGGGGCTACTGTGAGCTAGCAGAGAACCTTGATTTGGAGGAGAGAAAGTTTAATAATTTGTTTCTGTGAATTATTAGGGTTTAATTTTTGTGCAGGAGGCTTATTGCACAATTCCCTATGTAATATGTGGGTTATTTCTTAAGGAAAAGTCCAAAGGAATAAGTGACACGTAGCATTGACCCCAAGAGCTGTACAGCACAGAAGTTTTATTTTAAGAGACTGGTGATCAGGAAACAGTATACTTTTAGATGTGCATGATGAGTGTCCTCCTTTAATACTTGGAATCATGTGAAATGCGATATGGGCTGCCCCAACAAGGATATGGTTTAGTGGGAATATTGGATTTCCCAATAAACAGGAAAAAAAAATCACATCTTGTCACTGGGGATGTGATGTGCTGATACAGAAACTGCTATCCCTCCAGAGTGAGAAGTGCCTGTTGCAGGATATTTCTGGGATACAGGTCACTTGATTTCCCTGATGTCTCAAGTAAAACTTAAGATCACTACAGGTTTATTCTGCAGTCAGATCCCAGCACCACCACTTCCTAGTTTATTATTTGGGACAAGATACTTAATGTAATAGCAGATAGGTCAAAATTGGTCTCTTGCATCCTAGAAAGTTACATGCACCCTTACCTCTCATGTAGCAATTTGAATAACCTTCATCCTGGGATACCTTCTATTTCTAAAATACATAAAGATTGAAGGTGCCTGGCCGGCTCAATTGGTAGAGCCTGCAACTCTTGCTCTTGGGGTCATACATTTAGCCCCACGTTGGTGTAGAGTTTACTTTTAAAAAAAGTTTTTTACTAAATAAAATATATCAAGATTACTTTACTGCGTATTGATACAAAATCTTATTTGTAGACAAAAAATAAAGAACAGGAAGCAGTTCTTTCCTCTCTCCCTTGTATGTTTCCAGAAGTTAATTTAATTTTTGGTGAGAATGGGGCCTGTGTATAAGCTTCATCTTAAGCCAAAAGGTATCTGAAGATGTCCGTTAGATTTCAAAAGAAGATATGCATTAGCTGAATCTGAAATTCAACTTGCCATTTAGTTATTTAAACTACTCTTTCTTAACTACCTTCTTTTTTTAAATTGAGGTATATTAGTTTCAGGTATAATAATTTGATATTTATATATATTGCAAAATGATCACCACACTAAGTCTGGTTAACATCCATCACCACATATAGTTACAAATTTTTTCTTGTGATGGGAACCTTTAAGGTTTACTCTCTTAGCAACTTTCAAATATGCAATGCACTATTATTAACTATAGTTGCCAGGCTTTACGTTATATCTCCATGACTTATTTATTTTATAAATGGAAGTTTGCACCTTCCGACTCCCTTCGCCTATTTCACCCACCCCTTGAGACCTGCTGCCTCTGGCAAGTACCAGTCTGTTCTCTGTATCTCTGAGCTTGGTTTTGTTTTGTTTTGTTTTGCTTTGTTTTAAACTCTATGTGTAAGTGAGATCATACAATATTTGTCTTCCTCTGACTTATTATTTCACTTAACATAATGCCCTCAAGGTCCATCTGTGTTTTTAGAAATGGCAAGACTCCATCCTTTTTTATGGCTGAATATTATTTCATCGTGTGTGTGTATGTATATATATGTGTGTTCTTTATCCGTCCATCTGTTGATGGACCCTTAGGTTGTTTCCTTATCTTAGCTATTGAAAATAATCCTTCAATGAACATGGGGGTGTGTATATCTTTTTGAACTAGTATTTTTGTTTTCTTTGGATAAGTACCCAGAAGTCAAATTGCTGGATCATATGGTAGTTCTATTTTAATTTTTTTTTGAGGAACCTCCATGCTCTTTTCCATAGTGACTGCACCAATTTACATTCCCTCAGCAGTGCACAAGAATTCCCTCTTCTCCACATCCTTGCCAACACTTGTTATTGCCTGTCTTTTTGGTAATAGCCATTCTAACAGGTGTGAGTGATAGCTCGTCCTGGTTTAATCTGCATTTCCCTGATGACTACCGATGTTGAACATCTTTTCACCTACCTGTTGGTTTCCTGTATGTCTTCTTTGGAAACTTGTCTATTCAAATCCTCTGCCTATTTTTTCTTCGGATTGTTTGGGGGTTTTTTGCTATTGAGTTATATGAGTTCTTTATGTATTTTGGATATTAACCCCTTATTGGATATATGATTTGACAAGTATTTTCTCCCATCCAGTAGGTTTTTCATTTTGTTGATTATTTCCTTTGCTGTGCAGAAACTTTTTTAGCTTGATGTAGTCCTACTTAGTTTTTTGTTGTTGTTGTTGTTGCCTTTGCTTTTGATATTAAATCCAAAAAATTATCACCAAGACCAGATGTCAAGGAGCTTACTGCTTATGCTTTCTTTTAGGAGTTTTATGGCTTCAGGTCTTACATTCAAGTCTTTAATCCATTTTGAGTTTATTTTTGTGTATAAGATAATGGTCTAGTTTCATCCTTTTGCATGTGGCTGTCCATTTCCTAATACCATTTACTGAAGAGACTGGGCTTTCCCCATTATATATTCTTGCCACCTTTGTCATAAATTAATTGGCCATATATGCATGAGGGGATCCCTATTCTGTTCCACTGATCTGTCTTTGTGCCGATACTGTACTGTTTTGGTTACTATAGCTTTGTAATATAGTTTGAAATCAGGGAGCATGATGTCTCCAACTCTCTTCATTCTCAAGATTGCTTCGGTTATTCAGGGTCTTTTGCAGTTCCATACAAATTTTAGAATTGTTTATTCTATTTCTATGAAAATGCCATTGGAGGTTTTTTTTGTTTTTGTTTTTGTTTTGGGGTTTCTTTTGAGAGAGAGGGAGAGAAAGTGTGCACGCTGGAGTGCACATGAGTGAGAGATGGGGCAGAGGGGGTGGGAGAAGCAGACTCCCTGCTGATCAGGGAACCTGATGTGGGGCTCAGTCCCAGGACCCTGAGGTCATAACCCGAGCTGAAGGCAGCCGCTTAACCAGCTGAGCCACCCAGGCACCCTGCCGTTGGAGTTTTGATAGGGATTGAATTAAATGTTGCTTTGGGTAGTATAGATATTTTAATACTAATTCTTCTAATCCAGGAGCATGTAATATCTTTCCATCTATTTGTGTCTTCATTTTCTCTCATTGTTGTCTTATAGTTTTCAGTGTATAGGTCTTTTCACCTCCTTCGTTATATTTATTCCTAGGTATTTTATTCTTTTTGATGCAATTGTAAATGGGATTGTTTTCTCAATTTCTCTTTCTGATAGTTCGTTATTAGTGTATAGATATGTAGTAGATTTCTGTATATTGATTTTGTATCCTGCAACTTTACAGAATTTCATTCTAATATTTTTGGGGGGAGTCTTTATTGTTTTCTATATATAATATTATGTCATCTGCAAATAGTTTTACTTTTGACTTTCCAATTTGAATGCCTTTTTTTTTCTTGCATAATTGTTCTGGCTGGGACTTCCAATACTATGTTGAATAAAAGTGGTGAAAGTGGACATACTTGTCTTGTTCCTGAGCTTAGAGGAAAAGCTTTCAGCTTTTCACCCTTGCGTATAATGTTAGGTGTGGGCTTGTCATAGTGACCTTTATTGTGTTGAAGTACATTCCTTCTATACCCACGTTGTTGAGAATTTTTATCCAGAATGGTTGTTGAATTTTGTCAAATGTTTTTTCTGCATCTCATGAGGCGACTGATCATATGATTTTTATCATTCATTTTGTTAATGTAGCATATAAGTATCTTCCTTCTTTAAAACACTTTGTGAAAATATTTTTCAGTGATTCAAGTACTAGTTACAATGAAGCAAAGTTCCACAGGCCTTCTGTAGCTATATGATTCGTTTCTGTAGGGCCTGTTCTGATTAGGTGTAACTGTGATTATCTTTGTTTAGACTTAAACACCATTTAAAATAGAAGGCATGTATATGCTGCTAAGACACCAAGGAATTTTGCAGAAGCTAATTAACTCCTTAGCAACATTCTTAATAAAACTGCCTTCTGGATAAAGAGAGACAGTCAGTATTTTCTCCTCTCCATAGCCGTATGAAGTTTAATATGAATTTTGTATTGCTTTCCCCTCTCCTTTTGTACATAATGAAACACAAAGGGAAAAAAGATACTAACCAATCACAGGAACCTCTTTAAAGGCATAATTTTCATGCTTTTTTGAAGGCAGAGAACCTGAAAGAGGATCTGGGTAGTGGGTTTCGCAGGGCTCTGAAAACATGCGGCAGGCTCCTGCCCCAAGCGGTTAGTCCGTTGTGTCTCTGGGGTCCATGCAGGTTTGCAATGTGCGCACTGTGGTCTCCTGTCTCAGTGCTTACCCTTCTTATGGAATTACCTCCCCACACCCCAGCTTCTTCCCTCATTGTCTTGTTAGTCATACTGTCCCTCAATTGCAGGGGAGGAAGGAAGAATACATCATATTTCAACTTCTAGGAATTACATATATGACATGAGCTGTTCTATAGCATGACAGATATTTTCACTAACATCTATGTGGAACAGTCAGAAGTCATTTTGCCTGAGTTATGAGTTCTAGAATATATAAATAAATATACATTGAACATACAAGAATAGCATAAAGTTAATAGTTCATTCACTCATTCAACAAATATTTACTGAGCATGGGATACCTCTGTGAATGTTAAGATCCTAACCCTCGCAAAGGTTACATTTTAATGCAGAGGGAGACAAAAATAAACAATAAACTTAATAAATTAGTAAACTTTATAGTAATTCAGAAGGTAATAAATACTATGGGAGAAAATAGCAGAGCAGGGTAGAGGGAAATTGGTATTGCCTGGGGGCTGTGGGGATAAGTTACACTACTCAGTATGGTGTCAGGAAAGGCCTCCATAAGGGTTTTGAGGAAAGACTTGAAGGAGGTGAGGAAGTGAACCAAACAGATGGAGAGAAGAACATCCCAGGCACAGCAGAGCTGTGTCCTCAGGCAGAATCATGCCGTGTGTCTAAGGAGACTGGAGAGGCTGGGAAAAGGAGAGGGAGATACAGTCAGAGAGGTATCTGGGGCCTCACAGTGGAAGGTCTTGTCGACTGTTGCAAGGACTGGTTTTCACTATGAGTTGGAGAGCATTGTCGGGTGTGGAGGTTTTTTAACAGTTTTATCGAAATACAACTTCTGTTAAGTTATACACAATTCATCCCTTTAAAGTATACAGTTCAGTGGTTTGGGGTATGTTCACAGATGTGTGCAACCATTACCACAGTCAATTTTAGAATATTTTCAACACCTCAGAAAGAATTTCCCTCACGCCAGGCCTAAGCAACCACTAATCTATATTCTGTTTCTATAGATTTCCTTGTTCTGAACTTTTCGTGTAAATGGAACCATATAATATATAGTCTTTTGTGAGTGGTTTCTTGTACTTAGTATAACGTTTTCCAGGTTCATCCATGTTGTAACCTGTATCCATACTTCATTGCTTTTTAATGCTGAGTACATTTCATTGTATGCATATATCATATTTTGTTTATCCACTTGTCAGTGATGGACATTTGAGCTGTTTCCACCTTTTGGCTGTTATAAGTAATGCTGCTATAAACATTTATGTACAAGTTTTTGTGTGTATTATAGATTTTTAAAGCAGAATTATGAAATCTGACACATTTTATCAGGATCAGGCTGGCTATCAAAACTAATATGCTTAAGAGAAGTATTATTTCTCTTAAATGTTCAAAATAAACGTGTTATTATAAAAATGCAAATTTCTAGGTGTATTTAATTTATTCACCTACAATAGACTCATCTGTTACTCTAGTGATGTCTGAGGCACATGATCCTACCTTGCAAATAAGCATCTTGGTTAGGGATTTGAGATGGCTTGCCTTATCACTTCACCAGTCAATCAATATTAAAGAGTTCTAGTCCCTGCTAGCCGCAATTGACACTTTAAGTTAGCTATGTGAGCTGAGAGGCCAACAACCAGATCCATATGGATGGAATTGTTCTCCCAATAAAAGAAATCCCTCTTGTCTTCTCAGAATTCAGGATAGAAGTGGAGGGGAAGAGGGAAGCTAGGTAGACGTATTAGCCAACAGTGCTGCCATTGCCTGAAGCCCACCTAAACTTAGGTGAAGAGAGCACTTCAGTCTCCAGTGCTATCAGTTTAGTTACTTTAGAATTTTGACAAGGAAGAAGACATACCCTTCTAGAAGGTGACCCCAAATCAACAATCCTCTTACTGCCAGATTCCCTTTCGAACCAATAGTAATGACTATGCATAGTAGGTTCTCTATAATCCTACTGGGTTCAATTAAACTCTCTATATGCCTGAAAAATAATTATTGGTCCCATTTTTTCAGTTATTTTCTCTCTCGCCAGCAAAGAGAAATAAAAAAAAGAAAGGCTTTTACCCCCAAATATTTCATTGTCATTGTAATAAAAAAATTAAATATTAAAGTAAAAATCTTTCATAACAGTACAACTAAAGTTAACCACTGTCAATATTTTGGCATGTTCCTTCCTGTTTTTTTCTTTACCTAAAGTTTTTTTAGTTTTTTTCTTTTGTGTTTTGTTTTGTTTTTATGTTTTTTGCTGAGTGTGGAGCCCAGCACAGGGCTTGAACTCAACAACCCTGAGATCAAGATCTGAGCTGAGATCAAGAGTTGGACATTTAACCCACTGAGCCACTCAGGTGCCCCAAATTTTATTTTGTTTTTGACATAATTAGGATCTTATTGTGTATATAGTTTTCTACTTGTTTTCTTTTAATTATATTGAGAACACTTCCCAATGTTATTAAAAATTATTTAAAATAATCTTAATAGCTGTATAATTTTAATTTTAAGAATGTGTCTTCAGGGGCCCCTAGGGTGGCTCAGTTTGTTAAGTGTCCGACTCTTGGTTTCAGTCCAGGTTGTGATCTCAGGGTCATGAGATTGAGCCCCACATGGGGCTCCACTCTGGGCATAGAGCTTGCTTAGGATTCTGTCTCCCTCTGCCTCTCCCCCGCTACTTGCTCGTGCTTGCTCTCTCACTCAAAAAAAAAAAAAAAAAAAAGTGTCTTTAACCATTTCTATTAGACTTTTAGATTTTTTACAATTTTGTTTGATATGTCAATAAACAGCTTGATAAATTGATATTGATAAACCTTGTCCCATCTCTGATTATTTCCTTAAGATAAAAGTGCAGTGAGGCAGTCTCAAATATTACTACTAGAAGTATAAATTGGTATAACTTTTCTGGAAAGCAATTTGACTTTATGTATTCAAAGATATGGGGTTGACTTCAGGACTCTTGTTGTTGTTGCGGTAGTGCAGTTTCCTGATTTTTTAGAAACCCTCGCTCAGGTGATGGAAATGTTTTATATCTTGATTAAGGAAATGGTTACACAGCCGTATACATTTGTCAAAATCATCAAACGATGCCCTTAAAATTGGTGTATTTTATATCAATAAGAAATTATAATTTTAAAAAAGTACTGTAGTATCAAACTGACACTTTTTGTTATATAGTCAGAAAGATGAAAAGTAATTTAAAAAGGAATAGTTTTCTTACTATATAATTCAGTGTTTTTTAGTGCCATTGCTCTAGAACCACCTGATATTAGCTAGTGTTATGAGTCACATACTTGGAGAAACACTGATCCATAGCAATTCCTATAAAGGGGGTCAGGATGATACCAAGAAGTAAAATTTATTTAGTACAAACTATATGCTAGACACTTTTAACACGTCTTACCTGTGCTATCCAATAAGACAGCCACGCGTCATGTGTAGCTATTGAGCACCTGAGATGTGACTAGTCTGATTTGAGGTGTGCTATAGGTATAAAATATATCAAATTGCAAAGACTTAGTACCAAAAAAATAAGTGTAAAATATCTCATTAATAATTTTTAGAAGTTCTTAACGTTTTGGATTTTGGGGTTAAGTCAAATATGCTATTAAAATTAATTTTACCTTTCTTTTTCACCTTTCTAATATAGTTATAGAACATTTAGAATTACCCAACAGCTCACATTTGTACTTGTTTTTTTTTTTTTTAAGATTTTATTTATTTATTTGACAGAGAGAGACAGCCAGCGAGAGAGGGAATCCAAGCAGGGGGAGTGGGAGAGGAAGAAGCAGGCTTCCAGCATAGGAGCCTGATGTGGGGATCGATCCCAGAACGCCGGAATCAGGCCCTGAGCCAAAGGCAGATGCTTAACGACTGAACCACCCAGGCGCCCCTCACATTTGGATTCTATTGGATTGTACTGCCTTACCCATTCACTTTTGTTTCAGTCTCCTGACGACCCAACAAAGTAGATATTTTTATTATTGTCATTGACTTCATTTTTCAGATGTGGAGATTGAGGTTTTAGGGAAGTAAAAACCTTGTCCAAAGTCATAGAGCTAAAAAGTGACAAAAAAAGTCATAGAGCTAAAAAGTGACAAAGCTGGACTTGAACTCACTCTGTCTCCAGTCTGGGCACCTAAGCACTCAGTTGAAATAATAGTTTATGAAGATTTATGTAGCTGTGATTATTTTAATCTCTTGCTTATAAATGTCACTTACAAGGTAGGCAAAATTTGTTTTTACCAAATGGACAATACGTGAAAGTTTCTGCCTACTAAGAAATATTGTAAACCAAAGCAGGGGGGGGATATAGTACAAAAGTAAAGAATCATTTAGTGTTGTTTTAAGATTTTTGTCACCCAAATGTAATTAAGGATGAGATTTAAGACAGTGTTGCTCTTTGAATAAAAATGGTTAACTTGATTAACTAGTTGCAGCTGTTAGTGTCATCACTACCTAAGTTGATGCCTAAGTGTTGGTAATAATATAATCCTGACAGAGTAAGTCAGTAACAATGTAGAGAGTACAGGTTTTTTTGTAGAGAGTACAGTTTAGGGCTTAGAAAACGATTGGCATTTTGAACTTCTGTAAATAAATTTGAAGGTGGGAGGGGACTGATTCATACCATCAACAGGTACTTTATAGATTTCTACCTAAACAAGTAACACTAGAAACTTGGACCTTCTCTTGTAACCACGAGTTGGTTCGATCTCTGAATTATTTACAGAAAAATTAGGATCCTGTAACAGAATTTGCATTTCAAAGAAAGAGGAATCCAGAGGACACTCTTGCTCACTTATGGGCATTTCGGGATCAGTTTTGAGACTTGGAATCATCACCATCTCTGTAGAGATGCTGGGGGAGTTTACTTTCCTGCTGGGATCAGAGTGTTAGCCACCATTGCAAGAGTCGTGATGGAGTGTATCGCCTGTCACTGACGAGCATTTACTGAGTGCTGATTATATGTAAGGTTTTGTGCAAGGTGCTAGAAAGATGAAGGCATGTCCTATATGTTTAAGGATTTCAGTGTCTAATGGGAAAGTAGACATATATATGAATAACTCTAATAAGATTTTTTTTAAAAAACTGGACTTAACACAAGATTCAAATCTAGGTCTGTCTCTTGACTCCAGTTTATTTGTGCATTTGGAACATACATTTTTAAAATTAAAAATAGCTTTTTACTGCAAAATCAATACATAGTACTTGTAGGAAAAAATTTTAATACAGCTGAGCAAAAAGAAGACAATAGAAATATCCACACTGCCACCATCCCACCATGGGAAGTGTCAACATCTTGATGTATATATAGTCTTTGAGACCTTTTTCTATTAATGTGTACACATACATTTTTAAAGAAAAGGGAATATACTATACATTTACTTTCAATGAAACTACTTATATATGTCATTTTTTATAGTGACGGCATAGCATTCTGTTGTCTGATTATGCCCCAATTTATTCAACCAATTCTCAGTTTTTTGTTCATTCAACTCTTATTGAGCACTTAACTGTATTCCAGGAGCTATTTTAAGACTGGATATACAGGGGTGAACAAAACTGTTTGGTGTTAGTTGTTTAAAATTTTTCACTCTTGTAATAGTGCTGCAATAAACATTATTTTATACACATCCTTACATACTAGTCCAGTTGCTCACTTGGGATAATAATAATTGAGCATATGCTATACATGCCAGACAGTCTGGTGACTTCATTACATATATTTTCTCATTTAATCATGATCCAAAAAGTAATATTGTGGGGGCGCCTGGGTGGCGCAGTCGTTAAGCATCTGCCTTTGGCTCAGGGCGTGATCCTGGCGTTGTGGGATCGAGCCCCACGTCGGGCTCCTCCGCTGAGAGCCTGCTTCTTCCTCTCCCACTCCCCCTGCTTGTGTTCCCTCTCTCCCTGGCTGTCTCTCTCTGTCAAATAAATAAATAAAATCTTTTAAAAAGAAGCAATATTGTGATTCCATTTTTCTTTTTTTTTTTTAAAGATTTTATTTATTAATTTCACAAAGAGAGAAAGAACACGAGCAGGAGGAGCGGGAGAGGGAGAAGCAGGCTCCCCGCTGAGCAGGGAGGCTGATGTGGGACTCGATCCCATGTCCCCGGGATCATGACCTGAGCGAAGGCAGATACTTCACCGCTGAGCCACCCAGGCGCCCATGTGATTCCATTTTTCAAATGAAGAAACTGAAACATGGAGAAATGAAATAATTTGTCTTAGGTCATACAACAAGAAAGTGCAAAGCTGGAATTCAGGTTCAGATTTGTGTGATCCTAGATTCATGCACTGCTAAACAATGTTGAGATGAAATTGGTGCCTCTGAGAGCATAAACACTTTTTTTAAGTAGGCTCCACACCCAACATGGGGCTTGAACTCACCACCCCGAGATCAAGAGTCACAGAATATAAACATTTTTAAGATGCTAAATTACTAATTTGCCAGCCAGAAAAGTTTTACCAGTTTAAACCTTTACACCATACCCTCACAACACTGAGGTCAGCTGCTCCTGATTCTTAAAAATAAACTTAAAAATCATCAACGTGGGGGTGACTGGGTGGGGTGGCTCAGTCAGTTAAGCGGCTTCCTTTGGCTCATGTCGTTATGCATCGGGCTCCCTGCTCAGTGGGGAGTCTGCCTCTCTCTCTCTCTCTCTCTCTCTCTCTCTCTGCATCATTCTTGCTTTCTCTTTTTCTCAAATAAATAAATAAAATGTTTTTTAAAAAATCATTAATGTGTATGGAGAAGGTTGGTAAAAAGCAAACAGTTTATTTCAACTCAAATGCAGAGAAAGAAGAAAGAAGTAAGTAAACAGCTTGAAGCTGAGAGGCCAGTAAAGGAGAGAGACACAGAGGCAAGAGAGTCAGAGGCAGGTAGTGTCTGGTCACAGAGCAGCACTCATCCTCTCCCATGTTACCTCATCTCCCCCTGAACCCGTGCCGCCCAGTGCACCTTTCTCCTTTGTGTAAACTTGGTTAAGTAGTTTGTTTCTTGTAGCCAGAATGTTGTGTTTTAGGAAAATGTTCTCATCTCTTACAAGTTTATAGGATATGCCTTTTTGTGTAGTATGTAAGACCCAATACGTATTTGCTTATTTGTTTCGGGCTTTGTTGGATGAAACAATAAAAGGTTGAAAACGGAAGGAAAAGTTCAACTTTGCTGACTCTGTGGAGTGACACAAAGTGACTTGTTTTCCTTCCTGTATTATCTACATTTCTGTATTATCTACATTTCTATGTTTATGATAAATACTAAAATGTTCTTCAGATTTTTAAAAGTCATCAGTTTGATGCCATTGGGATTATTAAGTACTAAAGTAGTTGGTTAGCCTCAGCACAGCCTTGAGTTGTCATTCCTCCGCCAAAACTGTATTACCTTCCCCAACTGAATGATGCCTCCGCTGGGACACCTGTTCTTTCACTGGGATTATCATTAGAGCCTCTGGGCTGAATAGGACTGTGATTTACAAATCACCTTTTGTTACCCTTTGGTCTTTTATTTTTTTATATATTTTTTTCATTTAAATTTAATTAACATACAATGTTTATTATTAGTTTCAGAGGAAGAGTTTAGTGATTCGTCAGTTGCATGTAACACCCGATGCTCGTTACATCACGTGCCCTCCTTAATTCCCATGACCCAGTTACTGAATGATTTGTTTCCTATGATTAAGAGTCTCTTATGGTTTCTCTCCCTCTCTGATTTCATCTGATTTTATTCTTCCCTCCCTTCCCCTGTGATCCTCTGTCTTGTTTCTTAACTTCCACATATGAGTGAAATCATATGATAATTGCCTTTGACTGACTGACTGACTTCACTTAGCATAATGCCCTCTAGTTCCATCCATGTCGTTGTAAATGTCAGGATTTCATTTTCTGATGGGCTGCGTAATATTCCATTGTGCATATATACCACATCTTCTTTATCCATTCATCTGTCGAAGGACAGATGTATTTCTGTATTTTGGCTGTCGTGGACATTGCTGCTATACCAGCAAACAAGCCAAACTTTCATTCTTTCAGATGACAGTGATACCCTTCGGTCTTTTAAAAGGCAGTGGAGCATAGCAGTTGAGAGCATGGGCTCCATTGACAGACTACCTTCGTTAAATCCCACTTTTGCCGTGTGTCCACTTGCATGACTTTACGCAAACTATTTAACCTTTTTGTGGCTCAGTTTCTCAGCTGTAAAACGGAGGTCCTAATTGCTCTTTCCTACCACTGTTGTGACGACTGGATAACGGAATATATGTAAAATGTTTGGAGGAGAGTCTGGCACAGGGTAAGCAGCTTGCTACTTGCTGCCGCTGCTACGGTTACAACTCTTATATTTGGGGGACACAAAGTAAAAGGGACTGGGGATATTCTTCATTACCACATCTGCCATCACCCTTACCTCCAAATCACTTGTTTGGAAAACCTCTACTTTAATATAATTCAAGAACAGAATTCTATATTATCTCAAGGAGGAGTATACTAGGGCAGTGAGGATATCGACTATGAAGGTAGCCCCATTGCCAGATGACCTTTGTGGTCTATGAGGACAAAAACTTTTAGTAGCTCAGGTTCCACTCTTGCTCACTTCACGTGTCCCCTTTGAGGCTGCCAGAGTGAGCACCCCTGTAATGAACAGGCCTGCAGAGCCTTCAGCAGCTGTACTTGCTACACGGAGGTTATTTGGGGGCTTTGTTTCTTGTATTTTTTATGGTGGCCACCATTGTACTCCTGTCGTTGTGGTGGCTCTGACAGAGGGATGTGGTCTTGAATGTGCCCAGTGGTGGGAAAATACATCTCTAGCTTTTTGTTTTCAGATGATAACCTCCTTTCAGACCTCTATGTAAGCAATATTCCAGGCAGCTCTGTCTCTGAGGAGTCCATCCTTTACCCTGTGGACAGAGAGGGTAATCCTTTCTCCTCACACGACTCTCCGGTAAATGATATGTGCGCAGTGCTGGATACATGCAGAATCCCACTGGTTGCTTTTTTGTCCTATTTCTTCTCAGTGGGAGAAGAACTAAAGCCAGGGGCCCCTTTTTACTTGTTTTCTTTTGCTTTGTGTTGTGTTGTGTTTTGTTTTTATAAGTCAGGTGTCCAGTACTAAGGGGGGAACTGGGAAGGAGTAGCTACATTTTATAATAAAGGCAGTTACATTGTTTGCAAGACAGTGTATTAGGATAAAGTAACCTCAGTGGAATTGGTTATAATCAAGGAATTATTTTATGTCTTAATTCAGTGTTTCCTAAGGTCTGTCCTATAGAAAATGTGTTTGGTATTTGTTGGGTATTGATAGGTATTGCCTTAAAAAAGGTTCTATAGCCAACTAAATTTAGAAAGTACTGTATCCTTCTCTTGGAAAGTCACAATTCACATTAGTATGTTCAAGAGTCTGAGAAACTCCAGAGTAAAGAAACCCATTCAGCTTTTTTTTCCTTTATTGTATTTTAATATCATTTTTATATTTATAAATAAATATACGTAACATACAAGTTAGAAAGTATAATGATATAATGAACACTCTTGAATCCTTCACCTAACCCAAGAACTAGAAAATTGCCAGTAACATGGATCTGTTTGTATTCCTCTCAGATTATATCCCTTACCTCCCTACAACAGGTAAGTGCTATTCTACGTTTTGTGTTTAGTTCCCTTGCTTTGGTGGGAGATTTTTATCGCTTATCTATATATTTGTAAACAGCGCATTATTTAGCTTTGCTTATTTTTGGGCTCAATCAGTTTTTTCCACACTAGTGGATCATTCATAGAAGCAGAGAAACATACTGACTTCCCCCCACCCCCGCCTTTAAAAAACCCTCTGTTAGCCTCTTGTCTCTTTCCAGGTTCTGTATCATTTCTCTGTTCTCTTTGTAGCAGAAATTCTTGAAGAACTGTTTCTAATCATTGTCTCTGATTCCTCTCCTTACATATTCTCTTGAACTCACATATTCTTTTAAGCCTCACTCTGTTCAGGCTTTCACCCCCATCGCCCTCTGGAATTGTCCTTGCTCCGGTCCCCAGGGACCTCCACATGGCTAAACCCAGAGTCAACCTTTAACACTCATTTTACTTGACCTGTTAGCAGCATTTGACACAGTTGTTCCATCCCTTCCCTTGGAAACACCTTATCTTTTAGCTTCCAGAAACTAGTCTCCTGGTCTTCCTACCTCACTGGCCATTCCTTCTCTGTCACTTTTGTTCATTTCTCCTATTTCAGGAATCCCTAGAACTCCGTCCTTAGACCACCTCTCTTCTTCTCTATCTATACCCACTTCCTTGGCAATCTCATCCAGGCTCATGGCTTTAAGATCTGTCTGCTACTGACTCCTAAATTTATACCTCTCATCCAGACTTTTTCAGCCTCAGCACTATTAGTGTTTGGGACCAGATGATTCTTTGTTGTGGTGAGCTGTCCTGTGTGTTGTAGGGTGTGCGGCAACACCCCGGCCTCTGCACAGTGGATGCCAGCGGCATTCCACCAGTGACAACAACCAGCAGTGTTTCCAGACATTGCCAGATGTCCCCTGGAGGTAAAATCACATCTCTCACACCCCTCCCCATTAAGAACCACTGTTTCTAGTCTGAACTTCTCCCCCAAACTCCAGATTTATATATTCAGCTGTCTACTTGACACTTCTATTTGGATGTCTAATTATCCATATTTAACGTGATCAAGACCAAGCTTCCGACACATCTTTCTAAACACGACCCTCCCTCAGACTCTCCATCTCAGTTAATTGCATATCCATCCTTCTAGTTGCTTAGTTCAAAAACTTGGTGTTTTCTTGACTCCCCTCTTTCCCTCACACCTACATCCTGATTCATCAGTAAATCTTATGATCTTTCCTTCAAAATATGTCTAGAATCTGACACCCTGTCACTACTGCCGTCCTGGTCCATGACACCACCATTTCCCACCTGGATTGTTACAGCCGCCTCACCCTTAACTGTACAGTCTATTCTCTTATGTCACTAGAGTGACCCTATGAAAATTCATAATTCAGGGCATGTCTCATCTCTGCATGGAAACCTCCAGGTGTTACCCATCTTACTCAAAGTAAAAATCAAAATCCTTGCAACAAGCTACCAGGCCTCACGTGATCTCATCTTCATACTCCCCTCCGTCCCCTTCCTTAACATCTCCAGTCTTATCTCTTACTACCCGGTACCTTATTTACTTCACTCCAGCCACGCTAGCCTCCTCTCTGTTCCCTGAACACAGCCAGCCTTGGTCCCTTTGCACCTGCCCTTCCCCCGGATACCTTCCCTTGCCTCATTCACGTCTTGGCTCAGGTGTCAGTTTCTCAGTGAGGCCTTCCTTGACCACAGGATTAAAATCTCACACCACCAGCACCACTTCCAGCTCTCTTTCAGACCTGCTGTATTCTGCGTAATGCCTTCTTCATCTCACATACTGTAGAGAGGCAGTGCTGCATTGTGCTCAGGAGAGCAAACTCTGAAGGCAGATTGCCTGGGTTTGTATCCTGACTCTGTCACTTTCAAGATGTAAGACCTTGGCTCCTCTGAGCCTCAATTTCTTCGTAAAGTGGGATAGTTTTTATCTCATGAGAACCTCACATACAGTGATAGGAGCTCGCCCTTATTATTACTATTGTGTTATTATTACATTTTACTTATTAATTTCATTTATCTTCCCCTTCTCCTATTGGAATATAAATCCCATGAGGGAAGTTGTTTTGTTTTTGTTGGTTTTTTTTCTTTCTTTTTTTTTTTTTTTACTTATTGCTATATTCACAGCATCTAGAACAGGGCCTGGCACATAGTAGGCAGTTAATAAATACTTGTTAAATTGTTACCTCTGGAAAGAGCAATGGGGGGAAGAAAGATCCAGGAGACTTAAGCTCTATGTATACTATTTAAAACTTTTGCCAAAAGAATGTATTCATGTATTACTTGTGTCCTCAAAAAGCTTATAGGCTTGTGTGGAAAAAAGACATATAGACAATTGATTTCCTAGAGGATTAAGAATATGAGAGTTGAGTTTTAACAGACGCATGGTTCAGATAGAGTACGAGAGGGATGGGGCGACCTTCCAGGCGGAGGGGATAGTGTGTGCAAAAGCAAAGAGGTATGAGACGTAAGAGCAGCTCTGACAGCTACTGTAAGCAGTGGGAATTGAGAGGACTTGTCAGTGTTCTGTGCTGTTAAACGCTCCATCATATCCTTCTCTCTCACCCACTCCTGTATTCTAGCATCTCTTGCTAAGTGTTTGGCTTTAATTAGAAAATTATTACTCCATTAAGGGGAATATTTGGGGGCTTTTTTCTCATTATTTTCCAGAAAGTCTTCTTCTAGGTTCCTGCTTCCTATAAATTCCATTCATTTTGTTTCATTATACCACTTCACATTTGACTCTAGCTTCCTTTGGTGTCTTTGGTTTCTTATTAAGAAACTCACATATAACTTCTATCTGTAGAATATAGTGAAAAAAGAAGAAGAGATAGATGATAGAGAGAGAGGTAGTTTTATTATATAGCTTTGTTAGGAGCACAGTTGTTCAACTCAATTCCTTTAGTAATTAAAAGCTAAAATCCTGTAAGTGTTAGTCTCTAGTTCCTTACCAAAGACTGAAAAGTGAAGAAACTCTTTCTCCAATGCATGATGCAAGAGTTTTTGAGGTTGACTTTTTTTTTTAAGATATATGTACATATTTAAGAAAGAGTGTGTGCACACATGGGTGCAAGTTGGGGGAGAGGGGGAGAGGGAGGGGGAGAGAATCTCAAACAGACTCCCCCACTGAGCACAGGGCCAGACCGGGATCAGTCTCATGACCCATGAGATCATGACCTGAGCCAAAAATCATGAGTCAGACACTTCACCGACTGAGCCACCCAGGCGCCCCTTGATGTAGACTTTTTAAAATCAGTTGGTGAAGGGGCAGACTCCTGATTTCAGCTCAGGTCATGATCTCAGGGTTGTAAGATCGAGCCCCACCTCAGGCTCCATGTTGGGCACCTGCTGAAGATTCTCTCCCTTTCTCTCTGCCTCTCCCCACCTCTAAATAAATTAATTAATAAAATAAAATAAAATCAGGGCTTTTTTTCTGCCCACCTTGCTTCTCTCCATAAAGCTGAGAGTGATGACAGCACAAACCAAGACAAGCAGTAGCATTAGTCCCCTCAGTTAGCTCCTGGTACCGTCTTTGTTTATATGTTGTCTCACATTGAGTTGTGATTGTGTTTGTGTCTCTGAGAGTCCCTTAAAGGTAGGAATCATAACAAGTGTCCTTTGTACACCTAGCTCAGTGCCTGCTTCATAATGAACGCTCAGTAAAACACTTGTTAAATTGAATTGAGCTGAATTGAATTAGATTATGATATCACAGGAGAAGGGAATTTTTGAGTTTGCTTTTAAAGTGAAATTGATTTAAAACAAAGCTAGAGCAGAGGATCATAGGGGAAGGGAGGGAAAACAGAATGGGAAGAAATCGGAGAGGGAGACGAACCATGAGAGACTCTTGATTCTGGGAGACAAACTGAGAGTTGTGGAACGGGAGGTGGGTGGGGGGATGGGGTACTGGGTGACGGGCATTAAGGAGGGCCCACGATGTGAGGAGCACTGGGTGTTAATGCAACTGATGAATCAGTGAACACTGCATCAGAAACTAATGATGTATTGTATGTTGGCTAATTGAATTTAAATAAATCAATCTCTTTCTATATGCAAAAAAAAAAGCTAGAAAAAATCATTCTTGTTTTTAAACATAGTCTAAATTTGGGGTATAGATACCAATATGTTCCTCGCCCATAATTTTTAAAGCATTCTGCAGTGACTCATCAAAGTCCTCAAATAGATACTTTTTAAAAAGTCACAATGGCCCTAGGAAACAAAATTAGACTTGGCAAATATAAATAGTATTTTCTCTTTGCAGTCAAGAATGGGGGGTCTTGTCGATACACAGAGGAGGATCTTGAAGTATGATTTCAGTTCAGTTACTCCCTGTCTTGGCACCAGTAGCAGAGTCTGAAGTGAAGCAGAGGTCACCTGACCGATTCCTGTAGGGTTTCCCGGCACGTTTGTTTCCTTCTTCCTATGAGTCACTAATCAAAGACTTCTTGTGTTATCTTTCACAAAAGCAATGCCACCTCATTTCTGACACTTGCTTTCTGCCCTCCAACTGTCTCCAGTCCAACTGGTCAAAAAACCAGGCCAGACAGAGGTGCCTGGATTTCAGTAGGGGAATAAATAAATTTAGCTTCTATTCCTTTCCCTCTGCTTCATCATTTTTTTTTCTTTTGGAAAGGAGTTTGGAATTTAAATCCTCCAAGTCCAGAATCTGGCAGGTCTAAAACTGCAAAACAATGGTAATGATAAAGTACCTGGTCGTCCCTCCAACCCTCTGCTGCAGATCTGTCCCCTGAGAGTGACTGCGGCACACTTAGCATACTGCCCCAAAACTCCTGTATCATAGCGAAGGCTCTCTTGCCAACACGTAGCTATTTTATCTTTTTTTAAGATTTTATTTATGTATTTGAGAGAGAGCGAGAGTGAGCAGGAGGGAGAGAGCAGGGGAGAGAGAATCTGAAGCAGACAACAAGCTGAGCGCAGAGCCCGACGTGGGGCTCGATCCTGTGACCGCGAGAGCATGACCTGAGCTGAAACCAAGAGTTGGACGCTTAACTGAGCCACCCAGGCGCCCCAACGTGTAGCCCTTCTCTTAATGAGTTCATTTACCCAGTACACCTTTATTGGGTCCCTACTAGATGGCAGCCTATGTGCTAAGCCCTGGAGATCCAAGCTGAAGAAGTCGTAGACCCGCCCTCAGCAGCTCACAGTCTAGAGTGGCAGCAATAATAGAGCGAGTACTGAATGCATAATAACGCAGAGCTAAAATAGCAGTGGAGCAAAGAGATTCATAGCGATGGGAAGGGTCCTGCTGGCCAGAAGGAGTTTGAGAAGGCTTCATGGAAAAAGTGACTTTTAATCCTCAGCCTTAAAGGATAAAAAGATTTTCATTAGACAGAGGACATAAGAGCACAGTGTACAGGTGGGGCAGCTCAGGAGCTGTTCTGGGGCAAGCAAGTGGCTGGGCGCTGCTGGGCGGCGTGGTGGGAAGTGGAGTGAGACAAGCAAGCAGCGCTCTGTGTGGTGCCCAAGGGCGCAGGTTCCGGAGCCTGGGTTTGGATCCAGCGAAGCCACTTCTTGGCTGTGGTGAACTCGGCAAGTCTCTTCACCTCCATAGCTTGGTTTTGTCACCTTTCAAATGGGGATAATAGCATCTGTTTCACACATATACATACATAACACACATACGCATGTGGCTTAACACAGTTCTCAGAAAAAAATAAATACAAGTATTAGTTATTAGGAGGATACATTATGAAGGGCCTTGAATTTTACTCTGTACATTGTTCTGAAGGAAATGAAAGGTTTGAAAGCGGACGAGGTGAAAGTATGCAGTAGGATGTCATCTGTGTTTTAGAAAATTGACTCTGGTGCCACTTGGCAGAGTCCCCTGGCTAAGGAGGAGACTAGAGGCACAATTCACGTTCTGAGGCCATTTTAAGAGTCAAATAGGAGGTCCTGATGTGACACGGTTCTCAGTTAATACAGTAGCCTTGCCCTTCAAAATTCTGGGTTCCGGGACACTGGGTGGCTCAGTCGGTGTCAGACTCTTGATTTCAGCTCAGGTCATGATCTCAGGGTCCTGAGATCAAGCCCCTCATCAGGCTCCATGCTGAGCGTGGAGTCTGCTTGAGAGCCCCCCCCCAACTTTCTCCCTGCTCGTGCTCTCTAAGATAGATAGATAGATAGATAGATAGATAGATAGATAGATAGACAGATAGATAAATGGATGAAGGAGGGGGGGAGGGAGGAAGGGAGGGAGGGAGGAAGGAAGGAAGGAAGGAAGGAAGGAAGGAAGGAAGGAAGGAAGGAAGGAAGGAAGGAAAAAAATTGGGTTCCTAACTAGAAATTTCAAACTGGAAATCTCAGTCTTAACAGATCTTACAGGTTTAGTGCTAAAAAACACAGAACCCTGGGTAAGAGCACTAAGGGGAGCTCCTTCTAGTCTGGATGTTTGAGTGTTCAGCTGATGCTTCTCCTCTGCACCCAAATATCAGACCAGTACTTCTTACATACTCATCATGATATCCTTTATCCAGTTACATGTCGTGGGCAAGATACTCTATTTTTGGAGATACCTTTTTTTTTCCTTTGAGTAACCTCAAATCTACTGCTCAGTTTCCTAGAGGAAGTTCTGGCTTCTGGACTGCACAGCCGAAGCAGGGAGAGCTCTCAAGTTACATCGAGGTCAGCAAGCAGAAGATGAAATGGTGATGGCAAGGTGAGGAGAATGGTGCGACTTCCCCTCTAGCCTCGCTGCGGGCTTTCCCCGCCGACCAGAGGTGTTGGAGAAGAGCCTTGGGTTTTGTGCTTGTCATTATAACCCATCTCCAAGTAGCCTGCTAATTCCTGAACTGTTGGCACAGACACCAAGACTCCCAGTGATGAGTTGAGAATAAGTCTGTGCCCCTCCCAACCCACTTTTCTCGTGGTTTCCTTATCAAATAAACAAATGTATTCCTTGTATTTGACAGCACAATCACTTCAGTTTCTGATGAATTTTGTTGGGATCTTACTTGAGAAAAGGGTTATCAGAGCTCGGAGGAGTTTAAAAAGTAATCATTTGATGGACACGCTACACATCCTCTCTTCTCTTGACCCCTTTTACTTTTCATTAACCACATTCCTGCACACCTCGTTTTCTGAAAACTCATCATGTTTCTGTAAAGAACCATCCAAAAATTGTTCCTACATTGCAGTTTTCTGTGGCACTGAGAAATCATGTATGACTACAATAAAAATCCATTTTGTGAAAAGATACAAGTTTTTATTTCTTTGGGGTTAATAACTATTTATGGGAATTCATGAGATGAGCTGGCTTTACACCAGACATAGAGAAGGCACTGCTTCTATCCAAAGGATATTTGGAGGATGTCAAGGCAAATGATAGATTCTGGTGTCAGTTTCGATTCTCTTGAAAGCAGTGGAAAGTGGTGATGTCACTCATGCCAGGAAGTTATGGCATCCTGAAATCATAGCAAAAACAGCACAGCACAATCCCTCCCTGGTTCTCTGTAAGCCCTTCATATATTTTTTAACCTCTTTTTATGTTGAACATAAAATATTCTCTAGCCTCAGATAGCCTAAAGTCAAATCTGTCACAGTTATCAGGCCTTGTGAATGCTATTTAGTCTCTCTGTGGCTCAGTGTCCTTGTCTGTAAAATAAGAATAATAGGGGCGCCTGGGGGGGCTCAGTTAAGCATCCAGCTATTGATTTCAGCTCAAGTTATGATCTCAGAGTCATGAGACTGAGCCCCACGTTGGGCTCTGTGCTCAGTGGGGAGTCTGCTTCTCTCTCTCTCTCCCTCTCCCTTTGCCCCTCTCCCCACTTGCCCACTCTGTCTCTCTCTAAATCTTTTTTTAAAATGAGAGTAATAAAGCACCTTCCTCATAGGATTGTAAGGATTAGATAATACATATAAAGCACTTAGAACACTGCAAACACTAATAAGAGGCAATAAGATTCCTGTCTCCAACCTGGGTATATAAAATCACTATACAGAAAGATCAGATGCCTGTCAACCCTCCCACTGCACTAATCAGCAGCTCAAGAAATAAGGGAAAAAATCAAGGTCATTCTATCCATCTCCATTTTCCCATTCCCCCTCCTTTTCTCCATTGTTTCTTTACCTCGCACTCATGTGAAGCCCTGAGGCTGTGTCCATATTATAGCCAAGAGCTAAGATCTAAATGCCTTTCCTTTGTGTGTGTGTGTGTGTCACTTTAGGTACCTTTTCAAATTTTTTCCCTTTTTTTATAATAAAAAAGTGAGACTGCCTTCACTGGGGGGACATTATTTTAATTGCAGCTTTTATGAGTTACAGAGTTTTTTCAAATAAACAGAAACCTCCCCCAAGCAGGATTACCTTTGCTTCCCTTCCTCTTGGCAAGATAACTCTTTGGAATAAGAAGAATAAGAACAGAGACTTTTTGGAGCGCCTGGGGGGCTCAGTCCGTTAAGCAACCAACTCCTGATTTCATCTCAGGTCATGATCTCAGGGTCGAGTCATGGAGCCCTGCCTTGGGCTCCCCACTCAGGGGAGTCTGCCTGAGATTCTCTGCCCCTCCCTTGCCCTCTGCCCGTCCCCACACACATGCCCTCTCTCACTCACTCTCTCTAAAATAAATCTTAAAAAAAAAAAAAAAGGAACAGAGACTTTTCTTATACAATTCCTATCATTTGCCTGCTTCCCTTGTGCCTACTCAACTAATAAAACCAAGAAGTCTAAAAAGTGACCTTACCCTCAGGAGGTTTGATGCCAGAAGTTGGCATTTCTTTATTAAGGATCAAAGACTTACATTTTTTTATAATTTTTTTAAATATTTTTTTTAGAGAGAGAGAGAACCCTTGCACGCACATGTGTGAGTTGCGGGAGAGCGGCAGAGGGAGAGGGAAAGAATCCCAAGCAGGCTCCATGCCCAGCGCAGAGCCCAACTCGGGGCTCGATTTCAGGACCCTGAGATCATCACCTGAGCCGACGTCACGAGTCCAGTGCTTAACCAACTGAGCCACCCAGATGCCCCAAAGACTTACATTTTTATTCAAGATTTACAGAGCTGGGGCACCTGGGTGGCACAGCAGTTAAGCGCCTGCCTTCGGCTCAGGGCGTGATCCCGGCGTTGTGGGTTCGAGCCCCACATCAGGCTCCTCTGCTGGGAGCCTGCTTCTTCCTCTCCCACTCCCCCTGCTTGTGTTCCCTCTCTCGCTGGCTGTCTCTGTCTCTGTCAAATAAATACATTAAAAAAAAAAAAATCTTAAAAAAAAAAAAAAAGATTTACAGAGCTGATTGCATTATTAGTGGCCCTTTACCTTTACCCTTTAAAAACAGCATTTTCTTTGAAGTCTCATATGCTTTTCATGACCTCTCTTCCATAGAGTGAAATGCACTAGTCAAATGTCCCATTTACTCTACAAAGCCGAGGCACTGTTTTTAGCTAACCAACTCTTCGGACAACAGTTTTTGCCCAGTAAACTTGCAGGCGGCAACTCACAGTCCTTATCGCCGATAGCTGCTTTCTTCCTCACTTAAGTGGAGTGGCTTATAAAACAGTCAACCGAAGAATAAAGTTGCTGGTAGTTGTGTCTTATCCACGGTGATGCTGTTAGGGAGGTAACCCCATCACAAGTCCTCCCAGTGTCTTCCCTCCACCAAAGAGAAATTGGCTTGAGTCATCTTTTGGTTTGTGGTGGCAAGCTCACTGAGGAGGCAGTGCTATGACAATGTGTAAAAGAACCCATCAATTCTCACTCTGAGATTTCTCACTTAAGAAATGGTCTAGTCAAAGATCCCAATCCAGGGGCCCTGAGGTTCACCTGGTGAGAGAGAAGTGAGCTCAAGGACAGGCTGGGAGGAGTATGGCCCAGGGAAAGAGGTGTGAGTAACAGGACCACGGGAAGCAAAGTGAGGGGAGGTAGGGGCGGGACAGTAAGAAGAGACAGTACAGCAGTGCAGGTTAGTGTGAGAAAAACCCAGAGATTTATGTAACATCTTCAGGAGCAAATAGGCAGGAAAGGTTCTCCAGCCCACATGCATCTGTTCTGGAATCTGAAAATGACTTTGGAGAGTTTTGATTTTTTAGCAGTCCCTCTGCCTGATGTTCCACAAAGCTCCAGCACAAGGACCCCGCTACCTTGCGTACAGCAGACACTCAAATATTTGTTGACTTTTAAAAGGAGGGGCAATGGGGCACCTGAGTGGCTTAGTCGTTAACCATCTGCCTTCAGCTCAGGTCATGATCCCAGCGTCCTGGGATCAAGCCCCACATCGGGCTCCCTGCTCAACGGGAAGCCTGCTTCTCCCTCTCCCATTCCCCCTGCTTGTGTTCCCTCTCTTGCTGTCTCTCTCTCTCTGTGTGTGTCAAATAAATAAAATCTTTAAAAAAAAAAGGGGGGGGGGCAAGGAGGAAGTTGGGGCAAATCACGAATCACTTGTCTCCCATAAGCCAGAATCTATTTAAACTATAAATCCAAATCCAAACCACTCTCGTCTGCCTGGCCAGCNACTATAAATCCAAATCCAAACCACTCTCGTCTGCCTGGCCAGCAAGCCCTCAAATGATCACGCCTGCTACTTTTTCCTCACCATGTAGGACACTGGGACATTTTGCTTCCTCATTTATGAAGATACCCTGGATTTTCCTATTCTTTTTAAAGCACTTTTTAACAGAGTGAGAAATAGAGATGGTGAGAAAGGGAGGGGTGTGTGTGTGTGTACAAAGCCTAAACAGTAAACTGGAGTCAGAACACCTGGATTCTAATCCATTTAGCCAGTAACTTGCTGCGTAAACTTGGCCCAGTCGATTGATCTGCCATGCAGTTTACTCATTTTCCAAGTGGGAATAATATTTATTTTATATACCACACAAGGTGGCACTAAAGATTTAAAGAAATGATATATAAGAACATTTTGAAAGGGTAAATTTCTGTATCAGTCTAAAATAGAGGAATTTACTACTATAGTAAATGAAAAGAGGTTAAGAGGAATATTGTTGAATTAGGAGGAAAGGGGGTGTCTGGGAAAAGAGAAAAGCCCCTCCTTCGTTTGACACATGCCAGAAAAAGCCAAGACCACCGCATTCCTGAAACCACAAAATCGGTCAATACTTTCTTTTATCTCAAGACATCTCCAGAAAAAAGAGTTCTTGCTTTTCCCTGTTCTTGTGTGCCGGGATTTGTATTCATTTTGTGGTTATTGCATGTCTACCATATGCCAAGCACCGTATTTGCTAGCTTGTAATTGTTCAGTAATTAGTCCTAGAGGGCAATCCTTGCAGATCTTCATAGGACTTTCGCAGGTCATCGCCTATATTCCACTAACTTTCCTTGCTGATGGAACTGGTAGTTCATCCCTCAAGCTTTAATATGTTGAGGAACAGAGTCCTACCGAAATTCAGTGACTTGGGGCACCTGGGTGGCTCAGTGGGTTAAGCATGGGCTCTGAGTTTCGGCTCAGGTCACCATCTCAGGACTGTGAGACGAGCCCCGCATGGGGCTCTGCACTCAGCGTGGAGTCTGTTTGTCCCTCTCCCTCTGCTCCTGTCTCTCTCTCTCAAATAAATAAATAAAATCTAAAATTAAAATTAAAAAAAAAAAAAATTCAGTGACTTGACCAAAGGCCACAAAGTAGTGATGATGAAACTAGTACCCAAACCTGGGTTTCCTGACTCCCCTCCTCCCCTTAAATATGGATTGTAAAAAAATGAAGTTACTAAGATGTTGGCGTGTAAGCTCTGAGGCACATCTGGTGTAAGCATCAGCAGAGGTTCCCCCAGTCAGGGCATCCTCTGGCCCTTCCCTCCACAGGACTCGGATGCAATGTTTCCAGGTCAGTGCAGCAGGAAGAGACACCCAGGTAACTGGAAGTTTAAGCTTCACCTGGAGCTTATATTTAAAGCCACACGGTGCTCTGGACAATGGCTTTCGAGACAGAAATCTACTCCTGCCAGTACTTACCGTGTGTCTGCATATCCCTCGGCCATCCTGAGTCTCTCTTTATGTGCAATGATCATACGTATATCCACTTCATGCTTAGGAGGCTCAAAGAAGGCCTGAGGCTTTGTAAACCGATAGCAACGTGTATTAGTATTAACTCCACTCCCCCCGCGCGCCCCTACACGTCCGTACCCCCTCCACCGGGAGCATAAAACTTTTCCCCAACACCTGACCTACCCCAGGCCACTATCTCTACCACCTAGGCGGTGTGAATTCCAGAGGCCGGTTCCCGTAAGGCGGGCGCCCTCCCACCTCCCGCTCTTGTTTTTGTTTTGCGTTTGGGAGGGAGACGATCTCGATCTAGGCTATCTCGGTCTTCCTAAATCTCTCTCCATTATCCGCTGCAGCCGCCTCCGCGGTCTGTCTATGCAGGTCCGGCCGGTCGGTGTGTCGGGCTCCGCCCCTGGCTCCGGCCGCAGGTGCGAGCGTGGGTCCCGCGCCCCCCTGGGAGCCGCTCTCCCGCTGCGTTTGGGTCTGTCTTCTTCACCCTCAGCGAGTCAGAAACAAAGGAGGGGGGTGGGGGAGCGCACCATCTCCGGCTCCGCGATTCGCCCTTTATTCTGAACTCGCAACGTCAGCGGGCCGGCGGATGGAACCGCGGGGCGCGGGCCGGGCCGCCCACAGCGCGCCGGGCCGGGGAGCTGGCGGCGGGGGCGCGCGGNGAAGGGGAGAGTCCGGGAGAGGGAGGGAGGAGCGGCGGCGCCGGGGGCAGCTCCGCCAGCCGGCCCCTTCCCCCGCGCCCGCGCCCACCCGGAATGATGAAGAAGAACAATTCCACCAAGAGGGTGAGTGCGCCCGCGCCCGCCGCCGGGGGCTCTTGTGCGCGGACCTGGGTCGGGGGCTCGGACTTGGCTCACTTTCCGCGCGCCCCCGGCGCCCCCTCCCCGGGCGGCCGGCCGCCGCCTGCGTGCGCGCTGCAGCGGCCCCGAGACAATGAGAAATAAAATAAAGCGCCGCGAAGCCCGGCGCGGCGGGGACCGAGGCTGCGGGAGGGGACGGGGGGCCCTGGCGGCCAGCCGGAGACCCCCTGCGCCCAGGCCGCCCGGCCCTTGCCTCCCGCGCTTGGAGTTGTGCATGTGGGGGAAGCGGGAGGGCAGCGGCGGGGGACAGAGTTGCCCGCAGCGAAAGCCTTCCGAGAAGTGGGGCGCGAAAGCTGGGCGCCCTGAGTCCGGCCTCCGGGGGGGCGGTCACGGGAAAGGCGGAGAGGGGAGCCGAGGGGGGTCGTGAGGGCCGGAAGGAGCGGCGGGGAAAGCGGCAGCCCCCTAACCGGAAGGTTCTGCTCTTGCCCTGGGGCAGGGGCTTCAGGATGGCAGTCACCCGTCCGCGCCGCCCGAGAAGGTCGGCTGGGTCCGGAAATTCTGCGGGAAAGGGATTTTCAGGGAGATTTGGAAAAACCGTTATGTGGTGCTGAAGGGGGACCAGCTGTACGTCTCTGAGAAGGAGGTAGGTGCCCTTTGCCTCCTCTGTCCCTGCGTCCTCATACTCCCCGTTTTGACCCCCCACGGGGGACTCACCGCCCCCCTTCCCTCATCCCCCATTTCGTTCCAAAGCAAGTTCAGCACTTCGGTTGGTCTCTACCCCATCGGATCTGCAGAGAAGGGTCACCCTTTCTCCAGAAGACCCGAGTTAGAATTCGAAGTTGAGCGTGCATCTTACTTCATGATAAACACCTTTCTGGCAACGACCATAACCCCCCTCCCAAGGTGTTCCAAAAGTTCTAAGTGTCCCCTGCTGCCCCCTTCCCTATCCTGGCAGCTAGCTGAAGGTAGGACTTTGTTTTTCTTTGCTACAGCTGCTGAAAAACTCTGTTCAGCTTCTTCATCCCTTCCCGTCCCCCTGCCCCAAGCCCGCTAACCTCCTCTTTCCTGTCTCTAGCGAGGGGCACATGCAGGTCATATCACAAGGGCAGCTGCCCCAATCACAGAAACCATGTACACAACCCTCGGTCAGTCTCATATGACCTCAGGCAGAGTATCCATGAGTGGCAGTTATTTCTGTTGAAGCCAACGTTCCTAACCAGTATGCTTCGCACTCCATTAAAAAAAAAAAAAAAGCAGTAAGAAACTCATTCTCCACCCTCTTCATAACTTCCCCCATTTGTATCAGAAAAGAGACAAATGGAGTCACAAACCCCTGTCTGTCCCTGGGTAGTTAAAATGAAAACCACAGTCCACATTCAGAACCTGAGCCCAGATCATTGAATCCTCATTCTTCTCCCTTTTATCTCTGTTTCTTGAGATAAGTTAAAGCCTGAGAAACTGACATTGCCCTCCATGGGTTGGAAGTCATTCCAGTCCCTACTTCTGAGACTGCATCCGCCTTAGGCTAGGAGACTGTCCTGTACTCCCCTGGTTGGGTGGCCCTTCCTCCCCCAATCCTGTGTTCCCTCCCCCAGGCCTAACTGGGAAGTCCACCCTGAGTTCTAACCTCTTCTGCTTTCGGCAGTAGACTATATTTAGGTAAATAAATCCTTTTATGGTATTGAAACAGACACATGCGCAGTCCTAGAGAAAGTATTCATCTGAACAGATCGTGTACCTAGGCAAGTAGGGAAGAGCTAAGCTGTGCCCAGGCCCAAGCCATCCCTCTTCTGGGTGTTTCGACCTGACTGTTCACGCTAAGCTGGGAACTTGGTGATGGAGGGTGGTGAGATAAGACTTTGAAAGCAGGATTTATTTTTAAGGGCCACCTCCACCCAATCCCGGATCCTATAGAAGGTTTTTCCACAATTTGCTGGCTTTCCAGTTTAAAAAATAATAGTAATAAACAAGTGTTGTCAAAGTGTATCTCCTGTCTTCCCCAAATTTCATAATGGCAGGAAACTCTGGTGAGCAATCAGGGAGAACTTCCCACACGTCAAAAGGGAACCATGAGAACAGTGAAAGGGTAGAAGGAACAAGACATCTTTTCTTGTTTGTTATCTGTCCAAAGGACAGAGTCTTGGAACAGAAGAGCGCGCTTGCTCCTTGTTTGTGGAGGAAGGAGTACAGAAACAGGGAAGGATGGAATGACCTCAGCCTCCGAGCTATCCTGTGAGTCAAGAGCGTCTGACCGGTCATGGGGCCCGCTGCCCCCTGCTGAGAAGGGTGCAGGAGAAGTGGGAACAAGCCTCCCGTTACTCCTCTTCTTGGGAGCCCGTTTCCGGGCTATGGCGGGCCTGCACTGAGGGTGAAGCTGACAGAAGACTCTAGGCTCTATTCTGTCCACTTCCCACAAGCTCCAGAGCTAATAGAGTCAAGATTTTTTTTTTTAATGCAAAGTATAATGTTTGTAATTTATGTGTTAACATAAGAATATTCCTAACCCTCTCCCCTCGAATTTTCAAGTCTTTTTTGTTACTTCTCCTCATAAAGGCGGGGTCTCCCACCACCACCTCCACCAAAGAAATCCTTCTGTTTGTTGTTATTCATCATTTTCCTCAGTCGAAGGGAACCTTAAGATCATGGGGTTGCTGCATAGGAACAGAAGCTAGATCTTAGGGAGATCTCCTGGTAGAGGAAAGTGGGTTCAGGGCATCTTTTTTGGCAAGGGACAGTCCCTTTCTGTGGGCCTAGGGGAAAGGGTTAGCTTTGGAAGATGAGTAAATGAGCCTTTGGGCATTTGGTGGAGGAAAGGCAAGGGTCTCGGAGTTGTCCATCTTCCGTGGGAACTGGAATATACTCGTCCCGCCGTTTGTCTTGCCCCTTCTCCTACCACTGCCCTATCAAGGCCTAACCTCTGTCACTGTCTCCTTCCTGGAGCTCCTTGTCAGCCGTGTCCAAGGCAGAATACCCCCCTCCCTTCCCTTCCCTTCTCCCTTCCCTTCCCTTCCTGTAAGGAAAACAGAACAAGTGACTCTCCTCCCCTGGCTCCATACACACACCCAGCACTTTCCTCTCTAAGCGCTCTGGCAGCTGCTGATAGTCTCAAGTCTGAGGAGAAGGGCAGGAGGACTGATGCATCATCCTCCCTCCCTGCCCCACGTTTCTGGGAATTGTTCTTAGATACCCCTTGCCGACGTCTTCTCCACTTCCATCCACAATCCCCCCGGGGCCTCCGGTCACTTAGAGCCCAAAGCCGGCGAGGAGGCGCGCCATGCCCACACAAACAGGCAGTTGTATGAGCAGCCATTGCCCCCAACGAGGCTGTGTGATGAGCCCTCCTCCTCTGTGTCAGTCCCCTGGCCCCAGCAGCAAGTCCAAAGGACAGGCAGATGCAAGACCAGAGCTGAGCCGGGGAGTGGAAGACAGAACCAGTCCCCCACCTCAAGGCTGCTGAGAATCAGGAGAACAGATGAAGTCACCTGCATGCGCACAGTTCCCAGCTCAGCACATGAGAGAGAATTCCAGTCAGGGAGGGTGGCTGCTTCCAAGGGAGATAGGAGACTACTTTTATCTGTTTGTTTCCTTTCCTTTGACTGAGGAGCGTGATGAATAACAACAAACAGAAGGATTTCTTTGGTGGAGGTGGTGGTGGGAGACCCTGCCTTTATGAGGAGAAGTAACAAAAAAGACTGTTTTGAACGAAAGATGAGACATCTCTCATCCCAGGAAAACACAAGCAGCTCATTCCCAGGGTCTTCCGAGCCCAGGCTCAAAACGGCAGAGGGCGACAGGGCTTCCTCATCGCAGGCTGCTCCTCTGAGCCAGTGACTAAGTCTCCCTCCTCTTGCAAGCCAGAACAATCCATGAGCCACAGCTTCAGAGTCCCAGGCCTGTGGGGAACACCTGAGCAGAGAGGAGAGACAATGGCGAGGCAGAAATATTACTGGAACGTGCTTGGTGGCATTCCACCAAGGCTGGTTGGGGTCAGAGGATGTAGAGAGAATTGTGGTCTCTGATGAGACATTTGGCAAGAGAGTGAAGAGCCAAATCCAGGCTAAAGCTTCGAAGGGTGGAACCAGGGCGCAAGAGAGACACCACGAGCAAGAAGGGCTCAGTTTAGACCCAAAGTAGAACTTCCCGGCAGGAAGGTGCTGAGGCTCTCAAACTGGAACCGGGAAGAAGGAGCAGAATACAAGTCTGAAATTCCGTCCTCTGGGGACAGCGGAAGCGCATCTCTGTTTAGAGAGAAGTGGATGACTTCAGGGGCTCCCGAAGCCTGCAGGGCTGGGCCGGGTTGTCTCAGGACCTTGGAGGGCAGAACGAGGGTAGGAACTGCGGTGTATTTTCAGCTTGTCTGAAAAAAGTGAGCACAGGGGACTGCTGTTTCTGTGGTGCTGAAGCTCCTGAAAGGAAGGGGCTCCATGACGCCTTTAGAATATATTTGAGGAGGGAGTTGGCTCAGGTGAGAAAGCCTAGCTGGCCCAGTCCGTGGAGCGTGTGGCTCTTCATCTTGGGGTTCTGACGTCAAGCCCCATGTTGGGTGTAGAGATTACTTAAAAAATTAATAAAATCTATTTTTTTAGAGCAACAATGTAAACGTTTCATAAGATGGGGGAGACCAGAGGTAGCCTTTGCCCCCAGTCGTCTGCTGATGTTAACCCTGCTATTACCTCCTCCCTCTGGACGATCAGCAGCCCTCCAGGTCTTGCTTTCTTCAGGATGATAGGATTAACCTATTAGCCACGTAAGCTGTGTCTTTTGAAGGACATGACAGGGGTCATAGTGAAGAGAGACATCCTGGGGCCCTGAACCAGGAGCTCAGCTGAAGAGAGCGGGGATAAGGGGTTTACATGGAAACCCACCTAGGAGTCAGGGCTTGAGGGCTGCCCCAGGGCTGTGCCTGCTGTCAGGCCTGTGTGGGCCTTGGGTCAGACAGCTCTTCTGGCCTGTCCTCCCTCCCCTCTCCTTAGGCTTCTCCTGCTTCCCAAGACCCGTCTAAAATAACAGCCTGGGGGAAGGCATCAAGTCATTTTATCCTCAGCACCTCACCTCTAACCCTCCCCTAGGTAAAAGATGAGAAAAATATTCAAGAGGTGTTTGACCTGAGTGACTATGAGAAGTGTGAAGAGCTCCGGAAATCCAAGAGCAGGAGCAAGAAAAATCACAGCAAGTTTACTCTTGCCCACTCCAAACAGCCCGGCAACACGGTATGTCTCTCCTGCCTCCTCGGCCCTTGGAACGGTGGCGGCTTGCATGTCGGGGGCAGAGGAGAACACCTTCGCCCTTCAGGTTCTCTCTCTCCACTCTGGCTCAGAAGCCCTGGACTTGCTCTCCTGCCAGCTTTTGTTATTTAACCTGAGAATATTGTGGCCATTTCCTTCCCTCCAGGCAAGCCAGCCTTTAAACTGTCCAACCACAGAGATCATCTCTCGCTCGCTCGCTCGCTCTCTCTCTCACACACACGCACAGGCACACACGCACACATACATCTTACATCTCTAGGAAGAAAATCACTTTCCTTGTACCCTGATAGGTGAAGTTCTGAATCTAATTTTTCTTGTCTGAGGAGACTTAGGAAAGTTCCTGTCATATTCTGTTGACTCAAATACTTAAAAATCTTTATTTTAGTACCTGTCCTTTATGATTTATCAAACCTCCTATAATTATCTCCAATGACATATTAGTATCCATTACCCTTCCTAGCTCTTCTTTGCCCATTTCTAAAACAACCTCTGAGCTGTGGCATCTTCTAGGAATAGAGGCTGGTGTCCTTAGGTTATGGATGACTCCAGAAGCAGAATCTCTCTCCTTCTAGGAGCTGGGTCTAAGAGAATGAGATGATAATTCCTTATTTTTTCACTGTCCTGGTGAGGCACAAACCCTAAAACCCTGGCTGAACCAAGTGTCTTCCCCTCACAGGCTCCCAACCTGATCTTCCTGGCAGTGAGTCCAGAAGAGAAGGAATCATGGATCAATGCCCTCAACTCTGCTATCACCCGAGCCAAGAACCGCATCTTGGATGAGGTCAGGGGGGTTCATTTGGAGGGGAGGAACACCAGGGCCGAGGCAGTAACCATGACTCACTTAAAGAGGGAGATTATGGAGTGGACACACTTAACTTGCTATCCTCCATGAGCTACACTTCTTTAGCTCCCTTTGAAAACCCCATTCTCCCACCTTCTGAGTCTTTCTGCCAACTCCTCTTTCCGTGCTTTGTGATGTATGGGGCCAGCCTTGGAGACCCCACACGTGCAGTAAAGGCCTTGCCCTTGGATTTTCTCAGAAGCAGTTAATGGGGTGGGTTTATTTCTCAGTCCAGGCATGTTCAGGCCTCAGGGGCTGCTGGGTTGGGACAATCTCTGAAGAGCACCCAAGACTCACAGTGCATCTCTTCAGGTCACCGTTGAGGAGGACAGCTATCTCGCCCACCCCACTCGAGACAGGGCAAAAATCCAGCACTCCCGCCGCCCCCCAACTCGGGGACACCTGATGGCCGTGGTACGTAAGATTGTAAGAAAATAAAATTTGTTTGAAGGGCCAACTCCATGTCGGTCTGTCTCAGACAAGACTATCTAGCCCACAAGAGGCATTTGTGGTACCAAGGTCAAAGGCTAGGGAAGTCCCTTCGCCCTGTACCCCTGCCCGATTCCTCCAAATCAGAAACTCACCTACTATGAGTTCAAAAGTCCTTGCCCTCAATAAATTTATCATTCCTTGTGGAAAATGAGATCTACCCACAAGGAAAGTGAAAATAGAAGAGGTGAGTGCTGTACCATGGAGTAGAAGTTTCTGCGCAATGGCGGCCAGCCTGAGGCGAGCAGCTTCAGGCCCTGCGGTCGCTTCCAGGAGGAAGGATCACCGTGACCCCCGTATCACACAAAGTGTGGTTCCTCTCACTGTCCGAGCTCTCAGTCTCTAGGGAGTCGGCTATAGTAGAAAGAATACAGGGTTTGGAATCGGACAGAACCAGGTTGGAACCTGGCTTTGCAGTTTACTCTCCGTGATTCCCTGAAGCGGCGCGTCTTCAGCAGGAAAGGGGGGCAGTCATCATGCCTACCTGGAAGGGCTGCTGTGAGGAAGGAATGATTGAAACAACATATGTGTCAATATGCATGAGGTGCTGGATACTACCTGAATTATTTTGTATTATTACAATATTCTGGAAATAGAACGAGTTTTACTTTAAGGCGAGGGGTTCTGAGCTCTGACGGGCAGAGGCAGTTGCGGTGTGTGGCTCAGAGGACACAGATGGAGGAGGACAGGGCCTGTGCTGTTTGGTGTCAACCCCAGTCTGATGCTTAGAGTCCGCAAGGCGAGAAACGAAGGCACTCTTCAGGAAGTTTAGTAAAATGGAGAGTGTGGAAAACAGGAGAAGTCACTTTATTTTTTTTTTATTTTTTTTAAAAGATTTTATTTATTTATTCGACAGAGATAGAGACAGTCAGCGAGAGAGGGAACACAAGCAGGAGGAGTGGGAAAGGAAGAAGCAGGCTCATAGTGGAAGAGCCTTGACGTGGGGCTCAATCCCATAACGCTGGGATCACGCCCTGAGCCGAAGGCAGACGCTTAACCGCTGTGCCACCCAGGCGCCCCCAGGAGAAGTCACTTTAAATCACAGAAAAATAAGAGAAACGTTCCGATCACTATCAAGGGAGTGAGAAACAGTAAGACAGTCCAAGGGCTCAGTCAGGACCGAGCGCTTCTCACTCAGGGAAGGCGCGCTGAGGACGAAAGGGCCAGTTGGCCTCTGTCGTTCAGCCAGTCACTCCTGAGCGGCCTGCTGATGGCGGTTCATTCCCGCCCTCTCCCTCTCTAGGCTTCCACCTCTACCTCGGATGGGATGCTGACTCTGGACCTGATCCAGGAGGAAGACCCTTCCCCTGAGGAGCCGACCTCTTGCGCCGAGAGCTTTCGGGTGGACCTGGACAAGTCTGTGGCGCAGCTGGCCGGCAGCCGGCGGAGGGCCGACTCGGACCGCACCCAGCCCTCCTCAGACCGAGCCAGCGGCCTCCCCCGGTCTTGGGAGAAGCCAGACAGAGGGGCCACCTACACCCCCCAGGCACCTAAGAGGTTGACCCCCGCAGAGAAGGGCCGCTGCGCCTCCCTGGAGGAGATCCTGTCTCAGCGGGATGCCGCCCCGGCCCTCGTCGCACCGCCCCCGGGGCAGCTGTCCCGGATCCAGGACCTGGTGGCGAGGAAACTGGAGAAGACTCAGGAGCTGCTGGCGGAGGTTCAGGGACTGGGAGACGGGAAGCGAAAGGCCAAGGACCCCCCTCGCTCTCCTCCCGATTCTGAGTCAGAGCAGCTGCTGCTGGAGACGGAGCGACTGCTGGGAGAGGCGTCGTCGAACTGGAGCCAGGCGAAGAGGGTGCTGCAGGAGGTCAGGGAGCTGAGGGACCTGTACAGACAGATGGACCTGCAGACCCCCGACTCCCACCTCAGGCCAGCCGCTCCGCACAGTCAGTACCGGAAGAGCCTGATGTGAAGGAGCGGGGGCGGCTGGAGCTTGGCGGGTGGGGGACACGGACTCTTATCTCCGAGTGTTGCAGGATAAAGCTTTTTTATTTACCTCAGTCAAAAAAAGGAAAAAAAAAAAAAACGCACAAACTTGTTGCTGTTGCTGCTGGCCAACCTTCCCCCACCCTCCTCTCCTTCCTTATCCGTGTCTGTCTCTCTGACAGCAGTTGCCTCAGATTTGAAGAGGTGACCCCGACAGCAGTGTTAAGAAGCTTTCACCCAGATTGGGGGGGGGACGGGATAAAGGCGTAGTCTGGCCACTTACACGCACCACCCCTCTGACGCGGCAGGGGGCGTACTGCTGCTCCCGAGGACGTGGATGAGCTGAGTTTGGGGGGAGGCTTTTCTCTTACGTCCCGTTCCGGGTTTTCAATCTGAGGGTGAAATTTCAGCTGTCCGGCTCTAGCCCTGGGGATATGGAAGCCAACTGTCTGTGCTCGCAGAAGCGACATCTGTCCCGGCCCTGAGTAGGATTTGTGGGTTCCCACCAGACACACCAGCTTCTTGCTCACGTCCTCTAACGAGACTGAGCTGCCTGGATATCTTGTTTGCCGTGTTTCTTCCCTTCGTTTCCCACACCTTCCCCAACACCGACTCAGAGATCCAGTCCTGGACAGTTGGAACGGTGGGGTCCTTCGGTGAGGGGGCCCAGTGCAGGGGAACTAGGGGCGGCTGACCCCACAGAAGAACCGCACTAAGAACGAAACTGATTTGCAATGCAAGCTGGGCAGGATTGAGGGGAAAACCAAACGTGTGCCCAGGTTCCTCTTTTGGCCAAGCGAGGTTTCCTGTAGCCTCTCCCTCTCCTTCCTCAGACCTCTCTCCCAACACTCATACCGCCCCGACTTCAGCAAAACCTCTTCATGCTCACGCCACCACCCTCCTGGCCAGGCTCGCTTGCATTCTTGTCAACGGTAGCTCTCACACGCTCATTCTGTTTTGTTTGCTTCTTTGAAGTTCCTTAGATCAGGTTAGCAATAGTGACAGGGTCCAGAGAAGAGTTGTGAAGGCAAGAGCTGAGTGGCTTTTGACAGGAAGCAGACAGAAAGCCACATGAGTCAACTGAAGGGGTTAGAAACCACTTGGAAGTATATGCACCCCTTGCTAGCCCCTTGACCCTCCTTCCTGGATCTCGCCTCCAAGAGCCAAGACCTAGCGCTTCTCTTGGGGGTGAGAGGGGAGACGGGGAACGTGGGGACAGACTGCCACTTGGATGTTGACATTCAGGAAGATGTGGTAGGAGGGAGAAAAGGAAAATCCTCTGGGTGACGCGCAGACCCTTCAATTCCCATTCTTCTGTTCTGATGTTGCTTCCACATCCCAAGTAAGCACGATGGGGGATGTCTCCAAGTTAAACAGTCCCTGTGGAGGAGAGGTCCTTGCACCATGAGATGCTGAAGATTTTCCCTAGCTCTAGCTGTCGTTCTCTAAACAAGTCTCTTCCCCGAGGAATAAGTATCCTACTTGAGTGAGGGAGAGGACCGACACCAGAGGGCCACCTAAACTCATCCCCAGGGTCTCCTGAGGTAGCAGGTGAGGAAATCTGGGTCTGCAGGCTTGCCATCCTCCACCTAGGCCTCCCTCTCCTAAATTCAGCATGTTCACTAGACCCACCCGTTGTCAAATCATGAAAATCAAGGTTAAAATATTTCCTTGTAGAAGTCCCCATCTTCGTACTAATTTTATTTTGCCAGCACTTTCCCTCTTCTTTTTCTTCCTGGTTGCTCCCACATAAGAAAAAGACAAGAGCGAGAAGGACATGTCTATCCCAACGTGCCAACTCCCTGTGGCTGCCAGCAGAGCTAGAGGACACAGGGAGGCCCTGGGAGCAGAATGACAGGTGAGGGAAGCAGAAAAGAAAGTTGGGGCCCCCCCAGGGGGACTGAGGCCCAGGCACCAGAACCAGGCCACAGGGGAGTGAAATGAGCCCAGCTTTGGAACCAGACAGATCTGAGTTCAGATTCTGACTTTTTCATTATGAGGCCCTGGGCAAGGCACCAGCTTTCTGTCAGTTTTCTCATCTGCGACATGAAGAGTTCTTGCTGGGCAGGCAAAGAGGACATAGGGAAATGCCTGCCTCCCGGCCGGCCCGTAACTAACTGCCACCACTCGGCAAAGGGCCACACAGCCACCCACCCGCCGTGCCTGCTGTGCTCAGGGAAATGACACGGTGGGCCGGGGACAGCGAGGGCTAGGAGACCGAGGGCCCGGGGGGTCACTGCCACTTCGCTCTAGGACGGGAGCGGACGAGGCCCCACACCACACGGTGCCCACGCCCTTTCTTCAAGGAGACGCAGCGCCAGGGACGGTAGGCAGAGGGGCAGCGCCAGATGTCCCGTCTCCGGCGCTGGGGATGAGCCCACGGGGTCCCTGAAGGTGGGCAGACGGGAGGCCGTAGCTCGGGGAGCCCGGCTTCCCCTCGCCCAGACCTCTCTCCCCGCATTCCATCAGCCCGAGGTCTTCACCAGCCCTGTAGCCTCCACTGCCTCCAGTTGCTGGGTTCGGGGATAAACGGGGAGATGGAGCGACTGGCTTACTACACGGCCGCCAGCCGGCCTGCTTCAGGGAGTGTGTTTTTCCTTCCTCCCCGTCCCTCTCCCATCGGTTGTGCCATATTCCTTTCTTACACAAAGGAACTGGAAAAGGGAGAATCTTCGGCAGGCCCTAGGTGGGGGAGATGAGGCAATCCAGGACACAGAGCTGGAAGGGGGTGAGGCGTGCAGACAGGTGAACTAACCGCCGTTGTCTCTTTCGGGGCCTTTTCCTCCACTTGGCCTGTTCTCACTTGTGAAGTAGGGTTGGGGAACAGGAGGAAAATGTCTGCGGTGTTGACCCGAAGAGCTGAGGGGTTCCTGTGCATGCTATTTCGCAGAGCTGTAGGCTGTTCAGCGTGAGAAGAAAAGGGGAGAACCCACCCCCCCAGTTGCTCTAACTCCTGCTCCTGCCTTCCGAAAGCCTGCCTGCTGAGCCCGGAGCGCTGAGCCTCGCTCCCAGCCCCTCTGTCAGCGCTGTGGTCTACCTTACTCGCCCCAGAAAAGCCCCCCCAAAATCTCTCCCTGTTCTACACCTCACAGGCCAGCGGACCGGGCCCCGCTCCTCAGCCCTCGAAGCTGGGCTCTGGCCCCCTCCCCTTCCCACTCCCTCCGGCGGCTGGTGCTTTCTCTTCCTCCTTTCTTCCAAGCTCCCAGTCTCCCGCCACAGCAGCCAATCCCCAGCCCGCTCCGGAGCCACACCATATAAGGAGAGGTTGGAAAGAAACCCGAGTAAATGTGGGAGCAAACGCCACACACACACACACACACACACACACGCATGCACACACACGCACACACGCACGCGCACGCACCAGCACATTCACGCACCTAAGAGTTTGAGCGCCTTTCTGCACGTGACCCAGTGTCTATCCGTCTGTGTGTATGACACCAGTCTCACCGGTCCCTGTCCCTGGCTCACCCCACCCATGGAACCAGGAACCTGTTTGCTATTCCCCGCCTTTATTCACACCCCCTGAGACCATCACTCCAACCAGTTGCCTCTGACCTAGATTTTCTGCACTAATTACAAGCCTAACGAGATCTAACAAACACCCAACTTAGCACAGCTGAGACCCTTGAGGTCAATTAACACAACCCAGCTCAGCTCCGGAAATGAGAGATGGAGCCAGAAGCTCTTGTACATGCCTCACCCCAGCCCCAACCCAACCCCGACCTTGGAAGCAGGCAGGGGGAGAATGCAAAAATTAGCAGAACCAGTTTAAAAATAGGCTCTTGGAGAGTTAACAAATGTGCGGAAAACTGCGTTAAGGTTGGAAAGAATACAGATTCCCAGCTCCTCCTGAGTTAGCAGGAGGGTAGACGTTGGTGCAGCAATAGAAACGAGACACATAAGGCAGTTTTCTTTTTCTTAAGGACAATGTGGAGAGGAGCAACTCCTAGAAGAGTGGGTAGCACTCGAATCTTGATCTGCACCCCAGTCTCCAACTCTTAATCCCCCTTCCTCTTTGCTCCCTGCGTTGGACAAGTTGGGGTGGTCTCCCCGGTCTTTCCTGCTGATTTGGAATACCTCTGAAATCACCTCCTTCTTTCAGAAATGCTAGATTCAGCCTCACTCTTGCTTTTCCTTCTTCCAGATATTAAAACAAGGAGAGCAAAGAGCCTCTTCTTCCCAAGAAACACAGAAGAGTGTAAAATAAAGGTGATCGAGTTTGGGTTAACAAAGTATTGTGATGCCCAATTACTGTCTTCTAGATGAAGGCTGAGAAGAACAGTCAGTGGTGGTAGAATCTGGTTGCTTGTGCAGCTTTCCCACCCAGCAGGACTGCAACACAATAGAAAGAAGATGAGTAGGGTGATGTGGTCCTCGGTTTCCTGGGCTCCTTTCTGTAGGTGGCAACACGAGGCAATAGAATGCTGCCCCGTCCTCCTCCTCTGCGGGCAGGCCAGCTGTCCTAACATCATCCCTAGCACTTGTGGCTCTATTGAGGTGGGAAGGGAAGGAGAAGGCTAGCAAAGTGCTCTCTGCCCGAGTGGGGAGGGGGACTTGGAGCCCCCTCAGGAACAGAAGGTCACTTCCCCCAGCCTCCCCCCAGCTCTGGCTGAGTGGGCTGCACTCCACTCGCACCCTGCTTCATCCACAGTCCACACGTACACAGCAACCAGGAACCGGGTGGGCAGGACAATTCACAGAAGCATCATGCCTGTGTGTAGATGACTCCCAAATTCACCTTCCAGGCCCCAACCTGCCTCTGAGATCAAAGAACTTACAGGCACAGGCCCATTTGACACCTCTACTTCGGCGTCTAACAGGTGACTTCAAGTTAAGTAAATGGGGAAAAGCCTTAAATAATGGTCCTTGCTGAATCAGCCTCCCTCCACGCTCTTTTGCAATGTGAGTTTACTGTTCCTCTGCTCGAGAGACATTGCTATTTCTCCAACGGCCATTTGAATCTGGGTTTGCCTTGTAACTTGCTTTCACCAACAGAACGTGCCATTGTGTAAGTTCCAGAGCTTAGACCCTGAAAGGTCTTGCAGTTCCCTCACTGCATGTAAGAAGCTTGGACGAGCATTCTTGAGGATGTGAGACCATATGGGGAAAGAGGTCTTGAAACCACATAGAATCATCCCAGCATCCAGCCTCCACACAAACACTGGCTAAACGCAGCTCACCATGCAAGACCCGAAGACCAACTGTCCGGTCAACCCACAGAATTGTGAGAAATGAATAAATCGTTGTCGTCTTAAGCCATTAAGTTTGGGGGTGATTTGCAATTAATTCACCAGTAGATACTGAAACAGAAATTGGTACATGGAAGTGGGATACAGCCATAATTAAACCCTAAAACACACTGGGCCCAGGGAGCAGACAGAGGCGAAAAGGGCAGGCAGCGAGAAGACTGTCAGTACAGGCTGGATGAGCCGGGAGGAAATTGCTGTGATTCCAAGCAGAATGCTAGCAATACCAATATGTTTTTCTTAGCTGTAAATGGTAAGGTTATCGAAAGAGGAAGGAACTAAAGAAGGAATCAGTTTGCAAGCAAAAGTTAAGGGGGGTAATCAGAAGGGGGAATGAAGCATGAGAGACTATGGACTATGAGAAACAAACTGAGGACTTCAGAGGGGAGGGGGGTGGGGGAATGGGATAGCCTGGTGATGGGTGGTAAGGAGGGCACGTATCGCATGGTGCACTGGGTGTTATATGCAACTAATGGAGCATCGAACTTTACATCGGAATCCGGGGATACTGTATGGTGACTAACATAATATAATAAAAAATCATTTAAAAAAAAAGTTAAGGGAGAAATAATAAGGAGACAAGGACAGTTTCCAGCCAGAAGAAACTGGAGAAGTTGAAAATCTTGTGCACTGTTGGTAAGAATGTAAAATGGTGCATCCGCTATGGAAAACAATAATAAAAACAGAATTATCACATGATCCAGCAATGCCACTCCTAGTATATACCCCCAAAAATTGAAAGCAAGATCTTGAAGAGATATCTGTTCACCCATATCTATAGCAGCATTATTCACAATGGGCCAGAGATGGAAGTAACTCAGGTCCATCAAAGGATGAATGGATAAACAAAATGCACTATATATATATATATATATATATATATATATATATATACACACACACA
>NC_048219.1:87478837-87512463 GCF_002007445.2 Ailuropoda melanoleuca
ATTACATCCACAAAGGAAACACAACACCTTGTGGATCTCTTTGTTCTGGAGACAATACGTTCGATACCTAGGAATACTGCTCTAGCCCCTATCCGGGGTGACATGCAAGGTGGTGGCTTCGAGTGGGGACTGAGACAGGGATATGGAGCCTGCCCAGCAAAAGGAACAGAATGCTACTGAACCCGTAGGGCAGGAGTATGTATGGAACTCGGGTGATCCCCACGGGCTCCTCCTGGCTCTGCTGCCTCGCTGTGATGTGAAAGGCGAGCCCAGCACAGACTGTGATGGGTGAGGTTATCGGGGGGCTCAGACCGCCTCAAGAATAAGGGTTCGGATTACTCCACCAGGCAAGCTATCAAGACAAGCAGAGATGAGAGTGGAAGAGCCTCTGGCAGAGAGGGAGAGTGGAATTTGGAGTGGATAATGGAGCAGGGAGACAGTAAGTTATTGGTTGCAGCCCCAAGACCAGCCACAGCCATAGCCTGTGGTTAATCCACAGACCCTCCTTTTCTGAGTCCCTTCAGGAAGAGCGCTCACTAGGACCCTGGAAGGGCTACCCGCCACCACCCTGCTGCAAGAACGGATCCACGTGGCACATGGGAGGGACTGTGGTAGCCATGGGGGTGCCCCGCTTGGATCTGTACTCAGGACACAGCTTGCTGATCGCTGCAAGAAGTGCACTCAGCTGGCAGTCTCTAGCTGGTAGAAACTTCAGAATCTGTCTCAGCTCTCAAGCCGGGCGCACTCCTCCCAGGCAGCACCCCACCAAGGACTGAGATCAGCGTGAGGCGTCCCTAGGATCAGGACATTTCTGCCTAACGGGAACTCCTCTCACGAGACACCTTTGCCCTGGAGTTCCCCAAAGGGTTGCCCAAGATTTTATCTGCATTTCAGGCTGAGGCTCTGCTCTCCCTGACCAATCCTGCTTCCTCTCCCCTGTCCTTTCAGAGACATGCCCCACCTCTGTTACCTCTTACACTCCCCACTTCTCAGCATCTGCTTCCCAGAGGACCCAGCCTACGTACCTTCCTTCCTCTTGCCCTCGCCAGCACCACCGTCAATCACCTGCAAGGCAGGTGGCTCTACCGTAAGAGCATATCTAGCGTCCGTCCATTTCTCTCCTTCCTCTGCCAGGCCCTCACCTGAGCAACACGGTCTCCGGATGATCTCTCTCTGCTTCAGCTCTTCCCCATTCAGCAGCTCGAATGTCTTCTTAAAGCAATTCATGTAACTTGCCTATTTAAAATCATCTAAGCTTCATAACACTCTTAAAATAAAAATCCAAGAAAAATCCAAACTCTTCTTCCTGGAAAATAAGGCCCTTCCTCATCTGACCCACACACATTTCCCACCTAATGTTATCCTGACCCAGCCTCACAGACCTACTTTCTATTCTTCCAACACACCAACCTCCTTCAGGCGCTTCGTCCTTGCCAGACTTCTGCCCAAAAAACACCCTAGTTCTCTTCCTTAAAATATTTAGTCAAATGTCAGCTCTTCTGAGAGCTCTTTACTGGTCACCCTTGTCTCTTCCAGTGGAAGTACCCCTTCTGACGGACTCGCTCCCTGCCACATCACTCTTTGCTTCCTTCAATTCCTTCCAACAATGACCACAGCCTAATCATTTGCCACTTTCGCCTTTTCATTCTCTCCCTCCCTGAGTAGAATAGGGGCCCCACAGGGGCAGGGCCTTGACTCATTCACCGTTGTCTCCCTCGCACTCTGCGTACAATATACAAACACAATAATTATTTGTATGATGAATGACTGAATAAAGTCTTGCCTGTCCCACCCACATCTCTGCTGCATTCGTCCCCACCACTGACTTCCGTGGTGGCAATAGTAATATATCTTGATGGCCCATCACAGTTTGTAAACCCCACATTCTTTTACACACATCAAGAATTAACCCTATGAGGGGGCGCCTGGGTAGCACAGTCGTTAATCATCTGTCTTCGGCTCAGGGCATGATCCCGATGTTCCAGGATCGAGCCCCACATCGGGCTCCTCTGCTGGGAGCCTGCTTCTTCCTCTCCCACTCCTCTGCTGTGTTCCCTCTCTCGCTGGCTGTCTCTGTCACATAAATAAATAAAATCTTAAAAAAAAAAAAAAAGAATTAACCCTATGAGGAAAATAGAATGGAGATGACCCCCAAATTAAGGGAAAAAACAAAACAAAACCAAACTCTAGGGATGCCTGGGTGGCTCAGTTGGTTAAGAGTCTGCCTTCGGCTGAAGTCATGATCCCAGGCTCCTAGGATCGAGTCCTGCATCGGGCTCCCTGCTCAGCAGGGAGCCTGCGTCTCCCTCTGCTGCTCCCCCTACTTGCGTGCTCTCTCTCTCTTTCTGGCAAATAAATAAAACAAACAAACAAAAATCTAAAAAAACAAAAAACCCTGAAGCTGACAGAAGTAACCAAGCTAGAAAGTGCCAAAATCTAAATCTAAAATCGGGTTTTGGGAAACGCAATGATGTCCAACCCCAGTGACCACAGGTAGACCGAAGTTCACAGGTCCTCACAAGGTTGCCCTCACTTCAGTCTCCAGTCACAAGTCCAGGGGTACTACCACCTCCTCCAGATAATTTGCTAGAACTACTCACAGAACTCAGGAAAGCACTATACTTACATTTAAAGGTTTGGGGGTTTTTTTTCAGATTTTATTTATTTATTTGAGAGAGAGCATGAGTGGGGAGAGGGTCAGAGGGAGAAGGAGAGGAAGAAGCAAGGGAACCCCACTTAGTGTGAAGCCCAACACAGGGCTCGATCCCAGGACCCTGGAATCACGACCTGAGCCGAAGGCAGATGCTTAACTAACTGAGCCACCCAGGCGTCCCACAGGTAAAATTTTATTATAACAAAAGGATACAAATCAGAATCAGCTAAAAGAAGAAACAGATGGGGTGAAATGTGGGAGGGGCCCAAACACAAAGTTTCTCGTCACCTTCTGTGAAGTCCTGGACGGCTTTACCGCCTCCTGGTTACAGTGTGTGACAATCCTTGTGTGTTGCCAACCAGGGACACTTATCCAAGTCTTCGGTGTCCAGAGTTTTTACTGGGGCTCAGTCACACACCGCCCACACTGCTGACGCATACTTCGGCTCCTCTGAGAGCTGCATGTTCCAAAGCCGTAACAAATCACGCTGTCCAGTGGCCGACCCCACCCCCAGAGCAAAGACACCTGATGAAGCAGGACATTCTAGGTGCCTTGAGATCACCTCCCGGGAGCAGAGGGCAAAGCCATGCCTCTGCTTCAACTCTTCCCTTTAGTTTGGGCAAAGTTAATTCTTTACTATATAGACGAGTTTTGCTCTTCTTCTCCTTTTTTATTTTTTTAATTCCAAATCTAGCACTCGAAAGACACCATTCTGTCTGATCTTTGATCTCTAAGTGGTTGCCCCATCCTTCTTCTCTTAGAATCTGCTCCAGGTCACATTTGCCCTGGAGAACTAAGAAGAACGAGCAGACCAGCAACCAATTGCGGCCCCCAAATAGCAAGAGGACTTCTGTAAGCAAAGTCTTCATTATCAAGCAAGAAATATGCTGTTTACAAAGGAAATCATTACAAATTCTCTTTTTTCACATGATGTTGTGGTATCTGTTAGCAAGGAAAAGACCAAAACAATGCTGGGCAGTGACATCAAAGTAACAGAACACCGTAATCTGCTTGACCTTCTCGCTGGTTCACTACAGCACAGCAGTCTGTAGCCTCCTACAGATTAATACGCCAAGAAAATGCCAGTTACTTACTGGAATGTGAAATTCAGATGATTTTCACTGATGGGGTGCATTACACACATGGGTATGTGTGTATGTGCCTTCCTTCTCCCACTTTTCACAAAAGTCCACTGTGATTATTACCTTTAGAGTAAAAGCTATCACCATGCTATCGTTAAAAACCATTTATTAAATCTCCAAATTGCAAGGTATGTTTTATCTTTGATTGTAACTGTTTATTTACTTTTCTCCCAACTAGATGCTGATCAGCTTACAAAGATACTCAGTAAATGCGGGGGTGGGGTGGAGGTGTTTTTGGTTTTGGGGGGGTTTTTTGAGAGAGAAAGAGTGAGGGGGAGGGGCGCAGAGAGAGAGAGAGAGAATCTTAAGCAGGCTCCATGACCGACCAACACGGAGGCCGACATGGGGCTTGATCTCACAACCTTGAGCCGAAACCAAGAGTCAGATGCTTAACCAACTGAGCAACCCAGGTGCCTCAATAAATGTTTTGTAACGAATGTCTTCACAAGTTATCTAATTTGAATTTTAGAAAAAGATAATGACAAATGCACAACAAAAGCATAATAAAAGCCTAATAACAACAGTGAAAGTATAAAAAAGGCATTGAACTTGTTGACCAAGCCAGGTTCCCATTCTGGCTCTGCTCCTTACTGGGTGTTTAACTTTGGGCAGGTCTCAATTCCTAAATCTATTTCCTCATCTGCAAAATGGAATTACTCCTATTTGCTCTGCTTACCTCGTAGGGTTATCATAGGAATAAAATGAGTCCAGGGCGCCTGGGTCGCTCAGTCAGGTAAGCGTCTGCCTTTGGCTCAGGTCATGATCCCAGGGTCCTGGGATAGAGTCCTGCATCAGGTTCCTTGCTCAGCAGAGAGCCTGCTTCTCCCTCTGCCTCTCTTTCTTATGAATAAATAAAATCTTAAAAAAATAAAAAAGAACCAAATGAGCCCATGGATTTTAAGGTCTTTTGCAAACTGCAAAATATCTTACCAACGGTATTTATTTTTTCAATGAAAAAGTGTTTTAAGGGCGCCTGGGTGGCTCAGTCGGTTAAGCATCTGCCTTTGGCTCAGGTCATGATCCTGGGGTCCTGGGATCCAGCCCCACATCGGCCTCCTTGCTCAGCGGGGAGCCTGCTTCTCCTTCTCCCTCTCCCCCTCCCCCCGCTCATGCTCTCTCTCTATGACAAATAAATAGAATCTTTTTTTAAAAAATTGTTTTAAAAGTGACATGCATTTTACTAGGATGTAACATATGACTGGGGAAAATTGGGAAAACGGACGCGAGAACTGCAAGCCTAGGCAGACTGAGAGCAGCAGGGCCCGTTATTTCTTACCTCATCAGTCCTGTAAGTAGTCTAGAGGTCACCTATTCCTGCTCTCTGCTGTTTATTATTTCTGTGTCTTCTCTGAGTCTCAGTTTCTTTATATCAATCTCTCTGAGCCTGTTCTACCACCCGCCACCCGGGCATAAAACATGGCTTACTTACCCTGCATGGTTTGCTGGGAGGCTTACATGAGATCACTGATGCTAAGGTCCCTTTGCCAGCAATGGAGTGATATACAATTTGGTAATATTTTCCTAAAGGTGAGGAACTTTCAGGAATCGTTTAAATAAAGCACACAGGATGAGGGTATGAGGGGCACGTCCCAAAAAAGAATAAATTATGTTTCACTGTCTTGGATTGGATCATATATTGCCTTACACAAATTCCATTCTGCGAAGGCCTTGGAAAAAGTAAAACAGGCTCTTTCATATCCATCGGCTTATTCAACCTTCCCAGTACTTGCGCCAACCAGGAATTATTATGCCCATTTTACTGATGGGGGAACTGAAGCTGGAGATTCTCCCAGAATGATGCAACTGATAAATGGGTTTACATCTGGAATGAACTCTTCCAACAGCAGTGGGAGAAGACAAATGCGCTTAGATGAAAGGATGTGGCCTTACACAAATGGCCCATTTCTCATTCTTCCCTGACATAACTTTCTATGCAAGCCATCAAACCTATTTTCTGTCCTTTACAAATCCTTCACGTTTCTCACTCTGGTGAGGGTGCCCAGAGAAACAACTACACTAGCAAGTGGCTTTAGATGCCACAGGGTGACAGCTCTGGAGGGGCCAGAAGGCATTTCTACGGGAGGGGAATGCAGTCAGTGTTCACACCTCCTCCCGTGAACAATCTGTAATTGTTGACAAAGTGGGTACTGCCTGTTAGAAATGCCTGGCTCTTGGGGTGCCTCGGTGGCGCAGTCGTTAGGTGTCTGCCTTTGGTTCAGGGCGTGATCCCGGCGTTCTGGGATCGAGCCCCACATCAGGCTCCTCTGCTATGAGCCTGCTTCTTCCTCTCCCACTCCCCCTGCTTGTGTTCCCTCTCTCGCTGGCTGTCTCTCGCTGGCTGTCTCTCTCTCTGTCAAATAAATAAATAAAATCTTAAAAAAAGAAAGAAAGAAAAAGGAAAGAAATGCCTGGCTCTTAAGTCAAGTTCCGACCCTACACATAGACTGGAAGGTCTGCATAAACACGCGCTGCTCCCCCACTTCCGCCCTCATAAATCTGTCACCTTCAGGCTTAGGCAAGTCAAGAACGAACTGTCCTCAGTCACAAAAATGCGAGGGGTCCCTGTTCATGTGTAAACCTCTTTCCACCACCTAGAATTCTTCCTTCATTAATTCATGTGTCTGCTCTTATTTAAAATCTAAGCCAAATATGAAAAATTGGAAACAGCCCTGAAGTCCATCAGTTTGGAGAGCAATATAAATAATGATAACACAGGAATTCAATGGACCATTAAGCAATCAGTATGTTCTCATTTTTAGAAAAAGAGATATTAAATATTTTAGTATTTATTTTAATACAAATTAATTTTTTGCAAAAATATTAAAAAATAACAGGCAGGGGGTGCCTGGGTGGCACAGCAGTTAAGCGTCTGCCTTCGGCTCAGGGCGTGATCCTGGCGTTATGGGTTCGAGCCCCACATCAGGCCTCTGCTATGAGCCTGCTTCTTCCTCTCCCACTCCCCCTGCTTGTGTTCCCTCTCTCGCTAGCTGTCTCTATCTCTGTCAAATAAATAAAATCTTTAAAAAAAAAAATAACAGGCAGATCTCTTTTATCGTGCTTTGCAAGTATTGCCTTTTTTTTACAAATCGAAGGTTTGCGGCAACCCTGCATTGAGCAAGTCTATCGGCACCATTTTTCCAACAGCACTTGCTCACTTCATGTCTCTATCTCTTTTATTTTGGTAATCCTCACAATATTTTAAACTTTTTCATTATTATTATACTTGTTACAGTAATCTGTGATCAGTGATTACAACTTGCTGAAAGCTCACATGATAGCATTTTTTAGCGATGAAGTATTTTTTAATTAAAGCATGTATAATTTTTGAGACACAATGTTATTGCACATTTAATAGACTACAGTATAGTGTAAACGTAACTTTTAGATGCCCTGGGAAACCAAAAAATTCATTTGACTCACTTTATTGCAGTGATCTGTAACCAAACCCACAATATCGCTGAGGCATGCCTGTGTTAGAGCCGGCGGGCTCTGAGGTTCTGACAGGACTCCTGGAGGTCAGCAATGAGGAAGTTGTGGCCAGCTATCGGGGAGGTCAGAGGCCTGTCTGGGCAGCACTCCACAAGAAGCCGGATCAAACCAGACCAGCCAAGATGGCAGGTGCCATGACAGGAAACCCCTGACCAAATTAGGAAGAAAAACTGGGAAACCCTGCTTCCCACCCCAAGTAGTAAATATTCCGCCACCTAGTTAACAACTATCAATAAAAGATAGAAACCCAACCCCCAGGGCACACAGCTCGCTCTCTCTCTCTCTCTCTCTCTCTCTCTCTCTCTCTCTCTCGTGCTCACAGCTCTCATATTTCCAGAGTGCACTTTTCACTTTAACAAACTTTTCTGCTTGTGTTATTCATCCAGTTTTATGTGTCTGTTCTCGAATTCATTCTCATGACAAGACCAAGAACCTTGGCGACGCCTTCTGGTCTGGCTGGATCAAGGCACCAGGGCCCAGGATTTCCTTAGTTCACCCAGCAACACCTACTTATATAAGTTTACATTGGCACAAAAGATTTCTAGAAGAGTACATAAGGACTATTAACACTGGTTGACTTTGGTTAAGGAGACATATTTTCATCGTATATCTTCAGTATTGTTTGAATTTTACCACAGCGTATATTAATCTTTCAATTAAAAGACAACTTAAAAAAAATGAACTCAAAACATTTTTCCCTCAAAAGCTGTTCTTGTCCATCCTACTTCTTAAATATCTCCTAAATCTCATTACCTCCCTCCCTCACCCACCTCTGGGTTGATTGTGCTTTGTTCCTGGAGACAAAAATCTAGAGGAGGTAGTTTTGGGGTTTTTTTACATAATTATTTTAAAAGAATAGCACTTTTAAAATAGCACTAAATATCCAGAATGTTTAGTTTAATTGAAAGCTATTGAAAGGCACATTACCAGTCGCATCCATTTGCAAGGTGAATCTTGAATTGCAGAGTTGTTCGAAGGTCAGTTTTGGGATGTTTGCCCTGAGAGCCAAAACTCGCTGCTGGAGGTTCTGCCCCTGCAGGTTCAGGCCATCAACTCCCTCTCCTCAACTGCTAGGGCAGTTTAGTAGTTAGACTCACTGATTGCATTGTTTTTCTTCCTCCCTTTTCCATAAGCCACCCCACACTGCAATCCCAATGTTCTAACATTTAAATGATACTGATATTCCCCATTGCCCTTGAGGTAAAATTTACTTTCTTTTTTTTTTTTCTTTTTTTTCTTTTTTTTCTTTTTTTACTTTTTTGTTTTATTTCTCTTTATTTGTTTTCTAAGATCTACTTTCTTCAACGTGGCTTACAGAACCCTCTGGATCCAGATTCTTCAGTCAGCCTCAGCCTCCCCCTCGCCACCCCCCTTACTAGATGCCTCAGAGCCTGTCCCCTGCTCTAAACTCCAGCCACGCTGTGAGGCACTAAACCTCCTGTCCCCTGAACCAGCAGTGTGCTCTCTCTGGCCTCGAACTCTCTGTAGCTGCTGCTTGCTCTTTGGGGACCCTCACCCCCACCCACCAACTTGACTGCAGAGCAATGACCAAAGTACGTGTTACCACAGGCTTTTCTCTCTGATGATTACCCTTCTCCTGTTGGAACAAGCATCCTTTCTATTAAAAGTGATAAATCTCCTCTTGTTTAAGTGGCAGATAGTTCTGATCGTTACTTCTGCCTTTGGCAATCCTCTAGAAAGGGAAAGGCAACCTATATGGCATGGAGAGCGAGAAGAAATCAAATATTAAGGCCAAGATCTAACTCCTAGCAGCGAGGCAGAAGTTATCGGACGAGGGGACAACTCAAGCTCTTTACATCCAGACTCCTACAAGGGCTCTCCTGTCACAGACCCAAAGTTCTAGCAAGCTAAGTTCCTCCCCCAAGGTCTGATGGCCTTTCCAAGCTTACTCAGAAATCCATGAGTCACTCGGACTGCGCTTCCTCTCCCACCCCCTACCTCCCAACGCAGCCCTGCTTTCACTGTGATGTTCACCAGGGGAATCTTGTGGGCACGTGGGCACCAACAGATAGCTCCTTTAAAGGCTTCGGCCTTGGACCGAAGGATGTGAATTTCTTCATGCGTGTCCCCCAACCACGCAGAACAGAGACCAGATTTTTCTGGTTCTTTTGCAATGTCCACACCATACCAATCCTCAAAATCTGTCATATACATCCAGATAACTCCAGTTAGCAACGCACTCTCCCTATATTCTATGGCAACCGATCATTCAATTTACACTTAATTATATATTGTCTTGCATTGTTCTCTAACAGCTATAAAGCACTTTCAACAATAGGTGAGTGGAAAAATACCAAGCTGGGAGTAAAAAGATTTAGCTTCCAGAAAGTCAAGAGTATGCCACTGACTCTCTGTGTAATCTTGAGCAAATCACCCTTCTGGGCCGCAGAGCTCCCTGCAGAATAAGGGTGGAGGACTGATCTCTAAGGATCTTCCAGGCCACAGGTCTCTGAGTCTGAGCTCCTCAAAGTTCAGGAGCACAGGCCACATTCTTTCTCAAGACACATAATGAGAGCTCTATTAAGACTTGAATGAAAGCCATTGATGAAGAGGTTGCCTGGCCCCCGCCCTTTTACACCAAACCAACTTGCTTCAGATGACTGCATCTTCCTTGAAGCGCTCTCTACCTCACTGATACAAACCTAGTGACTTTTAATATCTTCCCCTGGAAAGTGATTTCTTACAATAAACTTAAATCTCTCCACATCAACCTTCAAGAAACCTGAGAAACAAACTATCAGCAACGACTTAAACCATCAGCGTCAGATTTGCCTCCCGTCCTCCACTCCAGGATTCCTCTTTGCTCGCAGCACGAGCTCAGAAAACACACACTGAGGCCATGCCACTGATTTGTCAGGGTCACGGCCTTACTGCCCAGACCCCCACTGTTCTCACCAGGTAAGCCACGAGATTATGTGAATTGCTGACTAACACCCAAAGGGCAAAGATAGGCGTGCCTGGGTGGCACAGCAGTTAAGCGTCTGCCTTCGGCTCAGGGCGTGATCCCGGCGTTATGGGATCGAGCCCCACATCAAGCTCCTCCGCTATGAGCCTGCTTCTTCCTCTCCCACTCCCCCTGCTTGTGTTCCCTCTCTCGCTGGCTGTCTCTATCTCTGTCGAATAAATAAATAAAATCTTTAAAGAAAAAAAAAAAACAAAGGGCAAAGATAAACTAAAACAAACACCTTTTCAGGAATTTCACTTAGAAAACCAAGTACAATGGCAAAACAAAAACACAAAAACAAAAACACCCACACATACAAAACAAAAAACAAAAGCAAAAAAAACCCCTAATTTTGGAAGCCTTGAGGGATGTTGGAAGTGTGGAGGCCTCAGGAGCTGGTTTCCGAAGGGCAGTGCACACCAGACGATATGGTACAAGAGGCTCCGCGCTGTTGTGTCAATGAAGCCTTTCAGACCCTCCACACTGCTTCACTTGTTCCCCTAAGGAAGCGCATTCTGGAAGCTCAGCTCTCAGCTGGTGAGAACAGTGAACCTCGGGCCATTTGTCTATCAACTTCTTTAAAAAGAAAAACCTCCAGTACAGCTGTCTTGTTTGGCATTTTCTATTCTGTACTTCAGTACACATAATGACACACAGTGGAGGCAAGGGGCTCTTTTAAAACTGTGAAGAAAGAAGAAATAAAAAAGTACCCAGAAGTCTCTGCTTTCAGCTATTGGAGAAAAGTTTGCAACCCATAGAAACCAGCACTCATTAAAAAAAAAAAGAAGAAGAAAGAAAAAAAGTCAGTCCTGAGCACTGGGAATCAACAATAAGGCACTCTTCAGGTTTTGGGATATTTAAAAAAAAATAAAATGTGCATAGCCCATCCGTCCTTTCCAAATCAAACAATACAGCTTTCCAAAATTTGAATGTAAAAATCATTTCATATGTGAATTGCATCTCAATAAATTAATTTTTTTAAATTTTTTATTATGTTCAGTTAGCCACTGTGTAGTATTAGTTTTTGATGTAGTGTTCAATGACTTATTAGTTATGTATAACACCCAGTGTTTGTCACAACACGTGCCCTCCTCAAAACCCCTCACCCTGTTACTCCCGCCCCACCTCCCCTCTGAAACCCTGTTTGTTTCCCGTGGTCCATAGTCTCTCATAGTTCGTCTCCCTCTCTGATGTCCCCCCCTTCAGATTTCCCTCCCTTCCGCTGTGGTCCTCCGTGCTATTGCTTATGTTCCACATATGAGGGAAACCATGTGATAATTGTCTTTCTCTGCTTGACTTATTTCACTTAGCATAATCCTCTCCGGTTCCATCCATATCCATGCAGATGGTGGGTATTCATCCTTTCTGATGGCTGAGTAATATTCCTTTGTGTATATGGACCACATCTTCTTTATCCACTTGTCTGTTGAAGGCATCTCGGCTCCTTCCACAATTTAGCTATTGTGGACAATGCTGCTTTGAACATTGGGGTGCATATGGTCCTTCTCTTCACTACATCTGTATCTTTGGGGTAAATACCCAGTAGTGCAATTGCTGGGTCATAGGGTAGCTCAATTTTTAACTTTTTGAGGAGCCTCCATACTGTTTTCCAGAGTGGCTGTACCAGCTTGCATTCCCACCAACAGTGTAAGAGGGTTCCCCTTTCTCCACAGCCTCGCCAACATTTGTTGTTTCCTGCCTCCTTAATTTTGGCATTCTAACTGGTGTAAGGTGGTATCTCAATGTGGTTTTGATTTGTATTTTCCTGATGGCTCATGATGTTGAGCATTTTTTCATGTTGATAAATTAATTTTTTAAAAATCTTCACATGCAACCCATTCTACTGGCACTACCGCAGGGAAGAGTTGGTGCAGATTATCCAAAGTAAAGATTCCCAAAGACATTTTTTTCCAAAAGCATTTTTTCCACATTTTTGCAGAAATGAATGGAGCCCACATCCATTGACAGTGTAAGAAGGCAGTTCAAAAGAGCATCTAAGAGAACGGAAACTAAATGTTTTCTTCAAATAACATTTAAAAAAACAAAAACTCTAATGTTGAAAATTGGTGTTGAAAGGAATATTATTTTAAAGGAACTATCAACACTATTCATTTAAAAAACTAACAATGTCTTGATACATCAAGAACTCAAATGAACTGATAAGAAAAACCTGAGAAAATGGCAAAGTATAATATAGAAAATAGCCATAAATACGAGGAAACGTTCATACTGAATAATAGCAACCAAAGAATTGAATAACAATTAAAACAATAAAATAACATTTTTTGCCTCTCAATTTAGCAAAAAAAAGAGAGACTACTTCAGGGCTGGTGACTGCCATGAAATGCGCCCTTCCACTCGCAATGAGGTGCAAATAGGACAACCCTTCTAGCATGCAATTTGTCAAAATATATCATGAACTTTAAAAAGGTTTATATTCTTCAGAATGGCAGTTCCATTTGCTGGAATTGGACCTAAAGAAAATATTCTTGCTCTGGAAAACAGTATGGAGGCTCCTCAAAAGTTACAAATAGAACCACCCTACCACCCAGCAATTGCACTACTAGGTATTTACCCAAAGGATACAAAAATACCGATTCAAAGGGCCACATGCACCCCAATGTTTATAGCACCATTATCAACAATAGCCAAACTATGGAAAGCACCTAAATGTTCATTGACCAATGAATGGATAAAGAAAATGTGGTAATAGGGGCACCTGGGTGACTCCGCTGGCTGAGCTTCGGACTCTGGATTTCAGCTCAGATCATAATCTGAGGGTAGTGGGATCGAGCCCCACGTCCCCTCTGCTCTTCCCCTCCCTCCCCTCCCCACTAGCTCTCTCTTGCACTATCTCTAAAATAAATAAATAAACGGGGCACCTGGATGGTTCAGTCAGTTGAACACCTGCCTTCGGCTCAGGTCATGATTCCAGGGTGGTGAGATGGAGCCCCGAGTCGGGCTCCCTGCTCAGCCGGGAGTCTGCTTCTCCCTCTGTTCCTTTCCCCCCGCTTCTGCTCTCTCTGGCTCTCTCAAGTAAATAAATAAAATCTTTAATAAATAAATAAATAAAAATCATTTTTTAAAAAGGATGTGGTACACACACACACACAATAGAATATTACTCAGCCATCAAAAAATGAAATCTTGCCATTTGCAATGATGTGAATGGAGCTAGAGTGTATTAATATGCCAAGTGAAATAAATCAGTCAGAGAAAGAAAAATATCATATGATGTCACTCATGTGGAATTTAAGAAACAGATGAACATGGGTGAGGGGGAAAAGAGAGAGAGAAACAAACCACAAGAAACTCTTAACTTTAGAGAACAGACGGAGGGTTGATGGAGGGAGGTGGCTGGGGGATGGGCTAAGGGGTGATGGATATTAAAGAAAGAGGGCACTTTTTTTTTTAAGATTTTATTTATTTATTTGACCGAGAGACACAGCCAGCGAGAGAGGGAACACAAGCAGGGGGAGTGGGAGAAGAAGAAGCAGGCTCCCAACAGAGCAGGGAGCCTGATGCTGGACTCAATCCCAGGACCCTGGGATCACGCCCTGAGCCGAAGGCAGACGCTTAACGACTCAGCCCCCCAGGCGCCCCTAAAGAGGGCACGTGTGATGAGCACTGGGTGTTATGCGTAAGTGATGAATCCCTAACTTCTACACCTGAAACCAATTTTACATGTATATTAATTAATCAGAATTTAAATAAAAACTTGAAATAAAAAATAAAAATAAAGATTCTTATAAATAAAAATAGTGTATAGAGTCCCCTCCCAAAAAAGATAAAGAAAAAAGAAAATAATCCTGAATACGAAAAAAAGTTTACAAAGATGGTCGCTGGAGCGTCAAACACAGGCACGCCTTGTTTTATTGTACTTCACTTTATTAAAGCTTCACAGGAACTGAATTTTTTACAATTGTAGAGTTTGTGGCAACTCGACATTGAACGAGTCCATCGGCACCATTTTTCCAACAGCATTTGCTCACTTTGTGTCTCTGTGTCGCATTTTGGTAATTCTCACGATATTTCAAACGTTTTCCTTATTATCTTTCTCATGGTGACCTGTGACGTTACTGTTGTCGTTGTTCTAGAGTGCCCTGAACCACGCCCATGTAGATGGCAAACTTAATCATAAATGTCGTAGGCGTTCTGACTGCTCCACTGACCTGCCGTTCCCCTGCCTCTCTCCCTCTCCTTGGTCCTCCCCACTCCCTGAGACACAACAATATTAAAAGTAGACCGATTAATAACCCTACAATGGCCCCTAATTGTTTAAAGGAAAGGAAGAGTCACGTGTCTCTCAATTTTAGATCAAAACCTAGAAATGACTGAACCGAGTAAGGAAGGCATGTCAAAAGCCAAGATAGGCCAAAAGCTAAGTCTCTAGATTCAATGAGCCAAACTGAATGCAAAGGAAAAGTTCTTGAAGGAAATGAAAAGTGCTACTCCATGAACACACAAATGATAAAAAAGCAAAACTGCCCATTTGCCGATAATGGAGAAAGTTGTAGTGGTCTGGATAGACCGAACCAGCCACAACACTCCCTTAAACCAAAGCCTGATCCAGAGCAAAGCCTCTCTGTTCATTCATGTAAAGGCTGAGAGACGTGAGGAAGCTGCAGAAGAGACTGAAGCTGGCAGAGGTTGGTTCATGAGCTTGAAGGAAAGAAGCCGTTTCCATCACATAAAAGTGTAAGATGAAGTGACAAGTCCTGATGTCAAAGCTGCAAAGTTATCCAGACGATCTAGCTAAGATCATTAATGACGGAGCTACACTAAATACCAAGTTTTCAATGCAGATGAAACGGCCTTGTGTTGGAAGATGTCGCCTAGAGCTTTCATAGCTAGAAAGCAGAAGTCAGTGCCTGGCTTCCTTCAAATCGTCAAAGGACAGGCTGACTCCCTCGTTAGAGGCTAATACAGCTGGTGAGGCTAATGCTGATTTACCATTCCGAAAATCCTAGACCTTTAAGAATTATGCTAAATCTACTCTGCCTGTGCTCTAGAAACAAAACAAGGCCCACCTTTGAGACCTACCGCTTAGAAAAAAAATTCCTTTCAAAATACTATTGCTCATTGACAATGCTTCTGGTCACCCAAGAGCTCTGATGGAGATGTACAATGAGATTAATGTTGTTTTCATGCCTGCCAGCACAACGTCCATTCTACAGCTCACGGATCAAGGAGTCATTTCACCTTTCAAATCTTATTATTTAAGAAATACATTTCATAAGGATATTGCTACCATAGTGATTCCTCTAATGGAGCTGGACAAAATAAACTGAAAACCATCTGGAAAGGATTCACCGTTCTAGATGCCATAAGATTATTCATGATTCATGGGAAGAGGCCAAAAAATTAACATTAACAGAGTTTGGAAGAAGTTGAGTCCAGCACTCATGGATGACCTTGCGGGGTTCAAGAGTTCAGTGGAGGAAGTAACTGCGGGGTGGTGGAAACAGCAAGAGAATGAGAATGAGAAGGGGAGCCTGAGAGGTGACCGAATTGCTACAATCTCATGATCAGACTTGAAGGGATGAGAAGCTGCTTCTTAGGATGAGCAAAGAAAGTGGTTTCTTGAGATGGACTCTACTTCATCGAAGGTGCTGTGAAGGTTGCTGACATGACAACAAAGGACTTGGAATATTACGTAAATGTAGTTGATAAAGCAGCAGCAGGATTTCAGAAGATTGACTCCAGTTTTGAAAGAAGTTCTACTGTGGGTAAAATGCTATCAAACAGAATCACACACTAGAGAAATCATTTGTGGAAGGAAAAGTCAGTCGAAGCAGCAGACTTCATTGTTGTCTCTTTTTTTTTTAAGATTTCTTTTTTTAAAGATTTTATTTATTTATTCGACAGAGATAGAGACAGCCAGCGAGAGAGGGAACACAAGCAGGGGGAGTGGGAGAGGAAGAAGCAGGCTCACAGCGGAGGAGCCTGATGTGGGGCTCGATCCCAGAACGCCGGGATCACACCCTGAGCCGAAGGCAGACGCTTAACCACTGTGCCACCCAGGCGCCCCTAAGATTTTTTTTTAAAGTAATCTCTACACCCAACATGGGGCTTGAACTCAAAACCTCGAGATCAAGAGCTGCACCTCTTCCAACTGAGTCAGCCAGGCGGGGCACCGCTGTTGTCTTATTTTTAAAAATTGCCTCAGCTGCCCCAGCCTCGAGCAACGCCACCCTGGCAGTCAGCAGCTGTCAGCAGCGACCCGAGACCTTCCACCAGCAAAAGAGGTAATGACTAACTGAAAGCTCAGATGATGGTTAGCATTTGCGAGCAATAAAGTATTTTTTTTAAGATTTTGTTTATTTATTTGACAGAGAGAGAGGCAGCGAGAGAGGGAACACAAGCAGGGGGAGTGGGAGAGGGAGAAGCAGGCTCCCAGCAGAGCAGGGAGCCCAATGCGGGGCTGGATCCCAGGACCTGGGATCATGACCTGAGCCGAAGGCAGAAGCTCAATGACTGAGCCACCCAGGCGCCCCAATAAAGTATTTGTTAATTAAGGTATATGCATTTTTAAAAAGATTCTATTTATTTATTTGAGAGAGAGATTGTGCAGGAGCAGGGGGGAGGGGCAGAGAGACAGGGAGGAGCAGACTCCCTACTGAGAACAGAACCAGACAGTGATGAGGCTCCATCCCAGGACCCTGGGGTCATGACCTGAGCCAAAGTCAGATGCTTAACCGACTGAGTCACCCAGGCGCTCTGGTATATACATTTCTTTAGAGAGAATGCTTTTGCATACTAATTAGACTACAGAATATTGTAAACATAACTTTTATATGCACTGGGAAACCAAAAAATTCATTTGACTCACTTTATTGCAGAGATCGGGAATCAAACCCACAATATCTCCAAAGTATACCTGTATGGAAAAGTGGAATAAATGTCTGAACACAGGGGATGGCTGAAGAAATTATGACACATCACACTATTGGCATGTAGGCATTTTAAATTCTATTTGTGAACATTTTTTTTGAAATGCTCATAATTTGGGGGGTGCCAGGCTGACTCAGACAGTGGAGTATGAGACTCTTGATCACGGGGTTGTAAGTTCAAGCCCCACATTGGGTGCAGAGATTGCTTAAAAATAAAAAATCTTTCAGGGTGCCTCGGTGGGGGGAGTCTGCTTCTTTACCTCTCCCTCTCCTTCTGCCCCTCCCCTTGCTCATTCACACACTCTTTCTTTCTCTCTAAAATAAATAAAACTTTAAAAAGTAGATAATTTAAAAATAAAAAATCTTTTTTTAAAGATTTTATTTATTTATTGACAGAGAGAGAGCACAAGCAAGAGGGAGCAGCAGAGGGAGCGGGAGAAGCAGGCTCCCTGCTGAGCAGGGACCCCCCCCCCCAACATGGGGCTCGATCCCAGGACCCTGGGATCATGACCTGAGCAGAAGGCAGATGCTTAATCGACTGAGCCACACAGGCATCCCAAAAATTAAAAATCTTTTTTAAAAATTCTTATAATTTTAAGAAAAAAGCAAAATAAACAATTGTATTTCATGATCCCAAATATTTTTTAAATACATTTAAAAGATTTGGAAGGAGAGGCACCTGGGTGGCACAGCGGTTAAGCGTCTGCGTTCGGCTCAGGGCCTGATCCCGGCGTTATGGGATCGAGCCCCACGTCAGGCTCTTCCACTATGAGCCTGCTTCTTCCTCTCCCACTCCCCCTGCTTGTGTTCCCTCTCTCGCTGGCTGTCTCTATCTCTGTCGAATAAATAAGTAAAATCTTAAAAAAAAAAAAAGATTTGGAAGGAAATATACAGAAATTGTTGTCCTTAAGATTATGGATTAATTTTTTTTCTTCTTTTTTCTCATGCTTTAATTTTCAAAGGATGCTTTTCACAATGAGAAAAAAAATAGATTAAATTTAAAACCTACTGTCTCGGGACGCTTGGGTGGCTCAGTCGGTTAAGCATCTGCCTTCAGCTAAGGTCATGATCCCAGGGTCCTGGGATCGAGCCCCACGTCAAGCTCCCTGACCAACTGGGAGTCCATTCCTCCCTCTCTCTCTGCCCCCTCCACTTGTGTGCTCTCTCTCAAATAAATAAAATATTTTTTTTAAAAAAACTACCATCTCTATAATGTGAAAATGCCAGTGTGACTGCTACAATTAATAAGAGGTTGTTTTCGAAAAAATTAGATATTTCATTATAAGTCAAGATCCATAATGAACTCTCTCCCTCCTTCTGCATTTCTGGAACTATGAATTTACTGCTTTGGGAGTTTAGCATTTTAGGATTATAGTTTAAAGTTTATACTAAATCTCTATACTAATATTACTTTCCCACTAGATTTCAAGTTTATTGAGAACCAAGATCATATAGTTTTTTTGGTAGTAAACCTACCTCCCCACTCCCCATCTCTTCTGCATAATAATCAGAACTCTCCATGATTGTCTCTCTCGTTGGTAAAGAGCTAAGTCACTAGATAGAGCAGCTAGTGAAATAATCAGACATAACTGACACCAGGATCTTTCATTGCCCTGGGGTATGTGACAAAGGTATACTGTATGGCATACAGTGTATTACTACTCTTGCCATATTTGGCAGATAAATAAATGGCCAATGACAAAATGAACCTCAATTCAGAATGGGAACAAATAACTTTTTGGCCATTAAAATCAATCTATTTGAGACCTAACCAGTGGTTCTAGGGAACTTTGTATTACCTCTGTATTTCTGAGGGTCTTTTCTGGTCCCAGTCTTTCAGAGTTTTAGAAACCCTCATTTGCCATCACCCACCACTTCCAAAAATCCTAAGGTTTTTACCTATACCTGTAAAACACCCGACTAATTGTATGACTTTGGACAATTTATGTGCTTTCGAGGTTTGGATTCCCCCTTCTATGATTTTCGGCGTTGCTGTCCAGTCACAGTAGCTACCAGCTACATGTGCCTATTGAGCTCTGGAGATGGGCCTCCTGCAGGTTCGAATATGCTGTAAGTATAGAATACACATTGCATTTTAAAGACTTAGTACAAAAAAATAACATAAAATATTTTAATTTTTATACTGATTACATTTTTAAATAATATTTTGATATATTAGGTTTAATAAAATATATTACTAAAATTAGGGGCGCCTGGGTGGCTCAGTCCTAAGCATCTGCCTTTGGCTCAGGGCGTGATCCCAGGATCCTGGGATCCAGCCCCGCAACCGGCTCCCTGCTCCACGGGGAGCCTGCTTCTCCCTTTCCACTCCCCCTGCTGTGTTCCCTCTCTCACTGTCTTTCTCTCTCTCTCTGTCAAATAAATAAAACTCTTTTTAAAAAATTAAAAATAAATAAGTAAATAAAATTAATTGCACCATGGTCCTTAGGTGTCTGTAAGGAATCTTCCCCCAGAAATGCTCTTATATCACCATTCCCAAACAATGGCTGCTGGCAGTATCAGCAGTCCACTAACACTTTTTTAAAGATTTTATTTATTTATTTGTCAGAGAGAGAGAACACAAGCAGAGGGAGCAGCAGGTAGAGGGAGAAACAGGCTCCCATCCCACCCCCACAAGGAGCCCAATGCAGGACTTGATCCCAGAACCCTGGGATCATGACCTGAGCCGAAGGCAGGTGCTTAATGACTGAGCCACCCAGACGCCCCAGCAGTCCACTAATGTATGTGGTCCGTGGCATACAGTACAAGTCAAGTGAAATGGCATCATTCTGGATTATGAGTTGGGAGAGGATTCATTTTATATTTGGATAGCAGGTCATATTTATATATATTCACTGATACACTTACAGGAAAACTTATGCCATATTTCTCTATTACATCTTCAAAACATCTTACATTCAGTATCATCATAGAATAATAATGAACTGCTTGGGGGAATCTTTTTGTATGTGGTTATATTGCTGTGTTCTCAGAGGTTACTGTTAATAAAGATTTTGATTCCAAAAAAACATTAATTTCACAGATTTTTTTACCTTTTTAAATGTTCTCCTAGAAGATTTTTAATTTATTTTTTTTTAAGATTTTATTTATTTATTCGACAGAGAGAGAGCCCAAGCAGGGGGAGCGGCAGGCAGAGGCAGAGGGAGAAGCAGACTCCCTGCTGAACAGGGAGCCCGATGCAACGCAGGGCTCAATCCCAGGACCCTGGGACCATGACCTGCGCCGAAGGCAGACGCTTAACTGACTAAGCCACCCAGGCACAGCGAAAATTTTTAATTTAAAAAAGTGGGTCATCGGGGCGCCTGGGTGGCACAGCGGTTAAAGCGTCTGCCTTCGGCTCAGGGCGTGATCCCGGCGTTGTGGGATCGAGCCCCACATCAGGCTCTTCCGCTAGGAGCCTGCTTCTTCCTCTCCCACTCCCCCTGCTTGTGTTCCCTCTCTCTCTGGCTGTCTCTATCTCTGTCAAATAAATAAATAAAATCTTTAAAAAAAAAATAAATAAAAATAAAAATAAAAAAAGTGGGTCATGTTATATATTTTTTAAAGAATTATTTATTTATTTTAGGGGCGCCTGGGTGGCACAGCGGTTAAGCATCTGCCTTCGTCTCAGGGCGTGATCCCGGCGTTATGGGATCGAGCCCCACATCAGGCTCCTCCGCTATGAGCCTGCTTCTTCCTCTCCCACTCCCCCTGCCTGTATTCCCTCTCTCACTGGCTGTCTCTCTCTGTCAAATAAATAAATAAAACCTTTAAAAATAATAATAATTATGTATTTATTTGAGAGAGCACGAGAGTGGGGGTGGAGAGGGAGAGAGAGAGAGAGAATCTTCAGCAGACTCCCCGCTGAGCGCAGAGCCCCAACACGGGGTTGGATCCCACAACCTTGAGACCAAGACCCCAGCAGAAATCTAGAGTCAGATGCTTAACTGACTGAGCCAGCCAGGGGCCTCTCTTGTTATATTTCTATTATAAAGTTTGACTTAAAATGATTGGACTCCAGGACTTCAAAGATCCCTACTGCCAGGTTTAAACAACAAAATTCTTCCAAACTGTTTGATTTCAAATCTCTGCTCTGCCACTTACTAGTTTTCCAACAATTATTTAAGCTCTCTGACGGTTTCTTCATGGGTAAAAATGGAGATGATAATAATGCCTGCCTCATAGAGTTCTTACATGGATTAAAAGAGTATACACATGTAATGCACTGTGCCTGGTGCTTACACACTAGGGTTAGCTATTTTCATTAACATTATTATTCACCGTGGAGAGCAAGGTCACAACTGTGTCTTTACTGTGTAAAATACCCAGATGAAAAACAAGAATATCTTGGTAATCCCAAATATAGTACTGCTTAGTATTAAGTGATGTATTATAAATATCCAAGTAGTTCAATGAATTTCAAGTTTTCATCCAGCTGGATTGTGTTCGATATATTCATGTTCTATCTATTCTTTCAATGACCAAGTATTCCTTGAACATCTACTACATGCTAGGCATTTTTACAAGTATAAACAAATATAGACAAAAATTACTGCCTTCGTGGAGTTTACATTCTAGTAGAAGGCAATAAAGCCAGTCCAGACCAATAAAGTCAGTCTGAACTACTTACGTTTTTTTTTTAAAGATTTTATTTATTTATTCGACAGAGATATAGACAGCCAGCGAGAGAGGGAACACAAGCAGGGGGAGTGGGAGAGGAAGAAGCAGGCTCATAGAGGAAGAGCCTGATGTGGGGCTCGATCTCAGAACGCCGGGATCAGGCCCTGAGCTGAAGGCAGACGCTTAACCGCTGTGCCACCCAGGCGCCCCTACTTATGTTTTTTTAATATGAGTTCTCCTTGGATATTTAAAAGAGATCTTTAAGTTCAAAAATTACATGAGCCCGGGGCTCCTGGGTGGCTCACTCAGTTAAACGTCTGCCTTTGGCCCAAGTCATGATCCCAGTCCTGGGATGGATGGAGCCCCACATCTGGCTTCCTGCTTAGCAGGGAGCCTGCTTCTCCCTCTCCCTCTGCCTGCTGCTCCCCCTGCTTGTGTGCACTCTGTCAAATAAATAAAATCTTCCCCCAAAAAATTACATGAGTCCATTATTTTCCTAGTCTTTTCTCAATTCCTAGCACCCTCTCAAAGGAAAGATAAACCTAAGGGGTATTCTGTACCACTACACCAATTACTACCCTCTTCCTAGCCCCAGAAGCAACAATAAAGATGCGTTTAAGCTCATTACTTAAACCAAATGAAAGCATAAGAGTCAGAGAATTCTCTTCATATTTGCTTAAGACTTTCAGAAAACATGCAGTCTGATGCAACAAGTTATAGGCTTTTGCATTTTTAAAAATCAGATTTAATTTATAAAATAGCAAAAAATGACCATGTACACAAAAACAACTGTATATGAAAACATACATGACATCATTATTTGTATTAGCAAATCTGGAAACAACCTAAATATCTATAATAGTAAAGATAATAAATGTTGGTATAACGAGCTATTTGTATCAACATGGACATAACGTTGAAGGAAAAACACAAATTACAAAACATTTACATGCCATGCTTATAAAGTTTTTAAATATGCAAAAATTATATATTACTGTGCATTTTTAATACATGTAATAAAATTTTGAAGAAACACAGGAGAATGTCAAACATCAAACTCATTTCCCTGGGCCTGAGGGCAGGGCAGGAGGCAGGGAGAGAAGAATACAACAGGAGAAGACCTATCCATTCTTTATATTCTTGAATGTTTAGTAATAAATAAAAATGTGAGTTTAACATGAGTTTACTAAATGGTTTAACCTGTTTTGAGAAAGGGGGTGCAATTTTTGTTAAAAATCCCTAAAAACTCAGGCTTAAGCTTGGATGTCTCATAATAAAAAGAAAAAATAATTGTTTCATTTGGGGGATTTTATTTAAATTTAATTAGCCAACATATAGTACATCATTAGTTTCAGATGTAGAGTTCAATAATTCATCATTTGCGGGGCGCCTGGGTGGCTCAGTTGTTGAGTGTCTGCCTTCGGCTCAGGGTGTGATCCCGGCGTTCTGGGATCGAGCCCCACATCAGGCTCTTCCGCTATGAGCCTGCTTCTTCCTCTCCTACTCCGCCTGCTTGTGTTCCCTCTCTCGCTGGCTGTCTCTCTCTCTGTCGAATAAATAAAATCTAAAAAAAAAAAAAAAAATCAACAATGTTTATAAAAAAAAAATTCATCAGTTGCATGTAACACATGCATTCATCACATCACGTGCCCTCCTTAATGCCCATCACCCAGTTACCCCATCCCCCACCCACCTCAATTGTTTCATTCTTAAAAACTGGACCTACCCTTAGGAAAAAATAGACAATTGTATTGCATTCTTGTACAGATAGCCAACATAAATAACTTCCAGCAACAAGCTGGGTGTTATTTCTCTGTTTCACAGAATCACAGAGTTGAGTCTGACTGAGTTGTCTAATGGGTGCAAACACTTTGCCGAAGTTCCTCTGCTCCAGACACGGCGTCAACAGCACGACAGTAACCCATATGCCCTAGGAATAGCGATTTACCGTCACCTGCTTCAAGAGAGCAAATAGAAGTGTAAGTGGCAATGACGTTAGCGTTTGGGTGTGTGAAAACCTAGCGTGAATTTTCCCCTTTCTCTGGCAGCAGTTCCCAAGGTATCATTATAAAAAGAAGAAGAAAAAAAAACCTTTCTTGCTGTGCTTTTACTGACTTCAGAAACAGTCATCGTTAAAACTGTGTTCTGATCTAGAATTACTTAAATACTTTTTAAGGATCTTTTACAGTCACTTGTCTTCAAGTTACCTAAATCACAAGCTCTTTTTTTTCCTTCCAAGACCCTCCCCTCCCCCACCACAGTCCGGTAGCAGCCGCGGCAACTGTTGGGCAGCTACTGCCCCCTAGCGCTTACACTTTCACAACAAAATTTGGAAACACAGTCGGACATCATTACCGCAGAAAGTCGGTCAAAATTTAAATAACATCCTATTAACCCAAGATTTTTCAACTTCACGCTATTGATGTGTTGGGCCAATAAGTCTTCTCCCGTGCACTGTTGGCCGTTGAGCAGCGCGCCCGGCCGCTACCCGCTGGAGGCAGTAGCCCGCCCCAACCCCGGCTGGACGACCGGAAACGTCTCCGGACCTCGCTAAATGTCCCCTGGGGAGCAAAATCACCTCTGGTTGAAAACCACGGTATCATGCTAGAGGTTGTCCAAAATGTTCACGTTAGTCCTGAAAGTTAAAAGCAGGGAAAGTCTTCTTCTGTAGACGAATTACTCTGAGATAAAGGAGAATTTCATTTCTGCGTTAAACAAAAAAATAGAGAAGTAAGGTTTTCAGGTCTCCCTCTCCGCCCCGCCAAGGTTCTGACTAGTGGGAAATTCTTCACACCTTTAACTTTGTATTCCAGTTTTACATCTCAGATCTGTTTGTTTCCTTTCAAAGTGCTTAGAAAACAAAGCTTGCACTTCTAGCTGAATATAGGGAAGATGGCAGGGAAAAGGAGGGGGTGCGGTATGTGTCTGTACTGTGTTCCAACATAGAAACATAATAGTTATAAACATAATATGAAAATTCTTATAAAATATCAAAAGGAGTTTCAAACTTGGATTTTAGAAAGTTTCATTAAGAGGGTTTATTCAGATCTGCTGTGAATGATTATTCCTCATGTAAGCACATTATGCTTATAAATCCTGATTCTGTGAATTTTAAAACCTACAAATAACTGAGAACTAGATTTTTTTTTTTTTTTTAGATTTATTTATTTAAGGGAGAGAGCAACCAGCAGAGCAGGGGGAGGGGCAGAGGGAGAAGCAGACAAGGAGACTACCCAATGAGGAGAGAGCCCTACAGGAGGCGGGGTGGGGTTCTCCTGGGGGCTTGATCCCAGAACTCTGAGATCCTGACCTGAGTCAAAATCGAGAGTCTGATGCTTAACCAAATAAGCTACCCAGGCTTGGACTGGCACTGAACATACCTTCCTCCCCTCATCAAATTTCTCACTGACTTAATTGGTTTTACTAAAGAAAAAAACAATAAATAAGAATCAATAAGCAATTTTTATTATATGATTAAGAATATATCACTTTTTATTAATGTATTCCAATCTATTTTATTTATTCTTTAGTGTAAATTGGAAATATTACAGCTCTACAATTGTCAAGCTCTTATTAGGATCTTGGGATGGACATTTATTTTAGCTACACAGAGCAGTTTGTGATCACTCCCTGACCTCCTCTGAGATGCTTCCGCTTTCCTGACTCTGTATATATTGGCTTCATCCTATTCTAATTAAATTCAATTAGAAAGTCTTCCAATCATGTAATAAAGCAAGGCACAAATAGGTTTTAGCTTTTATTTATTTATTTATTTTATTTATTTATTTGACGGAGAGAGAGCCAGCAAGAGAAGGAACACAAACGGGGTGGGGGGGAGAGGAAGAAGCAGGCTCCCAGCAGAGGAGCCTGATGTGGGGCTTGATCCCAGAATGCCCCAGAATGCCCCAGAACGCCAGGATCACACCCTGAGCCAAAGGCAGACGCTTAACAACTAAGCCACCCAGGCGCCCCCTAGGTTTTAGCCTTTAAAGGACAGTCAAATGGTTTAGAATATATATTTAAAATGTTAACACAGAAAAGTTACATGACTTGGACCAAAGGAAAACACAAAATCTAGAAAGATATCACTTTAATCAGAGAGAGAAGAGAGATATATGTTACCCAGTAATATTATTTGAGAGTTTTTGGCATAACTTTTTTCAGTTATACAAAAAGTCTCAGTTATTCTATAATATACAATTATTTTAAAGCATTCATAAGCTTTTTTTAAAAGCAAATTATTGAAGAGGCACCTGGGTGGCTCAGTTGGTTAAGCAGTTAAGCGTCGGCCTTCAGCTCAGGTCCTGATCCTGGGCTCCCTGCTCAGGGGGGGTGTCTGTTTATCCTTCTCCCTCTGCCCCTCCCCCCATCTCATGCGTGCTCGCTCGCTCTCAAATAAATAAAATCTTTTTTAAAGCAAATTATTCTAGAAATTAGTTTATGTATTTATTGCTAATTTCTTTTTTTTTTTTTTAAGATTTTATTTATTTATTTGACAGAGATAGAGACAGCCAGCGAGAGAGGGAACAAGCAGGGGGAGTGGGAGAGGAAGAAGCAGGCTCATAGCGGAGGAGCCTGATGTGGGGCTCGATCCCATAACGCCGGGATCACGCCCTGAGCCGAAGGCAGACGCTTAACCGCTGTGCCACCCAGGCGCCCCTCCTTGCTAATTTCACATCACTTTAAAATTCTCCATGAAGGAAGTATTTCCTTAGGTTTTGATTTAAAGGGACTGTGGTAGTCAGAATAACCACCCCACCCCGCCCCCCAGAAGTCCATGTTCCAATCCCCAGAACCTGTGAATATATTACCTTACGTGGTGAATGGGATTTTGCAGGTGTGATTAAGTAAGGATTTTGAGATGGAGAGATTCGCCTGGTATCTGGGGGGGCCTAACACAATCACAAGGGTCCTTACAAATGAAAGAGAGAGACAGGAAAGTCAGAGGAGATGTGATCACGGAAGCAGAGGTCAGAGTGATACAGCGGCTGAAGGAGCCGGGAGCTCAGCGATGAGGGCTGGAAAAGGCAAGGAGGGGATTCTCCACTAGGGCCCCTAGATAGGGGGAGTGGGCTGACAACGTATTCTCACCTCGTTTCCCTGGGATTTTAACAGTGAAAGCAGCCACTGTGAAGGCTCCCTACACAGCGCCCGCTCCGCCTCGTTCTGAAGCAACTCCCAACGGTCCCGAGGGCAAACAACCGTAGGTTCTTCCTTCTCATGTAGAAGTATGATTCAGACACTGTGCAAGGAACTATCATTAAAATCTACCTTCAAATAACTACAATAATCGCATATACTCCCAAAACAACTTTCCCTCCTTTGCCAACCCACTGACAAATATGGAAAGACACAATTCCAAACATAATGTTCATTATTGCTTATGATTTTGTTCCTTGAAACTTTATGAAGAAAATTCTGTACACATCTTTTCCAAAGTACTCATGAAAAACAAGAATATTTAATCCAGATGCTGTTTCCTAAATTGGCCAAAATGTGTTCTTCTCTGATTTGAAGTGAAAGAAATTAGTTTAGCTTAGCACTTTGCAGTGTAAGAAGGCAAGCATCAGAAATTCTCTTGCTTCATCTCCTCTTGTCCTGTTTCAATATCATCTGGCCTTTCAGTTAGAACATGAGTTCATTGCTTCTTAGTGTCCGCGGGGTTTATTAATTCAATACAGAACATTTTCTTTATTTTCAGCTGGCCTAAACGTGGACATCAAGGTATTCCTTGTACTAAGCAATTTAACCTGAATTGGCAATATATTGATTAACCATGTATAGTAATTTAGGGATTATTTTTTCTCCTTCTTTGATATGATAAAATGTCTCTAGACAACCTCATGTTTTATGTCTAAACAACAAGTACAGTGTGAGTTTAAGGGAAAATACTTGAAGAAAAGTAAACTCTAGCCATTTTTAACCTATACTTGAAATTTTTCCCTTCTTGCATTCCTGTAATGGACAACTAATAACTGAGGGAATTATAAAAATCTAAACAAGTATTATAAACACAGCACTGCTACAAAAGGTAGAAAAGGCAAATTCCTGCCCTCCAGGAGTTTTCCCTTTTGTGGTGCTGTAACAGGAATTTAGTAAGAAAGAGATGTAACACTTCCACTTTTATTTGCTTAAACAAATTTTATAACAAAAATTTTTATATCAGGTCTACAACTTCATAAAATTAAATTTGTTAATGATAACAATCCATTAGAAAAGAAGAAAACACATTTTATTCACATCAGATTACTTTAAAATGTTAATACCTTGCTTACTAATGTATCCCTAGAGTTTGGAACACAGAAATCAAGAAATACGTATCAAATGAATAAATATGTCTTGTTCTTTGTTTATTCTTTCAGATCAACTTTAGGAAAAATTTTCAATTGCCTCTCCAAAAATTCCATTGAGAATTTGAATGAGAAATGTATTAAATTTTCAAGTTGATTTAAGATGGCCTGAAATATTTACAATGTTTAGGCTTTCCATCCAAAATTTAGCATGCCTCTCCTTTGATTCAGTAGTAAAAAATTAAGGGTGTTTCTATTAAAGGGTGTTTCCAGTGTTTTTTCTCTCTGGTAATAGTTTGATAGTTTGGATTATATAGATCAAACATACTCTTGATTAAGAGCATAAGTATAGGGGCGCCTGGGTGGCACAGTGGTTAAGCGTCTGCCTTCGGCTCAGGGTGTGATCCCAGCGTTATGGGATCGAGCCCCACATCAGGCTCCTCCGCTATGAGCCTGCTTTCTTCCTCTCCCACTCCCCCTGCTTGTGTGCCCTCTCTCGCTGGCTGTCTCTATCTCTGTCAAATAAATAAATAAAATCTTTTTAAAAAATTAAAAATTAAAAAAAGAGCATAAGTATAAATTTTTGTTTTCGTTTTTTGTTGTTTTTTTAAGAGATTTTATTTATTTATTTGTCACAGAGAGAGAGAGAGAGCACAAGCAGGGAGAGTGGCAGACAGAGGGAGAAGCAGACTCCCTGCTGAGCAGGGAGCCCAGTGCAGTGTGGACTTGATCCCAGGACACCAGGATCACAACCCGAGCCCAAGGCAGACGCTTATCCTACTGAGCCAGCCAGGCACCCCTAAATTTTATTTGTTGATTTGGTGATTGAAAGCTTTTTTCATTACATTTCCTACCTAATTATTGCCAGAACAGTAGAGTGCTTTTTCTTGAACAACTTTATTAATTCAAACGTTTAGTTTAACATAAAATTCCATCATCTACTTTCCGCACCCCTCCCCAAATTTAAATCACTTGCTTACTATCTTACTGCATTAGTCAGAAATTTCAAAACAATTTTAAATTACAGTGGTTGAGAGACTAAATATACAAATGGACAATGGCCAGACCACGCAGAAAGAGAACTTTGGCCCACAAGCTGCAACTGCCTGCCCAGGAAACCAACCTCTTCTCTGCAATAAATGACCCAGGAAGCCAGCCTGTTACAAGTCAGACTTACGGGAAACCAGGTTGCTATCCACAGTGACAACCCGAGAAGCTAAGCAATAACTTCTGTAACGATCTGCCCAAAACAGCCATGACTTCATTAAGAACTGACAGCCTTCCTAATTTTGGTCCCAACTTCCAATGTGGGACCAACAATGGAAAGCAAAGTATGCACCACTAACCAATGGCATAGGATGTCCCATTGCTAGCTAGCTTGTCCACAAGCTTCCCCATGCCAGTCGTCTCCAGTTGGGCGGGGCTCATGGGAAGCCTTCGCTTTTCTCTACTAGAAAGCTTTCCCAATCTTCTGCCTGCCTTTGAGTAACTGACAAAACTCCAGTGATGGTAGCTGACTCCCTTGTTATAGCAAACTCAGAATAGTCTTTGTTTTTCTTGGTTGGTTGGTCTTCATTTACTGGCACAGGCAACAGCCAGAATTCCTTAATTTTGCTCCTTGTTTTAATGGAAATATTCTCAATTATTTTGCCATTAAGAATAGTATTGTTATTTTGAAAAAGATCTTATCGTGTTGTTGTCCTTCTATTTCATTCCTAATCAGTACTTAAAACAGAATGTTCATCCTTATCAGATAACTTTTCAGCATCTTGTATTTTTCATATTCAAAGTTTTAAGATTAGATTTATTATCGAACCATCCTCAAATTTCTGAGATAAGCATTTCTCGGTTATTGAATTATTCTTTCAATATATTATAAGTAAGGCTCATTTTTAGTAGTCAGTATTAATCTTAGTAGTTTTTTTTCCAATGGATAATTTTATTTTCAGGTTAGGAAGGCATCTTTTAGGTAACTAAAAAAGGTAAACCATAACATTAGTAGCCACTTACAATTATAAAGGAATAACAGATAAATACCTCATCTTCAAGAGTGTGTATTCAAATGAAATGTATTCAAATGAAAATAAACCTACTTGCAAATTTCTGCTTTAATCAAATAGAAAACCATTATTTTAAGCATTGTCTTTATTTGAAAATTATCTATTGTTGAAGCAGTCGAGCTAGAGAGAAAATTCTACTGTTATTAGAGACAGAACTTAAAGACATCTCAGAAATAGGAATAGTAAATACATATAATAATGCTTTCTTTTAACACTTATTCCTCTATTAAAAGATAGTATGGTTTACAGATTAGATTAATACGTGTTTAAAATTTAACTTAATGACGTGAATGTCCTGATGTTAATGATGCTAATATTTTCAAATAATTAGACATATGTAAAATATAATACGTAAGAATTTAAGATATGCTTAAAAAGATATCACAAATCACTGGCAAAGGGATAGATTATTCAATAATAACTAGTGTTGGAATAACTAACAATTTGAGGGTGTTGAGAGACAACAAAGATTGTCCAAAGAATGATCCAGGGGGCTCTTCCAAGTTACCTGACAATGAGCTAGCTGGCTGGTGTCTGGAGGTGGCTGATCTCACCTTCCCACAAAGTGTCCAGAGTATCCGAGCGCTGGGCAGCCGGCATCCCCAGCAGCTCTCTAAAGAGCTGGCATCCAAGTTCAGGCTGTTTGCCAGCCAAATTCAGCTCTACTCTCAAGGCTGCTCCCATGTTTGACCACAGTGCACCTGGTACATTCAAGCAAGCCCACCACTCTCCTGGACGGTGAGCACATGGCTGCATGCATCCTGCTGACCGTTCTATTTCTGAATTCCTGCTTGAACCAGATAATGCTTGCTGGTGTTTGCCTGAGCCCTCTTGCTTGAGGAAATATGGGTGTAAACTCTGACCTCACATTATGCACAAAAACTAATTCCAGGTGGTCCACAAGTCAATAAAAATAAATCAAGACAATGAAAAGCTAGAGTAAAGTAGAATTCAGTGACCATCAACTCTCTGGAGAATAAGACAAATTTCTAGGCTTCATAAGATGAAGATGAATCAAAAATAAAAACCCTAATTGATTTACTACATAAACATTTTGAACATTCATATAACCAAAATAAAAAGACGAAGAACAGAAGAAATATTAAGGTCCCTATTACATAAACACAGTAATACAATTGATTTTTTTAAAATCAAACAGTAGAAGCCCACTGATAAAGGTTATAAGCAATCTACAAAGGAACTTGCAACCAGTAATCAAAGAAATGCAAATGAAAGCAACAACGGGGTAACTTTTTTGCCTACTTCTCCTCCTACCTTTCTGACAGCTCCTTTTTAGCCTCTTTTGCTCTTCATCTCCCCAACGTCTGTACGTTGAAGTGCTCTAGGAATTCAGTACTTAGACTTCTCTTTTTTCTATCTCTACTCATTCCCTAATGATCTCATCCAGTCTCATGGCTTTCAATAGCATCTATTTATCAATGAGTCCCAAAATTGACATCTGTAGCTCGGACTGGAATATTCAGCTGCCCACTTGCCATTTCCATGTGGATGTTTAACAAGTGACTCAAACTTCATGAAAATGTATCTCAGTCTGAACTACTGACACTACCTCTCTCCCCCGAAGCAGTTCCCCCTGCAGCCTTCCCCTTCTCAGGGACTGGCAATCACATTCTTGCTGTGGCCCAGGCCAAAAATGGCGGTCCCACCCTGACTCCGCTTTTTCCCTCACCTGGCACATCTCATCAGTCCGCAGTTCCTTTCAGCTCCACCTCCAGAACACACCCACCACTCAATTCACCTCACCCATCACCACCAGGATTCTTGTACCCTGGCTTCTGTCCTCCCCTCCTTCTCTGTTGTCAGGAGAATAGCCAGAGTGAACCTGTTAAAAACTAAGGCAGATGCCCTCATCTCTTTGCTCAGCTCTCCAGTAGTTGCCTGTTCCCACTGAGATTAGAATCCAAAGACCTTACAAGCCCCACATGATCTGTCCCCTTCTCACCCTGCTTCGCCCCTTATCTCCAAGACCCTACCGACCATTGCCATCCTTCTTGCTGACACCGTTCTAGCCATATGGCCTTGACATCCCTCCACCACCCCAGCCGTGCTCCTACTACGCAGCCTTTACACTTGCTCTTCCTTATCCGGAATGGGCTTACCAAGGTATCAGATAGTTAGCTTTCTCATTTCCTTAGGGTCTTTACTAAAAATTTTCCTTTACTTTTCCTCCTCATTTTCTCTTCCTTTCTTAAACAATTCAGTCCTACAGACATTAGGATGGGGCAGAACCAGGTAGACCAGCACACAGTGGGGTGTCAGAGGCAAGAAGGATAAGGAGCCCCCTTGCAGAGGGGTGGCCCAGCAGGCCTGGCACATCAGACCTGAGCGAGGCGGGGGCATGCTGAATGAGGTCCGAAAGGCATTGAGGCGGGGAATGGTGTGGCAGCAGAGGAAGAGACTGATAATATACAGCGGGTTTGATCAAATAAGTAAATAATTGAGGATAAAGGGAGCTAATTTCTCACTGTCAGATTATAGAGGCACAGAGATGGGAAGGGTAAAACTAGAATGAACCCTGAGGTGTTAGACTGAAATTGGAGTGAATTTGTGGTTTTCAATATAGATATATAGACATAAATACAGATATAATTATGTGTATATTGTGTGTATATTTACATATATACACGTAAATTTACTTATGTATTTACATATATATGTAAATATATACACACATATATTCTCTGTCCATTAAAAGGGACTGGGAGAAGCAACTCCATTCAATCCCAATAGCAATGAGCACACCTAGCACCCAGAGTGTGACCTCCAAATAGCATTCTCAAGGGCTCCTCGGAGAAATGGCAGATTCCAGGGCTGGGCCAGGAAAGTACAAGATAAGCCTGGAACATACTGGTGTGTCAGAAAACAAGGAAGTGCTCAAAGAATGATGGGGACCTGTCAAAAGGACACAGAAGCTAAGCTTGAAGGGGTTCCAATGGGAAAATCTAAGAAAACTTTAAACACCAAAATAATGACACTCACTCACTGACTAAAATAGGAAACGGAGCTCATATACATATAAACAAACTGGAAGTTTGATGAGGAGTGTGATCAAGTTTCTTTCCACAAAACACTTAATTACAAAGAGAAGAAGAACTTTACAGTGGGCAAGCTTAAAAGATACCATCCAAACCAAGCGATCAAAGCAAACATTATCAGTCATGGAACAAGCAGAAAGGATGTGCAGCCTGCTAAGGCGTAATAAGGTCACAGCATTGTTTCTGTCATAGTCCCGCCAAAATTGAACAACCCTAAGCCTAATCCTGAGGAAACACAGACAAACCTAAATTAGGGGATATTCTACAAAAGAAGTGGCCTGGAATTTTCAAAGGTATCAAGGTCACAAGAATTGAAGAAACACTGAGAAACTGTTTCAGCCCGAAGGATACTAAAGAGATGTGATAACTAAAACCAGCAACTTGGGTTGCCTGGATGGCTCAGTCAGTTGGGCGTCTGCCTTTGGCTCAGGTTGTGATCCCAGGGTCCTGGGATTGAG
>NC_048219.1:87513345-87649834 GCF_002007445.2 Ailuropoda melanoleuca
AAGAAGGATAAGGAGGGCCCCCTTGCAGAGGGGTGGCCCAGCAGGCCTGGCACATCAGACCTGAGCGAGGCGGGGGCATGCTGAATGAGGTCCGAAAGGCATTGAGGCGGGGAATGGTGTGGCAGCAGAGGAAGAGACTGATAATATACAGCGGGTTTGATCAAATAAGTAAATAATTGAGGATAAAGGGAGCTAATTTCTCACTGTCAGATTATAGAGGCACAGAGATGGGAAGGGTAAAACTAGAATGAACCCTGAGGTGTTAGACTGAAATTGGAGTGAATTTGTGGTTTTCAATATAGATATATAGACATAAATACAGATATAATTATGTGTATATTGTGTGTATATTTACATATATACACGTAAATTTACTTATGTATTTACATATATATGTAAATATATACACACATATATTCTCTGTCCATTAAAAGGGACTGGGAGAAGCAACTCCATTCAATCCCAATAGCAATGAGCACACCTAGCACCCAGAGTGTGACCTCCAAATAGCATTCTCAAGGGCTCCTCGGAGAAATGGCAGATTCCAGGGCTGGGCCAGGAAAGTACAAGATAAGCCTGGAACATACTGGTGTGTCAGAAAACAAGGAAGTGCTCAAAGAATGATGGGGACCTGTCAAAAGGACACAGAAGCTAAGCTTGAAGGGGTTCCAATGGGAAAATCTAAGAAAACTTTAAACACCAAAATAATGACACTCACTCACTGACTAAAATAGGAAACGGAGCTCATATACATATAAACAAACTGGAAGTTTGATGAGGAGTGTGATCAAGTTTCTTTCCACAAAACACTTAATTACAAAGAGAAGAAGAACTTTACAGTGGGCAAGCTTAAAAGATACCATCCAAACCAAGCGATCAAAGCAAACATTATCAGTCATGGAACAAGCAGAAAGGATGTGCAGCCTGCTAAGGCGTAATAAGGTCACAGCATTGTTTCTGTCATAGTCCCGCCAAAATTGAACAACCCTAAGCCTAATCCTGAGGAAACACAGACAAACCTAAATTAGGGGATATTCTACAAAAGAAGTGGCCTGGAATTTTCAAAGGTATCAAGGTCACAAGAATTGAAGAAACACTGAGAAACTGTTTCAGCCCGAAGGATACTAAAGAGATGTGATAACTAAAACCAGCAACTTGGGTTGCCTGGATGGCTCAGTCAGTTGGGCGTCTGCCTTTGGCTCAGGTTGTGATCCCAGGGTCCTGGGATTGAGTCCCACCTCAGGCTCCCTGCTCCATAGGGAGCCTGCTTTTTCCCTCTCCCTCTGCTGCTCCCCCTGCTTGTACTCTCTATCAAATAAATAAATAAAATCTTTCAAGGAAAGGTGAAACATGTGATGGGAAAATTTTTTTAAGTAAAATAAAAGCAACAACTTGATGCGGAACAGGATCCTTTTTCTATAAAGGGCATCATTGAAAAAATTGGCAAAAATCTGACCGGGGTGTGAAGATAAGACAGTTTTAACAGCTCTGTGTTAATAGTCTTATTTTGGGGCTTATATTTTGGTTAGGTAGGAGAAATATCTTTGTAGTAAAAACACACTAAACTATTTGGGGAGGTGGGACATCACATGGGAAATTCTCAAATGTCTCAGGGGAAAAAAAGCTTTTCCTTCTATACTTGCAAGTTTTCTGTAGGCTTGTGATTTAAATTTAAAACATATTTTTAAATTTTGTCACTTACTCAATGAGATCTTTACTAGCCACTCTAATTAAAATGCTTACCCCAGCGACATTCCTTCATGCCTTATTTTTATCCCTTATCACATATTTTATTTATCTAGTTGATTGTTTCATCCAAGAGGATCTAGGAGGACAGGAATTTTTGTCTTTTAGTCACTGCTGTGTTATGAGAGCTTAGGACATTGTCTGGAGCATAATAAGTACTCAATAAATGTTTAATGAATAAATGAATGTATAAGCCTATTAAATAAGTAAATGTTTTAAGACAGATAACCATTACAAGGATAAGTGAAGTAAAACTTTTATTCTCAACATTAATGATAGCTAATTAAATGTCCTTTTGGAAAATAATTTGGCAATTAAGAATCATAAAAATAGGGGTGGCTGGGTGGCTCAGTTGTTTAGGCGTCTACCTTCCGCTCGGGTTGTGATCCCAGGGTCCTAGGATCAAACCTTGCATCAGGCTCCCTGCTCAGTGGGGAGTCGTCTTCTCCCTCTCCCTCTGCCCCTCCCCGCTACTTGTGATCTCTCTTCTGTCTGAAATAAATAAATAAAATCTTTTTAAAAAAAGAATCACAAAAATATTAATGCCCTTCGACCTAGACATTCCACTTCTTGGATTTTATTCTAAGGAACTATCCTAAAATATGCAACCATAGTGTTAAGCTGTTCACGAGAGGTTTATTTATACACACACACACACACACACACACAAAAGAGAGAGAGAGAGAGAGAAATAAACAGTTAGACAAAAAATATTGGCTAAATTATGCCATATCCACAGATTAAAATTTTATTTTATTTGAAATTCCATTTGTTTTGAAAACATTTCATTGGAAATTCTAATATAATAGGGGAAGTTTTTATGTGTTATTATATTAAGGGAAAAAATAAACAGAATATTGATTTATAGTCTATGATTCCAACTCTAAAAATATGCAATATAATAAGCAATTATTGTATTGTGGTGGTTTTGCTCTATTCTCCAAATTTTTAGTAATATGATGTAATTTACTTTTTTTTTTTTTTTAAGATTTGAGAGAGAGAGCATGAGCATGGGGAGGGGCAGAGGGAGAGGGGGAAGCAAACTCCCTGCAAAGCAGGGAGGCCTACAATGGGGCTGATCCCAGGACCCTGAGATCATGACCTGAGCCAAGGGCAGATGCTTAACCGACTAAGCCACCCAGGCACCCCATGTACTTTACATTCTTAAAATACATTTATAATAAAAAAGTATTTATTTTTTTAAAAACACATCATGGATAAAGTTAACCAGTTGTAGTATTAACCCCATGAAAGAAAGTACTGCTTAGGTGAAGAGATATACAAATCAAAAATTAACTAGTCTGTGTTCAAACATGACCAAATACAAAAGAGGTATGGGGCACCTGGGTAGCCCAGTAGTTTGGGTGTCCGACACTTAGTTTCAGCTTGGGTCGTGATCTCATGAGTCATGGGATCCAGCCCAGCCCAAGCTCAGTGGGGATTCTGCTTGAAGATTCTCTCTCTCTGCCCCTCCCCACCCACCGCGCGCCCACTCTCTCTCAAATAAATAAATACATCTTTAAAAAAATTTTTTTTTAATGAAAGAGGTAAAAAAAACTTAAAAACGTGTTTGAATACAAAGTATGTTAACAGAAGAAAGCAGTTTACATAAAATCAGGAGAAGAATTTGGCCATATTAGTCTTGGGCTCCTGAGGGAAGACATGCTAAATACAACAAATACTAAAACGAGGTGTACTCGAATGCGGACTGGGGTAGGGTCAGCATGCCTGCCAGACCAACAGAATATTCCTCAAGACCATCTAGCACCTTCTGTTCTAATTCCACGCTCTGATTATAACTTGGCCTCCCACTTACCTTTTTCTGGGAAGAAAATATCCTAGACCTCCACGTAGCCACAGGAGTACTTGAAATGTGGCTAATCCTAACTGAGATGTGCTTTAAGATCCACCCAAGATCTCAAAGACTTAGTATGAAAAAAATAATGTGAAATATCTCAGTAATAATCGTATATTGATTATATGTTAAAATTATAACATGTTGGGGCGCCTGGGTGGCGCAACGGTTAAGCGTCTGCCTTCGGCTCAGGGCGTGATCCCGGCGTTATGGGATCGAGCCCCACATCAGGCTCCTCTGCTGGGAGCCTGCTTCTTCCTCTCCCACTCCCCCTGCTTGTGTTCCCCTCTCGCTGGCTGTCTCTATCTCTGTCAAATAAATAAATAAAATCTAAAAAAAAAAAAAAATTATAACATGTTGGCTATATGGGGTTAAATACAATATATTATTAAAATTAATGTTACCTGTTTCTTTTTACTTTTTTAATATGGATACAAGAAAATCTAAAATTACTTCTGTGGCTCACATTCGTGGATAGTATTATATTTTTATAGATGAGCACTAATCTGGAACATTGAACAAGAATACTGCAGTCAACATAAATGTACAATCTCCCTAAAACCAATAAATTGACACCAGGTTTAGACAGCAGTCTGAGCTTTCATACATGGCACAAGTCTATCCCTCATATCTGCATTGACAAAATCAGATCTTCCCTGAAGTGAGCAAATCGAGGTTCTGGCACCCTCTGAGCTTCCTGGGCACAAGCTGCCCACAAGCTGCCCACTCCGCTATTTGCCTACCTTCTATCATTTTTTTCTTGGCTCATAATCTTGTGTTTAGACTGTATTCTTCAAGGGATAGCGTTGTGTATTACCACCTTTGTTTTCCTTGCACTTCAGTGCCTTAAACAAACATATTAAAAGGTTTTTTAAGAGGCACGTGGCTGGCTCACTGGGTAGAGCATGAAACTCTTGATCTCAGGGTTGTGAGTTCAAGCCCCATGCTGGTTGTAGAGACTACCTAAAAGTAAAGTCTTTTAAAAAAAAAGTTTGTTGGGGCACCTGGGTGGCTCGGTTGGTTGAGTGTCTGCCTTCAGCTCAGGTCATGATCCCAAGGTCCTGGGATGGAGCCCTATATTGGACTCCTTGCTCAGCGAGGAGCCTGCTTCTCCCTCTGCCTGCTGCTTGCCATGCTTGTGCTCTCTCTCTCTCTCCAAATAAAATCTTTAAAAAAATAAAATTTAAAAAAATTTAAGAAGTTTGTTAAATGAACATTCTTCCACATATTATGCCTTTATCATAGCTATAAACCTCTGTACCTTAAAAAGCTTATGTACATAACTTCTCCATTGTTTTTTTTTTCTTCACCAGGTAATTGTGACTGACTTGTGAAGACTGAACACATAAAAACCTGAAAGTAGATCACAATCATGTGAACTAAAAATAATGAATATATAACATGGAGTGATAGCTTTACAACTATCCCAGCATAGTGTATATTAAGGACAGAGCCTTAGAGACAGACCACAGAATTGATATTTCATCATTATGCAATGGCCTACATTATACGATCTCTTATTGTCCCTGAATTCCAACAGCAACCTCATGGCTGATATAGAATGATGGTGGAAGGGAAAATAGATGATACAAAAAGGAAAGATTTATTATGAGATCATTGTGATGCTTTGGCCTCTTAATGCAAGTAGTTTCTCAATGTTCTACCAGTTATAAAAAAAAAATTCACTACCAAATTTCCCTGCTAATAACTACTTTTGAATATTGTGACAGCATCAAAACAATGCTGAAAACAACAATCTCTCAATATAGGAGGGGGGAGCCTTCCTGCTAAATATTTACCCCGTCAAACGGAAAATCCTTTTCTGAGAAATGCTGTTACCCAACAGAAAATCTTGGCTTCTTAAAATCCAGGTATGTTCCCATCTCTCTTTTTTTTTTTTTTAAAGATTTTATTTATTTATTCGATAGAGATAGAGACAGTCAGCGAAAGAGGGAACACAAGCCGGGGGAGCGGGAGAGGAAGAAGAAGGCTCATAGCAGAAGAGCCTGATGTGGGGCTCCATTCCATAACGCCGGGATGACGCCCTGAGCTGAAGGCAGACGCTTAACAGCTGTGCCACCCAGGCGCCCCAGAGCATGTGACTCTTGATAGGGCTGTGAGTTCAAGCCCCACCTTGGGTGTAGAGATTACTTAAAAATAATTTTTTAGCTATGAGCCTGCTTCTTCCTCTCCCACTCCCCTGCTTGTGTTCCCTCTCTCGCTGGCTGTCTCTATCTCTGTCAAATAAATAAATAAAATCTTAAAAAAAAAAAGAATTTTAANAAAAAAAAAAAAGGGGCACCTGGGTGGCACAGCGGTTAAGCGTCTGCCTTCGGCTCAGGGCGTGGTCCCGGCGTTGTGGGATCNCACCTTGGGTGTAGAGATTACTTAAAAATAATTTTTTAGCTATGAGCCTGCTTCTTCCTCTCCCACTCCCCTGCTTGTGTTCCCTCTCTCGCTGGCTGTCTCTATCTCTGTCAAATAAATAAATAAAATCTTAAAAAAAAAAAGAATTTTAAAAATAATTTTTTAGGGGCGCCTGGGTGGCTCAGTCATTAGGGGTCTGCCTTCCGCTCAGGTCATGATCCCAGCGTTCCGGGATCCATCCCTGCATTGGGCTCCCTGCTCAGCGGGAAGCTGCTTCTCCCTCTTCCACTCCCCCTGCTTGTGTTCCCTCTCTCGCTGCCTCTCTCTGTCAAATAAATAAAATCTTTAAAAAAATAATATTTTTTTTTAAAATTAAAGGATGCGTTTATGTTTCTATTGAATTAGCAACTATAATTTTTTTTTGCAAGATCCTATTTTTAAGTACTTTCTACAACGAACGTGGGGCTCACAACCCCAAGAGCAAGAGTCGCATGCTCTATGGACTGAGTCAGCCAGGTGCCCCAGTGTCCTTTGATACTTTTATAAAAATTGTGTACACACAAATATTATCTGAAATGTGACTTACTAATCCCAATAAAAACTATAATTTGAGTTTTTTAATAGTTTGAGACACTAACAAACTGTTTAGTTGCCCTACCAAAAAGAAGAAAAAACTCGAGGGGCGCCTGGGTGGCGGAGCGGTTAAGCGTCTGCCTTCGGCTCAGGGCGTGATCCCGGCGTTATGGGATCGAGCCCCATGTCAGGCTCCTCTGCTGTGAGCCTGCTTCTTCCTCTCCCACTCCCCCTGCTTGTGTTCCCTCTCTCGCTGGCTGTCTCTATCTCTGTCTTATAAATAAATAAAAANAACTATAATTTGAGTTTTTTAATAGTTTGAGACACTAACAAACTGTTTAGTTGCCCTACCTAAAAAGAAGAAAAAACTCGAGTCCTAAGCTGCTGCTCTTTACAAAACTTCCCCACTGGTCTTTCCTTTTAGGAGAAGGAAAACAAACAAACGAAAACCTCAACCTATGTTAAACCTCTTTATCATATTACATGTGGTCTAAGTGTCATTTTCCAGTGCTTTGTCTATGAGTAATATTTTCCAGAATTGATTCGCCCTTAGGTACCAACTTGACTGAACTTTTAAGACTCAGATCCAGCAATTTCGGCTTTAAGCAGGGAAAATGAAAAGAGTTAAACCACAAAATAGCTGGCTAGCTCCTAGAGACAAGGAGCAAAGCTCACGGAACACGGTCACTCGAGTGCAAACTTAAGCATGCACAAAGAAGCAGCAGCAAAGTGTCCTGAGCTCCAGTTGCATTTCCACCTCAGAAATCTTGAAAACGTACAGAACACATCAACGCTTATACTTGCTAATTTGGATAATATTCATGAATGTGAGCCCAAGAATAATTCAAATTTCCAATTAAATTAGGAAGAAAACAGAAGCCCCTGAAAATCGTTAAGGGAGGATTGGAAAACGTAAAAGAATGAATGAAAAAGACGGTCCTAAGGACCCGACCAGCGACGTTCCATCCGCGCCGGCCGGGCGGACTCGGGAAGAAGAAGGAAGCGGAAGAAGGACCAAGAGCGCTTTTCCGCCGACCGTTGGCGCCCGAGCTCCAGGCGCGACACCGCCACGCCCCGCGCGTGCGCAGTTCGCTGACTGAAAGTGGCGGGCGCGCGCCGGCCCTCGCTTATCTAGGGGGTGGGAGGGGCGGGCGGGGCGAGAGCACGTGACCGGGATTGCGGCGTTTCTGGCCCAATCCAAGGCATTTCGGAAAGCGCCCTTGTGGAGCAATTAGGGTAGCCCCGGTTCGACCAGAGGCCTGACCTCTTTTTAATCTGCTGGCTTCCGGAGTCCCCTCTTGGACCTAAGGATATGGTTTTGCGGAACTTTTTGGCGTGCGTCCCGTAGATCGAATTAGGGGCACAGTCTGGAGTGATCGGCGCTTTTTATTTCTTTTTCTCCATAATGAGAGTGGCAGCTCTCTAATTTCAAGGCCTGTTGCTCTCTCCCTAAAATGTTCAAATCCGATTTCTGCTGGACACTCCAGAATCCCTGGAGGGCGTCTTGTTGTAAAAATAGTACTCTAAAAAAAGAAAAACTGGTTTATCTATATCTCAGGGGTTGAGGATTGGGGAAATGAAGGTAAAAACTTAAAGAGGCAGGTGTTCCATAGGACTACGATAAATAACCGGCGTACCCCTGAAGAGCGCTTTATCTCAGTTTAAGCATTTAGGGCGCCTGGGTGGCTCAGGTGGTTGAGTGTCTGCCTTAGGGTCAGGATCTCAGGGTCCTGGGATGGAGCCCTATATCGGAGGCCCCCAGCTCAATGGTGAGCCTGCTTCTCCCTCTCTGCTCCTCCCCCTGCTTGTGCTTTCTCTCTCTCTCTCAAATAAATTTTTTAAAGCATTTAGGTAAAATCTCTCACTCTGTTTATTCAGGCCTTCTATCAAGAATCTCAAGTAGTGATGCCAGGATAAGGTTACCTAAACGATGTGGTTGGTAAGCCCCAGAGGAGTGTGAAAGGAAACAAGGCCTTAGAGAAACTATCTTAAGTCTGAAGTCCTTGACGTGAGAAGGAAGTGGGGTAAAAGCATAATGGATTGAGGCTGAGTTCTAACGTTCTAATCCTTCACGTTGCAGACTGCTACAGCTACAGCCCGGGAACCTTGGCAGTGGGGAATCAAGTGTAAAAGGATAAAATGTCAAATATGTCAAAATGATTAAAAAAAAGGATATGGCCCTCCATATATCCTATTATACAGAGCTTGGTAAAAATAAGACCCCTTCGACTTGGAATCCTAGTCAGAAAATTTCACTCATTGCCCACAAATAACAAATCCTTAACACAGCAGAAATGGATTCGTTCTTAACTCAGAACATTCTCCTACATGGAAGGGGGGGCGCATAGCTAAAAGTGCTGGACTTGCACTGACTTCCCTGCCAGAGATGTAGAGTGATTGTAATCGCTGCTTCCCTTGCAGATGCTAGTTTTCCCTGGTGCTGCTGTCAGTGGTTCTTAAGTGGAGCTGCTTCAGCTGCAGTTCCTTCCATTACACTGACAGGTTCTTCTACCAAGCCGCCTTCCTCAGTCTCAGCTGTCCATACAAGTGATACTGAGCTCCCCGAGCACACTGTTGCTGGCTTCTCTGTGCCGAGAGAAGACCGGGAGAAAATGCCTCCCCGCAGAGAAGCCCAGGAGCCCCCGTGAGCTAATTCTGGGGCTGTGGAATGAGTTTATCCAATAAAGTGGAGGCAGATCATGGCCTTCCTCTGCAAGATGGTGCCATCTGAATATTTAATAGGAGAATCACAGAAAATAGGGAAGCGTTGAGTGTCAGTTACTTAACAGCTGGAATGGTTTTTTGTTTTGTTTTGTTTTCTGCCAGTGTTGTGTGCCTATTGATGGCCTGTGTCAGGATTGACCAGTAATGCAGATGTGTCCATTTTATAAGTAACCAGGTTCAAATTGATGCCTTAAGCAAAAATTTGAGTTATGTGTAAATATACATAAATTTGAATAAGTCATAGTTGCTTCTGATTCTTAATCAGAATTGCTATTATGGGGTAACCCTGCTTCCGTTATCACCCAAAAAATCTGTAGATCTGTATGAAATAAAACTATTTTACCAGTACATATAGTATTTTTAAAGGTGCTCCTGGAGATCAACCCATTCTGTAATTTCCATTTTGTGGTATAACCTGTTCTCCTTCAAGTTAGGGCTGATAAACAGACTAACACAAGTAGCTGCCTCGGGCCAATTACCCAAGCCAGGTTTTCAAATCTTAGGCTGATTAGTACATGAAAAAGGAATGCAGTAGTAGAATGCTATTTTTTTTTTTTTAGATTTTATTTATTTATTTGACAGAGATAGAGACAGCCAGTGAGAGAGGGAACACAAGCAGGGGGAGTGGGAGAGGAAGAAGCAGGCTCACAGCAGGGGAGCCTGATGTGGGGCTCCATCCCATAACGCTGGGATCACGCCCTGAGCCGAAGGCAGACGCTTAACCGCTATGCCACCCAGGCGCCCCAGAATGCTATTATTAAGCAACAGCTGCAGAGTATCATTGCATCCAGTACTAGGAACAGAGGGGAAGTTTTCAGCAACTGGGAGAATGTCACATGTCCCAAAGCCTCTCTTTAAAATACAGAAGAAGGAATAAACACACTTAAGTATTTTGAATCACAGTCTCTCACAGAATTCTTCATTATCTAACACCACCAAAAACTTTTAGTGTTCTACCATTTTCTTCAACCACGGGGAAAAAGGCTTTGAATTTTTTAAAGATGTAAAACACATACACACAAAAATACTAATTTTAATATACAATTTCTATAGTTGAGAAGTACTTCAATATTTTCCATCTCTCAAGGAGCAGAGTTCTGTAATTAAAATACCTTTTCAATATTAAACTGTAAGCAATCACGAAAACATTACTTAACATATTTGTGCCTTGACTTTCTAAGATCCATTCCAGAGTTGTCTGCAAATGAAACATGTTAAAGATTTTTTTTTTTTTAATTTGACAGAGATAAAGAACGAGCGCACAAGCAGGGGGAACAGCAGAGGGAGAGGGAGAAGCAGACTCCCCACTGAGCAGGGAGCCCGACAAGGGGCTCGATCCCAGAACCCCAGAATCATGACCTGAGTCCAAGGCAGACGTTTAACTGACTGAGCCACCCAGGCGCCTCAACACATGAAACATGTTAAAAATCACTTCTCACTGAAAAAAAAAAGCAGAAAAAATATCGGTTCGGGTTTCAGTCAAGGTGAACATGCAAGAATTGTTTGTAATATTAATCTAAGGGTTCTGGAGATAAACACTATACAGTATAAATGAAGACTTTGGATTCATTCTTTAAAACTACAGGGGCACCTGGGCGGCTCGGTCGGTTAGGCATCTGCCTTCAGCTCTGGTCATGATCCCAGGGTCCTGGGATGGAGCCCTGCGGCAGCTCCCTGCTCAGCAGGGACCCTGCTTCTCCCTCTCCCGTTCCACCTGTTTGTGCTTTCTCTGTCAAATAAATAAAATCTTAAAAAAAAAAAAAACTATTGGTGTACAACAGATTTATAATCACTTTAGTTAACTATAGGTAAAAGTCACTTCAACTGTAGGTAACACAGTTACTACTTCAAACCAAAATATAAGAAGTACTGGCTCATTTGCAACAACGGGGACTCAACTAGAGGGTATTACCCTAAGTGAAATAAGTCATCAGAGAAAGACGATTAGAGGATCATAAGGGAAGAGAGGAAAAAATAAGATGAAACCAGAGAGGGAGACAAACCATAAGAGACTCTTAATCACAGGAAACAAACTGAAGGTTGCTGGAAAGGATGAGGTAACTGGGCGATGGACACTGAGGGCATGTGATATAATGAGCACTGGTTGTTATATACGACTGAAGAATCGCTGAGCTCTGCTTCTGAAACTAATAATACATTATATGTTAATTAATTGAATTTAAATTTAAAAAAATTAAAAAGCACTGGCTCAGTCTGCAACTCTGAAAGGAAAATTAAGGAAATCCAGAATTTTTTCTGCTTCTTTGACAAAAGAAAATAAGGCAGATGATGAGTTAAATTATTACATTGTAATGCCTCCTATGACATCCAAGTGTTTGAGAACCTCCAAGCTGTTTGTTTTTAAAAAGAACTTCAAAATAAGGCAAAAATAACATTATATTATTTTGCCTTACTTTGATATTTTTATGAAATAAAATTACCATACTTTTCTTCAAAAATAAAAATAAAAAGAACTTCAAAGCCCCCAGTGGTGGTGTTAAAAAAGTAAATGTCATACACTGAAACTAATAATTAACAACAAATCTTCCATTTATTTGAAGCAATTCAATTTCAAAAACTTTTAAGTTACAGAAGTCACAGGAAAAAAACAGGGAACAGTCAGAAACAATAAAAGAATAATCAGGAGTGCTGCATTTTTTTTAACACTGTCATGGCTTTATTCAAAACACAGTTGCACAAAAGTATTAACTTCAAAGTTTTTAAAGGAGAGTTTGAGGAAATTTAACACACTATATACATACTGCCATACAAAGAGCATTAAAATAGGACCAAAAACTTCTACAAAATATAAAACCCACCCTTACTTATTTGCATGAAAATACCACCCACAAAGCTAAATAAAGTCTTAAAAAGTTATTTGGAGGCTCTAAATGTTGTTTTCAAACCAAAGAACTCTAATTTCGATTGCACAATAAGATGATTGATAAGAAAGTCAATATATAGATTTCATTTTAAAAATAAGTATTTTATAGTCTGGCATATACTATGCAATGAGAATTCTTAGGGACTAAAACAGGGCATTTCAACTGCTAAAAAAGGAGTAAAGTGTTAGCCTTTTGGACATTCCAATCCCCCCACTGAACTTATTCCAAGAGTTTTATTTCAGTCACTTGTGCAACTTTTTTAGTTTACCCACAAATAACTTTGTAATTTTTATTTCAAAACCCCAAGTCATACGTCTGAAACTAAAAAAGTAGTTCTTTGCTCAGTAATTTAAATGTGTCCCAGTATAGAAGTATAACTTCAATTAATTTCCTGATGCTACCTTTAAAAAAACTTACAGATATTCAAAGCAAAGCAGAAGAAAATTTTGCCAAGATTTAAAAACCAATTGCCTTGAACACGGAGCCTCCGCTGCTACAAAAAGGGAGGTGCACTTGTCTACTCAATTATTATATTTAGTAGCCATACAAAGAAATACACCCATCCCAAATATTTTTCTACTTTTAATGGATTTCCACTTGAAAACAAATGTTAATTTTAATATTTAGTTTCAAATATTTTTCCAACTGCCCAGTATATTCCAATTAAATGCTGTATCTGGTAATGCCTTAAAACTATAGGAAGAATAATTAAATGTTCTACTCAGAAAAATTAGAAATACTTTTCAGTGTGGTATCTAAATCATTTGGGATGCTAACTTCCCAAAAAATGTGACTTGAATGTCTCATTAATTATCAACAGGCAAGTGTTCTGACTTTTGCGGAACATCAATGCTGCTTCTGAAAGCATCCTCTGCTTTTCTTTCTTCGCCCTATTGATACAGTCTGTACATCTTGTCAACCAAGGAAAACAACAGCAAGCAGAATCTGTTGCATAAAACTGTACTAATATTCTTATCTCAGAACACACTCCATTTCTTTCACTTAGCTTTTTTAAAACTGAGACAGTCTGAAAAGATGGCTGAGGCATAAAAGACTAAATAGAGGTTTCCCTGGGTAGCCAGAAGTTTCCCAACTTTTTTTGGAGATGGAGGAGAGTGAAACAAGAAATGAAAGTGATCATAAAGGAATTGCTGGGAGGAAAATAAAGAATGCACACTTAAAAAAAAAAAATAACAACTGCTGGCATGTTGTGATTTTCAGCTAGAAAAACAAAGGGCTCACCTGCATGTCTCTGAACTTCGTATAAGCATTTTTCCTTCAAAAATAAAATCTTATTAGTCACCTGGCTTAAAAGGTTTCAAAAGCCTCCACAAAAGCCATGAACTATATTGTTGAATAGAACCTTTGCTATTCTGCTCCTACTTTCTAAGTTACTCATGTGACAAAAAAGTACCCAAATACCCTTAGCCAAAAACAAAAACACAAACAAACAAACAAACAAAAAGGTCATTGCCTTTAAACTAAAGATCTCTGGGTCACCTCTAAAAATATAACCAACTTTTCAGTCAAGAGACTATTTTCATTTCATATTCCAGCCGACCGTGATTTCAGTTAACTTATAAATAACTTTATAACCTTATGAATGAAATGCATCAACTACGCCTGTGTAAAAGTGATCATGTTTTAATTATGGGCTAAAAATAACTAATACAGTGAGCTTGAACGAGAAAAATGAAGATTCTAAATAAATTGCTAGGGAATTTCACAATGGGGTCAAGGAAAATTTTTTCTCTACGTACAATATGATCATTAACAGACTAGTAAATCTTATTTGGAATGATAAGGCAAAAATAGTAAAACCACACTTTTCCTATAAAAAGTTACAGGTTATCTTCTGTAGGGATCGCTATGGTACACGAAGAAACAAAGAAGATGTGATCACTCTACTGCACGCCCAGGAACGTTAGGGAATCTGTGGACTTAGAATGATCTAGTCATCTTCTTCATCTCCATCATCTTCAGCATCTCGTTTCCTTTTTTCTCCTCGAAGACCTTCCTCTTCTGAAAGAAGAATGAAAAAAATTGTAAAATACTCAAATTTTAACAAATGAATATTTGTTAAATTACAGTTTTGAATCTATCTTATTGAAAACTTAATGACATAAAAAATTATACGTTAAGTTTCTTCTCTGAATTTCTTTCAATTTCAGTGTACTGAACAGACAATTTTAATAGACTTAGAAATCCATAAATAATGACAGCTTGCTGTGCACCCTTGTGGCCAAATCATGAAGTACATATCAAGAACTAAGGGTCTCTCATTAAAAGAATCACTAGTAAATTTTTAAATTTATTTTGAAAGGCATAATAGGGAGCAAATCTGAAAACAACATCATCTGGGAGTTCAACTGCTCTTCTCTTAGAGATAAGGCTTCATTCACCGTCTTCAAAATAAAAGACCTAAGAATATAATAAATTAAGCTCAAGGTTATCTCATCTCTTCATACCAGTTTTGAAAAAAAAATGTTATAGGCTGGGTGGTTTTTTTAATGAAATTATTGAATGCCCTGGGAAAATCACTCTTTTTGTTTTTTTTTAAGATTATTTATTTATTAGAGAGAGAGGGAGTGAGAAAGAGAAAGAGCACAAGTAGGCAGAGCAGTAGGCAGAGGGAGAGGGAGAAGCAGGCTCCCTGCTAAGCGCAGCCTCCGATGCAGGGGCTCAGTCCCAGGACCCTGGGATCATGACCTGAGCCGAAGTCAGACGCTTACCCGACTGAGCCAGCCAGGTGTCCCAGAAAATTTCTCTTTAAAACGGTTTCACAGGGCGCGGTAGCTCAGCCAGACATCTGCCTTCAGCTCAATGATCTCAGGGTCATGAGATCAAGCCCCGCAACGGGCTCCACACTAAGCCTGGAGCCTGCTTAAGAGTCTCTTTCCCTCTCCTTCTGCCAACCCCCACTACCACTCGAGCTCTCTCTCTCTCTCCTTTCTCCCTCTCAAAAAAAAAAAAAAAATTGTACACCTCTCAATGCACTCAGTTACCAAAATCAAATCAGAGGCCAGTAATAATTTGAATTATAAAGACATTCTTTAAAGCATGTAAATAATAACTATAATTTTAATGTTAGGATTTTTTTATGGCTAATGTAACTCACCCTCTTCTTCCTCTTCTTCCCCTTCTTCAACATAGTCATCATCATCTTCTTCATCCTTGAAAACCAAATATTCGGTTTGAGAAAAAAAGCCATGACACACTTTTCACCATTTGTTAGTAATACATTTCAACAAGAGCAAAAAACTATGGTTATTCTGCATTCTGACAACCTCTGCCTAACTTATATAGGTCTTTTTTAAGAACCCAACTAAATCTAGTTTATAAAAATAAGTTATGTTTTAGACCAGCGCTATTTAAAAGAACTTTCTGCAATAATGGGGATGTTCTGTATCTGTGCTGTCCACACGTGGCTACTGAGCATTTAAAATGTGACCAGTACAAGGGCACCTGGCTGGCTGAGCTGGCAGAGCACGTGACTCTTGATCTCAAGGTTGTGAGTTTGAGCTCCACAGTGGGTGTAAAGATTACTTAAAAATAAAATCTTTAAATAATAAAATAAAATGTGACCAGTACAAATGAGGAACTGAATTTTTCATTTTATTTAATTTTACCTTAAATAACCAAATGTGCCCAGCGGTTACTATAATGGACAGAGTAACTCGACAATCTATTTTATAGAATGAGATAGGAACTACCTGAATCCTAGCCCCAACATAGTTATATGCATTGAATAAGTCACTTAATCTCCCTGGACCTCAGTTTTCCAATCAATAAAAGGAAAGTATCCACCTAGAAAGATCTATAAATTCCTTCTACATCTAAAAATCTACACATTAAAATAGCAATGTCAAGAAAATCACAAAACTTGATCTAGAACTTTTGTGGAAGGAGCTGTTCTGGATAACCAAGATGTAAACACAGCCTTGAAACATCGTAACTTTTTTTTTTTTTTTACTTTAACCAAGTGGAATATAAATCTCTAAAGTGCACTTCTATCATTTTATGCTAACCCTAACAAACCTTTCTCTTGAATAATCAGTCATAATCATTTGATCATGACCAAAACACTAATTACTATTTGCCAATTCCCTCAGAGCCTATCAAAATATGGAGGATGGTTTTCTCCTTTTAAAAATGACCCTAGCCTGTACTTTGAATTGTATCTTTTTCTAGTTTTCATGCCTTCTCTTTTCAATTTCACTACTTCAATTTTAATCTGCTATGGATTCAGAAAATAGACTGGCAAGCTTATTAGAGAACTGAATATAAAAGAGAAAACAGGTTTAGAATAACAGCTTGAACACTCTCCTACAAAGAAAATGTCTTTTGTTGCTATATTTTGGTTAATCAGAGGCTTTTTACACTTACTGCCATGTTCCAAATAGTTGAACTCTACCGTATGTTTGAAAAAAAAAAAAAAATGGAACCAATCTAGGGTCTCCCCTCCAACCCCACAAAAGTTTGCTGTTCCTTAAAAATACTTTTAATTGGCAAATGTCAAGAACTGCTGGGTAGGGGGCGCCTGGGTGGCACAGCGGTTGAGCGTCTGCCTTCGGCTCAGGGCGTGATCCCGGCGTTATGGGATCGAGCCCCACATCAGGCTCTTCCGCTATGAGCCTGCTTCTTCCTCTCCCACTCCCCCTGCTTGTGTTCCCTCTCTCCCTGGCTGTCTCTATCTCTGTCGAATAAATAAATAAAATCTTTAAAAAAAAAAAAAAAAAGAACTGCTGGGTAGTTAAGGGAAAACTTGGACAACCCCTCTTTTTCACAGTATCCACAGCCCCATTTGTGTCTAGAAATACTAAACAGAACCTGATTTCCCAGCATGTAGCTGGAATCCCAAGAAACTCAACTGTACGACACTGATATCAGAAATCAATCTTACACAATCAATTCAAACATGGAAAAGCATTCTATACCAGGACACCAAAAGATACAAGGAGGAGAAGGAATAAATGGGGTAGCCAATAGTATAAAAAGGAACCACAACAGAAATCAGGAAAACCTAAAGCTTTAAACTAAAGAAGAAAAGAAAGGAAGTGAAGGTAAGAGGAGAGAGGGGACAAGGAAAAGGAAGGGAGTGGAAGGGAAAGGAAAGAAAGAAAAAAGAGAGACAGAAAGAAAGACAAGGGACACATTTTAAATATCTCAGATCTGTGGAGAATGATAAATAAGGATGTTTAAATATTTGTGATTTTTTAAAAAAACACTTGAGATACTAATCACATTTATCCTTTGATAATTTAGAAAAGCCCAAGTCTCAAAAGCTAAATGCTTCTCCGGATTTGTTTTAAACAAAATATGGTTAGACTGATTGATTCATGTTTTTAAGCCTTTTTTAAAATTGAAGTATAGCTGACACACAACGTTACCCTAGTTTCAGGTATACAACATGGTGACTCAACCAGCCTGCACCTTCAGCTTGGCTCACGGCAAGTACAGCTATGGGCTAAGCCTTTAGTCTTTAATATCATCTATTAGATAATATCCTCAATAAAAACTCAGCTTTCACCAGAGGCTTGTTCAGTAGAAACTGTGGTCTTTTCCTAACTAATGGGAAAGAACATGATTCCTCATTGTACTCTATAAAGTACGGGGGTCACAATTCCCAATTCTTCTAAAGCCCCCATCCCTGTTTTTAAAGAAATATACTACACAAACATAAAGCCCTTCTTTGTACATATTAATTTTTTACCTCTGAAGAGTAACTGAAATAAAAATAATACTCAAACCAAAAACAGCTACTCAAATCCCATTTCTATCTCCTTCTACTTTCTTTTTAAATCTTAATGGTCTCAGAAGCTTCTGACTCTCACCTTCTAAAAATAAATTTAAAACATAACTAATTTAAAATATTTAAAACATTGTAAAGATCCAAACCATTTGATCATGTCTGAAAACTTCTGGTACATGCTAGCTGGGTATTACACTGACTTATTGTGGGTATCATCTCAGAGATTTTTGCTCTATACTTAACTATGTCACTTTTATTTTATTTATTTATTTATTTATTTTGAAAGATTTTATTTATTTATTTGAGAGACAGAGAGAGCACGAGCAGGTGGAGCAGCAGGAAGAGAGAGAGGGAGAAGCAGGCTTTCCACCAAGCAGAGAGCCCGATGCGGGGCTCAATCCAGGACCTGGGATCATGACCTGAGCTGAAGGCTGATGCCTAACCGCCTAAGCTACCCAGGCGCCCCTTATTTATTTATTTTTTTTAGAAAATCTTTTTTTTTTTTTTTTTAGAGATTTTATTTATTCACTTTTGAGAGAGAGAGAGCATGGGCAGTGGGGAGGGACAGAGAGAGAAGCTGACTCCCCACCCAGCAGGAAGCCCCACGTGGCACTCGATCCCAGGACCCTGGGATCATGACTTGAGCCGAAGGCAGACGCTTAACCGACTGAGCCACCCGGGCACTCTGACTATATCACTTTTAGTTAATGTTCCCCAATATTCAATGGAATGATAAACACAAACATCTGCAGTTGGTCGAAAGTCATTTTTAAACTACTTAATACTATTTAAACTTAAATGAATTACTGCAAAGAAAAAAGCCAAATACAAAATAACATGAGTCCATTATTTTACTAAGTAACTTAAAACTTAGGGGAGGGATGCCTGGGTGGCTCAGTGGGTTAAGCGTCTGCCTTCGGTTCAGGTCATGATCTCAGGGTCCTGGGATCAAGTCCTGCATCGGGCTCCTTGCTCAGCGGGGAGCCTGCTTCTCCCTCTCTCCCCCTGCTTGTGTGTGCACTCTCTCTCTCTCTGACAAACAAATAAACTCTTTTAAAAATTAAAAAATAACAAATAAATAAATAAAACTTAGGGGAAAAACATTCAAGCTGTATGCTGATGTAAACTGAACAGGCTGATTCTATGAATGCTTAAAGTGCTATTCTCCATTATTGTACAGCTGCCAAGTCACGAAGGCCCCAAACAAGTTTAAATTCTATTTCTTTCCACATTAGTTTCGTATTTAAAATGGTCTCAGAAAAAAATTATCATTGATCAGTGATACTATCTATCTAACCAATGTAAGTCACTGAGAACACATAAGAATACTAACAATTTCTAGTCTAAGAGATGTTATTTTTAATAATAAAAACTTGAATTATGAAAATAAAACTCAGTAATTTAAAAACATTAGGAGGAAACAGTAATTCCCAGGGGTAAAGATCATGTGTTCAAGTCAACTGACACTTCCTGTGAGCTTACTATGTCCCTGTCAATGTATGAGATGCTGAGATACAAAAACGAATGACCCTCCCCTTAAGGAGTTCGCCATCTAATAAAAAGTGGCCAAATAAATAATTTTTTAGGCAAGTGTCTACAGGCAACAGAAGACTAACCGAGATTCAAAGGTAATGGAGGAAGGAGTGATTATCTATAAAAAGTTGGAGAAAGCTTCAATAATGAGACAACTCCAGAACTGAGTTTTTCAGGAGTTCACAAAGCATGATCTGAGTGTCAATCACACAAGTACATACATAAGTAAAATGCCATGAACGTGTACATAAAATCAGTGCACTTTCCAGGCCTCAACTACATTTATCTTTACCTCAGCAAAAAGGGAAATAAAGTTCATCAGACACCATGGGTAGAAAGTCATTTCAGATAAAAGTAAACAATGTGTCTACAGGCAGAAAGGCAAGAAATAGCTCGGTGTGACAATTTAATTTGGTATTGAGGGAGAAGAGGCTAGAGAAGGAAGCAGGGGCTAGATAATGATGGGCCTTGTATGCCTGGGTGGCAACAGGGAAACATTAAAGTGTTTCCAGCAGGCTAGTGATATGATTACATTTGCATTCAGGCTACTACGGAGGAAACACCTAAATGGTGACACTGTATTCAGAGGGACCATTTGGAAAGCTACTACAAAACCGTAAGCAAGAAATAATCAGGGAAAGGAAAGTTTTCCTGGGTGCCTACAATGTGCCAGGGATTAGATACTTTACATGTATTACTTTGTTAAATCCTTAAAAGAAGCCTAAGAGGTTGATACAATCTTAGTTTTATAAATTCAGAAGCTGAGGCTCAGAAACTTTTGTAAAATGTTTCCACCACGGCGTGCCCTGCAGCTCCACGCAGAATGGATGTGCAAGTATCTGGGTGGTAAAATCAACGGATGTTTATGATCATCTGGATACAGTACGAGCTGGGGGACAGTGGGAAAAATGACAGGCAGACAGAGACACTCAGACCCCCGAGTTAGGAACAACTGTCAGATGTCTACACAACTCACTATTTATAGTACTTGGCCCTATGCCTAAATAATTAATTTTCAGCGCACATAAAAACTGCCTATTCACCTGGATTTCTTCTTTCATTAAGTATGAGAGGCCCACTTCCTCTTCTCCCTCTCCTAATTCTGAGCCTGCTTCATCCTCATCCTCATCGTCATCCTCTTCTTCCTCCTCCTCCTCTTCATATTCTCCAGGTGGACCAGCTTCATCTTCCTCTTCCTCTTCATCATCTTCATCTCCATCTTTAAAAATATTTGAAGATGAGCAAATGGCTGAGCAAATGTTTCTTGCAAGTATGTTGATCCTATCTGCCCTTGTCCCAATCACTTCAAACTCTTAAGCCAATGGGTAGGTGGAAAGTATCTCAGGGTGGTTTTCTTAAGATTTCCCTTTAAAGGGGCGCCTGGGGGGCTCAGTCCGTTAAGCATCCAACTCTTGATTGCAAGTCAGGTCATGATCTCAGGGTCATGAGTCAGACTCCACACTCAGTGGGAAGTTGGCTTGACTCTCTCCCTCTGCCCCTCTCCCTGCTCGTGCATTAGTGCTCGCTCTCTCTCTCTCTAAAATAAATAAATCTTTTAAAAAAAAAAAAAGATTCCCTTTTACAACATCCATATTTACTATTTGAGAAATATGGTTTCTATTTTTTTTAAGATTTTACTTATTTATTTGAGAGACAGAGAAAGAATAAGCTGGGGGTACCGGCAGAGGAAGAGGGAGAAGCAGACTCCTGACTGAGCAGGGAGCCCGACAATGTGGGGCTCGATCCCAGGGCCCTGGGATCATGACCTGAGGCAGATGTTTAACCAACTGAGCTACCCAGGGACTCCAAGAAATACAGTTTCTATTTTTTTTTTAAGATTTTATTTATTTGAGAGAGAGCAAGCAAGAGAGAGCACAAGCAGAAGGAAGGGCAGAGGGAGAAGAAGACTCCCTGCTGAGCAGGGAGCCCGATGTGGGACTCAGTCCCGGGTCCGGGATCATGACCTGAGCCAAAGGCAGACGCTTAACCAACTGAGCCACTCAGGTGCTCCAAAATATGGTTTCTAAAATACTGAAATATTTCCAATGCATAGATTTTCATCGAAACATTACATGCACTAAAGTTTGTTTTACCTTGTAGATACTTCAAAACCCGCTTCTCTATCATTCTATCATTTTCTAACATTGTATATCCATCAGATTTCTTTTTATGGTAAAAAAAATTTTCAACCAAGAGTAACAGTGTCCCATTACTAACGACAGCCATTCCATCATCTGAACTGTTAAGTCACCCATTTATCCAATAATGTAATTTCACCACCTAATTCTAGAACATTTCCATCACACCCCCCTCCCCCCGCCCGTGAAAAAAACCCATAGTCATTAACAGTCACTCCCCATTCTCCTCTCACCCAGCCCTGGCAACCACTACTCTGCTTTCTGTTTCTATGAATTTGCCTATTCTGGACATTTCATACAAATGGAGTCACACAAAATGAGGCCTTTTGTGTCTGGCTTCTTTCACTACATAGAATGTTTTCAATGCTATAACATGTATCAGTACTTCATTCATTCTTATGACTGAATAATATTTCATTGTATGGATATATCACATTTTGTTTATCCATCAGTTGACAGGTCATTTGGATTGCTTCTATTTCTTGACTATTACGGGTAACACTACAAGGAATGATTCCTTTTTTTAAAAAAAAAAAAGGTACTATTTTAAAAGTTCCCAATTTCACTTGGTGGTGGTTAAACAAGTTTACACGGATATAAAATTTCACAGAACTTGATAGTACAATAATCATTAAATTCCCCAAAGCTATCAGAAATCTGAAAGAAGAAATACAGGATTAGGGCTGTGGGTTTTGTAATTTTTCTTGTCTTACTAACATCTTTTTTTTTTTCAACACCTAAACATCCAGGCCCCACCTAAATTGCACAGGTAGACTGGGCCTATATTTATAAGCATTAAGGACAGTTACCCTCCTCCTCCTCTTCGGAATCTGGTGCTTCGTTATCCTCCTGATCAAATCCATCTAAGTACGTGATTTGTTGCAGCAGTTCAAAAATACTTTCTCTGTAATCTTCCAGGTTTGTGATCTCACAGTTAAACAGATCAAGACTTTTCAAATTTTTAAGATTTTGCTGGAAAAGTAAAAAGTTAAAACTTACATTTCAAGATTTTAAATACTATGTTACTTCTTTTTAATTCATGAACCAGAAAACATGTATTTGAAATCAAAAGAATGATTTTTGGGTTTTTCAAATTTTATAATGAAGGGTTATTGTACCAATTATCTCTCTTTTTTTTTTTTAAAGATTTTATTTATTTGATAGAAAGAGTGAGCAAGCGAGCAAGTGAGCACGATGCGGGGGGAGAAGAGGGAGTGGGAAAAGCACGGAAGCAGGATCCCCACCGAGCAGGGAGCACAACGTGGGGCTCGAACCCAGGACCTCAGGATCATAACCTGAGCTGAAAGCAGAAGCTCAACCAACTGAGTCACCCAGGCCCCCCCCCCATCAATTCTCTTAATGAAGCCCTGTATGTAAACTCCACAAGAGGAGGAACTTTGAGTTGTTCACCACTGCATCTCCAGCACCTGGCTTAGGGCCTCACTATAGTAGCCACTCAATATATTTTGTGACCAAATATGTGCATAAATAGGCAACAACAATAATGTGGTTAGCTTAAATCCAGTCAAGCTTATTATCAACCATTTCATCCTCCTCCCAAACTTTTTTAAAATTAGAGCAACAATTTTCTGAGTTTTACTTCATCTCATACCAGGAAATAAAGAAGCAAATAATAAAATAACTAGAAAAAAAAAATCAAGAAGGAAGGAAAGCGAACAGAATTTAAGAAAATACTGAGAAGCTTGAAACCAGATATTCAACTCCTGAAGTTAATAAAATAAATTTCTCAGATTTAAAAATTCATCTGAATGTTTTATTCTAAGAGAAGAGAAAGCAGTAACCATCTGGATTAAAACATGTAAGAAACTCAGAAGTTTCAAAGAGTGAAATATAAATCAATAAGATAAAACACAAGCAAATCTCAGAAAATCAACCAAAAAGGAGCAAGTCCAGAGACTCTCCACTCACCAGAGCTTCTACTGTACTGAGATCTTTGATTTTGTTTCCACTCAGATTGAGGTAGGTAAGATTTGGACATTTCTCTGCCAGGACTTCCAAACCTCCAGAAATTATATTGTCACTAAGTTCCAACTATATGTTCAACATGGAGGAGAAACAAACAATGGTGAAGGCTTAGAGCAATTTCGATTTTTTTTAAGTTTTTTATTTATTTAAATAAACTCTACACCCCATGTGGGGCTCGAACCCACAACCCCGAGATCAAGAGTTGCATGCTCTTTGACTGAGCCAGCCAGGCACCCCCAGATTTTTAAAATATACCAATTTGAAGAAGAAAAACAATTGTCATTCTTTCTGGCTTCAAGAGACTGCCACAAACTATTAATTTCCAAATTCCCACCTCTGATCACCAATAATATTAGAGCCCCTTATAATAAGCTTCTAAGCCAAATTTGGTTCCAGATGTATTACAAACAGATTTTATGTTTCAGAGAAAAACATGTGGTAGATATTAAATCCAAATTCATGTCATAAAGCAATTTCATTATTAAGTTTAAATTTCTAAAAGCTGTATTAGAGCTGATTCTAAAATCCTACATAAGCCATTTCCTTATCTCTAGAAATTTAGAACCTTCTAATTAAAAGGCAGAATGGTTGTTTCATTTGGCCAAAACTTAGACATATTAGCCCTTGGCATCAAAATTATGATGATTTCACACTTACTACCAACTTACCTTTCGAAGTTTATTTAAGCTGGGCAACCGGGCCAGTGAACTTAGTTCCACATTAGCCATACTCAGAAACTCTAGTTTTTTAAAAGTATCATTCAGGCCTTCAATTTCCCCATTGACACAAAGGCAATTATCAAGGACTAACTCTGTCACCTGTAAGACAGAAAATGAATGATTCTTTACTTTGCAGTCTGTTTAGCGAAAGACCTAGGTCAAGACACACTGGAAATGTGAATATTAAAACCATCAATCCCCTTACACAGATCCTTTTCATTCTCTCCTCCTCCGCCAAAAACTGAAATACAATCTAAAGTCATCATTATAAGTTAACATTTTAAATTGAAACTTAGACCAAGAAGTTCAATGACTGCTCAAATCACTGATGCATAAAAAACAAAACTTTGAAAAAGGTCTCATGTGAAACTCGCTTCTGCCCCTGATAAGAAGGATTCTCAACATCAGGGCATATATTTATGCAGTGAGGGGGTGCCCAGAGTAGTGGGAAGGGACTCAAGCGAGCTGCCCTAAAACAGCAGAGAAAAGAAAGGAAACTATTTTACTCACGTTACAAGTTTAAACCCTCTTATCTTCAGATGATAAATGCCACCATAACTCAAAAATTCCTTGTTACCCTTCATGAAGCAATGTTAGAAAGTTCATTCTGAGAAAGCTGGCTTTCGGAGGTTACTTGTTCTTAATAGCAGGGCCAAACAATGTCACCGAGAACAATACACCCTTAACAAAATGTTATTACTCTGTAACACCCTGGTAGCATTTTTGTGGACTTCTCCCCATGGTGGAGAGAAGTGAAGGGGGGTAGGCTGCATCCTCCTATTAGGTCAGAGTTGGAGAACAAAACTTGCTGGTGTGGACTGAAAAGGACTTAATCTAAGAGGGAGACAGGAAACCCTGGATCTCTACTCCCAATGCAAAAATATGTTTGAGGAATTTTGAGGGCTAGAAACTAAACAAGGAATGCCACCTTCTCTATCTGAATAGGACTGTGACATAATTATTTTAGAGACCAGAGTAAGCATATGATCTCCTGTTTAGAGGTAAGGAAGCCAATGCCCAAAGGGTAAGAATGATTTGGCTAGGGTCACACAGTTGGTATGACAGAGCTGTGCTTCCACTCTAAATCTTCTGACTCCTAGTCCAGCTGAGCTGAGGAGAGAGGTCCACAATTTGGTGTCAGAAAACCAGTTCTTTCGCTTAAGTAAGTAAATTCACTGCCCTGGGTCTCCGTTTGTTAATTTGGATTCTAGAACAATACAATCCACCTTAAAAGTCTGTCCGAAGGAGAAAGGTAAATAACAAACACAAAAAGTGTTTTTGTAAACTGTAAAGAGCCATACAAATATACGAGACCGTTATTACACCATAGGGGAGGAAGGAGAGGCTGCAAAAAGGCAACGTCTGGCACCCGCCCCCCCCCCGCCGCCCCAAATTGGAAAGGAAATTACTACGGGTAGGGTAGGTAAACAAAACAGGGTAAGGGGGACCAAATCTACTTTTCCAACCCAAGACACTCAAAAGCATTCTAAATGTGTGCTCCTGAGAGGAAGTTTTTGATTTTGTTTGTTTTCCTGAAGCCCCCGAACTACAGAAAACTCCCAGCTCTCTCTGGGATGAGAGTAGCGGCTGTTTCCTTCTCCCTGCCCTTTGCTAATTTCAGGGAAACAGAGACTAAAAAAAAAAAAAAAAACACTACATAAAGACCTTGGGTTCCCACTCTGCACGCCGCCACAGCCCACCAAACAGACCCTACTCATCTTCTGCCCTGATATGCGCAGGCACGACCCCCACCCCTGTTGAAAACAGCTACATCGCTTATATTCCACTTCTAGTGTTTATTTCAGAGGCCGCAAATAACAAGACTTGACGCTTTCCTCTGCGGTCTGAAGTGCGAGGTTCCTCGCTGGCCACCGGCCGCGCTCTCGCGACCAGCCGCTCCGACCCACGGGAAACCCCACTCGGGGCGGGGACTCCTCAAGAGAAAGAGGGGTCGCCTCCCGGCCCGCGTTTCCAGCGCCTCCGCCCCGGGCGGGGAGGGCTGGGGGAAGTCGAGGAGGCGCCCTCGAAAAGGAGGCGGAAGCGCCTCCCGTCCGACCCCCGAAAAGTTGACCGCGACCAGCCTCACGTGGCCCCTCCCAAACCCGTCTCTTTAACTAAGGCGACAGCAGCAAGAGCGCATCATTTAGTTTCGCCGAATCCATCTTTAAAGCACAAAACTACTACGACCCAGTTGTTGAGTTTTATGAAACCTTCTCCAGGGATCAAATTCGGAGTTGCGGCCACTACGACACGACACGCCGAATATCGTTACACCGCGGGGGGACGAAGAGGATTACGCCTCGCGTCCCCTCCCCACCTCCGGTCTCCGCGACGACTCCCAAAACTTACCCGCGGCGGGGGAACCGACCGCTGACCCAGATTCCGCCCGGCGGCGGTCAGCGCGCGCCGCTTCCCGGGGGAGTGGGCGCCGCCGGCAGCGGGCGGTCCTCAGACTCTGCCGGGGACCCCAGCCCGCGCCCGGCGCGACGTCAAACACCAGGGGCCTCGAGGCCGGGGGCACCCCCCCAAAAAAAGAAAAAAAGTTGGCAGCATTGCAGAAAAGTTGGACTAACTTCTCAGGCGACTATGGCTGCGGCAGGGGCAAGTGAGACTGGGGGGTCGCGTCCACGCCGCCGGCCCCCGGGAGGAGGAGGGAACCAAGTGGCGGAGCGGTCCGCAGCACGCCGCTTCCCGCCCCCACTAGGCCTGGACTCCCGACTCGAAGAAAGCCTAAAGAGGCTAAGCCCCAGGCACACACAAAAACGCCCCTAGAAACTTAAACCCTTCGCCATTTTAAGTAGAAGATTTTAATGATTTAACACTTAAAATTAAGTATCCCCTCAACCCTAACCCCAGGTGGGGGCTCATTACCCCTCCCCACACACCCACCCGGACCCCCAGAAACCCGATCCTCTGAATACAGGTCTGGGGGGGAAGGGGAGGGGGCTGAGTCATCTCACCTCCTCCGGGGCTCTGTTCCTTAACTCCAGGTTAATCCTCTTCTTCATCTCCATGTCCTCCTCCTGCTCTTCTGCTACTACTCCCTTCCCTTACCCTTTCCTGCCTTTCCCACTACCCCCAACCCTTAATTTTTAAAAGATTTGGAAATGAATGAAAAGAAAAGCAAATATAATCGCCCACCACCTCCAGATAGGTGTGGGGGAGAAAGAAGAGAATAGCAAATGGAGTCCAAGGAGTTGGAACTCTAACTCGGCTGCCCCCACCTCCTTGTCCACACACTCGCGCGCACTCACACGCACACACACACGCACGCACACACACGCGCGCGCACACACGCGCGAGCGCGCACACACACACACGCACACACGCACGCACGCACACACACACACCGCAGTTCCTTCCCCTTCAATGGCTGCTCTGAGACTGAGCCTCCATGACACGGCACCGCCAACCCCCTGGCCTACACTCCACCCACCTCCCGAATGTATTGGTTAATTCTTCAGCATCACACTGTTTCATTGGATCCTATAAATATCCATCAGTCTTCAGGGTGGACCTGAACCAGAAGCACTATGTCTATTGGCTACGACCAAGCGCGCAGTTAACTCCGATAGGTCCGGAAGGGTGTTCGTCCTGGGGAAACGATTTTGAATCCCAGTAGCCCCCCTCCTTTTCTTTGTGTGGTTGGCGCGCTTTCCCTAGACGTTCGGACGGTTTTGATACCTGCTGGATTTGGTTTTTCTGTTGTGTTCTTAGTGTGAAAGGGAGGGAGAAAGCATCCTTCTTATGTGCCTAGGTGGCAGGACTGATAATTTGGCACACAACACGAACCGGCTCTTGGCTGTTTCAAAGCACCTTGCGGCCAAGGTGCACTGAGCTTTCGTGGCACTGCCCGGCTGAGGATAGGCTTCTGATGCAGAGCCAGACGCCGGATAAAGATAGTATTTTAACTTCCAACATGAAGGACTGAACGTTTTTGAAAACAATTGGGTGACGTATATAAGTTAAGCACCTTTAAACAAAACTGTCCTGGAGGAATTGTTACTGAGGTAATTGTTGCTGTAATAAACACCAAGACCTTGGAGGAAAAACAGTGCTGGGCTTGTGAAAATCAGACATCATTTCGCATAGAAATGGTACTGCAACGCCTCTGCTTTCTAATTTCCCTTTGGTTGGTTTCCATGGATATCTGTAGGTTAAATGTGCTTTTAAAATTTATGAATGTGAGATGTAAAAGAGAGGGATAAGAACGATCTTTTTAAATTTTGTTTTGAGAGTCTAACTTCTTAGTTCTTGCTTAAATTTGTCCTTTTCATTCCCTTACACCATTCTTAGGATAAATACCCGAAGAAATAACAAATGATTTAGGGAAGAAAGGGGGTGAATTAGCCCAACCCCTCTCAGAGCGGAGTGCTTGTTTGCTTTGTTTTCAGTTTCTCTGGCTAGAGACCGTAGGGTTTCAAACAGACTCCTCACCACTTTGCCACCACCCCTCCTCCTTCCACACAGAGACACACAACTCCTCAATTAGGCTTCCATTTAAAATGTAAATATTTGGTAGTTAGCATGTTAAATACTTCAAAGGAAAACAAAATAGTGATTGTCTTCTCCTGAATAAGTGTTTCCTTTGAATTCTTGAAAAGAAAATTTTGTGACGATGAAAACAGAGAGGGAGAGCTTTTGGTATAAAATGACATCTCTGCGGGGCAACTTGGTGTTAGTTAAGTTTGTTTTAACACAGGCTAAAGGAAGCCAGGATGATATGAGAACAACCAAAACGGATTGAGGAAGAGTTTTTTTTTTTTTTTAAAGGGGGGGTGAGGGGGATGAAAGAGCTAAAAAGAAACCTGAAAGCACATTTTAGTACCAGCTTGGGAAGAAGTCCTGTGGTCTCATCCCACCAGCCACTGGAACTCTGGCATGGAATCCCAAAGAGAGTTCAGGGAAGGAGATTCAGATTTAGGAGTCATACACATATGAGTGATAGTTGAGGCTATGAGGAAAAAAAAATAATAAGATGCCCACAGAGAATATATTTAATAAGAAGGCTATCAGACAAAAGGGAGAAAAACATGATTGAGGGGAAAGAGGAGAGAGGGATTGTCTACCAAAGTAGTCAAAGAAACCGAAGAACAGGTAGAAAAGAATGACATGAATTCGGGGGGGGGGGGGAAACTGTATGGAAGCCAAAGAGTTTCAAGGAAGAGATAATTGTTGAGGTTAAACGGTAGGGTTTTTGTATCAGAATACATTAGACAGAATGGGAGAGTATGTTGGAGATAATGAATGTAAGGAGAGGCCATGAATTCATTTTACCCTTGGATAATAGCTTCACAAAGTACACTGTAGTAAGCATAGACAGGGATCCACCAAAGTGAGCCTTCCCACCATACCCATGGTCCCCACCCTCATGTCATCTCTCACGTGCCTTACCTCAACACCTTGAAACCTACCTCTTTCTAGTCTTAATCAAGAAGCCAGGATAAGAGGCTGGGGAAGAAAGATTCTCCAGAGGGCTGGTGCTTGGAAAGACAGGTGCCTGGGAAGAGGTTGGATGAAGAACATTACCAGGCTAGTAGATGGGTGTATGTAGCTAAATGAAGGTTGTAAAAATAAAATAGAGCCAGGAGAAAAGCCAAACTCATGAACTAGAACATGTTTTAAGCTGAGATAATGAATGAGGCAACGTTTATTTTAAATGGTAGAATGAAAAGTGAGGTTAAGTTATCAGGAGGTGGTTGAAAGCAAAGGAGCAAGGAAAGGAATGAATGAGAGGGTGGCTCAGAACACTCCTCTAATCCACCAATAAGAAGCATGCACCAGGATATTATATAACTCAATGTGCCTTTATATTTTTTAAAAGATTTTATTTATTTATTTGACAGAGAAGGAGTGAGAGAGGGAACACAAGCAGGGGGAGTGGGTGCAAGAGGGAGAAGCAGGCTTCCCACAGAGCAGGGAGCCCGATGCGTGGCTCAATCCCAGAACGCAGGAATCTTGACCTGAACCAAAGGCAGACGCTTAACAACTGAGCCACCCAGGTGCCCCTCAATGTGCCTTTAATGTTCAAGAGCTAAACTCATCTTCGGCTGCTGAATATCTTCTGTTGCCCTCCAGTTCCACTCTTCACCCTTCTCCACTCTGCTCTGTGACTCAAAACCCACAGAGTCCTATGACTTCCTGGGTCTGGTCCACAGGAGAGGGCGCTGGCAGGAGATCGGAAGTCTGGAGGACTGTGAGATTGGAGTATTTACTCCCCCAGCTTCTTCATGCCAAGTCATGACAAAAAAGCTGAGTCTGTCTACCAAAAGCCATAGATCCTGTGGAGACCACCATGATATAGCACCCAGATTTTTGTTCAAGAATGAAGGACTTATTCCCCCTGGAATCTTCTTTTCTTTTCTTTTCTTTTTTTTAAAGATTTTATTTATTTTCTTATTTGTCAGAGAGAGAGAGAGCACAAGCAGGGGGAGCATCAGGCAGAAGGAGAAGCAGGATCTCCATTGAGCAAGGAGCCCAATGTGGAACTCGATCCCAGGACCCTGGGATCACGACCTGAGACGAAGGCAGACGCTTAACTGACTGAGCCACCCAGACATCACTTATTCGCCCTGGAATCTTGAGTAAATACAGCACGACTGTTATTCTTTTTTAAGATTTTTTTTATTATTTGACAGAGATAGAGACAGCCAGCGAGAGAGGGAACACAAGCAGGGGGAGTGGGAGAGGAAGAAGCAGGCTCCCAGCGGAGGAGCCTGATGTGGGGCTCGATGCCAGAGCCGGGATCACGCCCTGAGCCGAAGGCAGACGCTTAACGACTGAGCCACCCAGGCGCCCCAACGACTGTTATTTTAAACTATTCAGTTTTTGAGGTGACTTGTTACGATAGATAACTAAACAAGAGCAATAGCTAAACAAGGTATCCCCAAGGTCCTAAGATTAGTAATTTGTAAAGATGAATCTCAAATCCAGTTCCTGTGATTAAAATTAAAATCTTTTTCCAAAGGGGACCATTGTAATCCTGTTTAATTCATGGATGCACAGAATGTTCTGCTCCCTGAAATATCATTCTTACTCTCTACTGATGCCCAATATGCCATAAATAGATATTCGATATTACGACCCCTGTTGAGATACAAAAACTCCAGTATAATTAATAAGTAAACTTGATTATTCTATTTAACCTTAGTTGAAGATATTTATCACATTTTTTGAGGAAAGATTTTGATTGATACCATGAATACCATAAAATATTTGAACTACCCTACATTTTCCAGAACTGAATGAGATGGTGGCTCAGAACACTCCAATTCCATTTTTCCAATTCCATTCTTTCTCTAATTTGATATCCTTTTCACTTTGGGGATTGTTAGTAAATGCTGAAGTAGGAAGCATACATATTATTACAGTATATCTTTTATTATTGCTGTGTAAAAAGCAAATTTGGTGGAATATTTGCAAAAATTTAAAATTCGTGGTTGAGATTTTCCAGTTTGAGTCACCTCTTTATATGTTAACATCATGCGACCTAGTTTTAACATTAACCAAAGTCAAACAAAATTGGAAGAGTAAGTCTTACAGAAATAAATCCATATTGCTGTAGCAAATACAAATGATTTAGAGATTTTGCAGTCTAAGTATTATTGCATCACTGCATTCCCCCAGTAGCACAAGTAATAAATAGTTGTCTTAAAAGAAATTTGTAACCTTGGCAACAAAATTACTTTCAGAAAACTAACTTGAATCTTCTCTTTAAGAGGCAGAGAATTTGGGGAACCTGGGTGGCTCAGTCAGTTGGCATCTGCCTTTGGCTCAGGTCATGATCGCAGGGTCTTGGGATGAGTCCTGCATTGGGCTCCCCGCTCAGCAGGGAGTCTGCTTCTCCCTGTGCCCCTCCACCCTGCTTGTGCCCTCTCTCACTCTCTCTCTCTCAGGTAAATAAGTAAAATCTTAAAAAAAAAAAAGAGGCAGAGAATTTAATATACATATTTACTTCCATTTCTTCCCAAACCTTACTAAAATAACTTTGAAAGAATAAGACCTAAACCCAAATTTGTAACCGTGTGGTGATGGATGTTAACTAGACAAATGGTGAGTATTTCACAATATATACTAGTATCCAGCCATTATGTTGGGCACCTAAAACTATGTTATGTATAAATTATATCTCAATAAAAAAAATTGAAAACCTAAACCCAAAAGAACAAAGAGAGTGAGCAAAGAGAAGACAGACGATGAGAGAGTGCAACAAAATATTAGCATCTGTAAAGGATGTATCATGTAGTTCAGAAATGCTTCCTTACTCCTGATGTCTTACTTCTTGTGAAAAGAGCTCAGGTAGTGTAACTGGGCCTCTCTCAGACCTTTGTTCACCCACCCCAAATAGAGTGTCCCACCCTGCTCCATCCTCCTTGCTCTTGGCAGAGGGAGCCTGTTTGTCAGAACACAAAATTCTGCTTTGCTCCTACAAACGGAAGTCTGTCTTAGTCCAGCCTGTCTGGTTCTGAGCACAGTTAGCAGGCCCGTTAACTCCCATACTAAAGTACACCTCCAGTTGGCCTCCAACAGTAATAAAGATGAGATGTTTACCTCCATATTTGCTTGTTGCTTTATTTCTCAACTTGTTCAGGACCCTGCATCAAGAAAGAATGCCATGATTGGGATTCCCTTCGGAGATCCCAGTAGACTAGAAGTAATCATCTTAGAAGAGAGGAGAAAGTTGAAACCTAACTGCCTGCAGGAGATTGAGAGACAAACTGATTTACATTAGAACCACACAAAAATTCTGAATTTGGAAGCACTAAGAATCCCTGAAGATGAGGGTGAGGGGAGGGCTAAAACAGATTTGGTTGAAGTTCATGTTAAAAGCAACTGAATTCATTCCTATCTCTTACCCACAGAGGACAAAATAAGGTATTCTTTTTTTTTTTTTAAAGATTTTATTTATTTATTCGACAGAGATAGAGACAGCCAGCGAGAGGGAACACAAGCAGGGGGAGTGGGAGAGGAAGAAGCAGGCTCACAGCAGAAGGAGCCTGATGCGGGGCTCGATCCCATAACGCCGGGATCATGCCCTGAGCCGAAGGCAGACACTTAACCGCTGTGCCACCCAGGCGCCCCAAAATAAGGTATTCTAAACTCAGAGACACCTGCCATAACTAAGACCAAGATAATGTAATGAAAATTGGCAGGAAAAGCAAAAATCTGTATTTCAAACAGTGAGAACTCTCCCCAACAAACCAAACCCTTTCTCTCCATTCATCATACAATTGGATATACCTTCAGGTAAAAAGTTAGAGATTTCCTGTCTGAAGAAACTGAGCAGCCTAAGAGACAACTCCAGAGATATTGACAGAACAGTAAGAAATGGCCGGATACCTGTCCCACCCCTCACTGCATAGTCTACGGGTCAACAAGCTTCCATGCACAGTAACACACACCACTTAAGTGCCTCACTCCTAAATGCAAATGGATAGGGAAGGATCACCAAATATTTTAGAAAGGTCTTTCACATAAAAGCAGAGACCAAAAATAAACAAACTGAAAAAAAAAGAGGAAAAAGAAGAAGTAGAAGACAATTTTTAAAAGAAAGCCTAAGTTAACATTATAGAAGATAATGTATTTGTGTAAATAAAAGAAAACGGTGCTATAAAAAGAACAGTCATGGGGTACTGGGGTGGCTCAGGGTTAGGCGTCTGCCTTCAGTTCAGGGCATGATCTCCGGGTCCTGGGATTGAGTTCCACATCAGGCTCCCTGCTCAGTGGGGAGTCCACACCTCCCTCTCCCTCTGCTCGTCTCCCCCTCTCCCCAACTCATGCTCTCTCTCTCTCTCAAATAAATAAATAAAATCTTTTAAAAAAGAACATTCACAGAAGAAAGAGCTTATGAAAATTAAAAGTATGAATGCAGAAATTAATAATTCAATAGGGGTGACAGATAAAGTTGAGCAAATCTCCCTGAAAGTAGAATAGTAAGCAAAAAGATGGAGGAGCTTGGCTGGCTCAGTCGGTAGAGCATGCAACTCTTGATCTTGGGGTGATGAGTTCGAGCCCTGCACTGGGTGCAGAGATTAAATAAATAAATAAATAAATAAGAAGTAAAAAGATAGAAAACAGAAAAAAAAAGTTAGGAATATTAGAGACCAGTCCAGAAGTTTCAACATACAGTTAATAAGAGTTTCAGAAGAAGAGAACATATAAAACAAAATTATCAAAGAAAAAATATGAGAAAACATCCCAGAGCTGAAGCGCACAAACTTTTAGGCAAATGAGCCCACTGAGCGCTCTTCCAAGAAATAAAAAAGACCTACACAACGATACAGTATGATGAAATTATAGAACATCTAGGGTAAAGGAAATATACTAAAAGCTTCCAGAGAGAAGTCAATCTAACTTCAGAACTGAAGGATAGAGAGTTCCACGAGGAATAGAGAGGAGTTGTATTTTCAACAGTGAGTTCAGAGATGAGTAAGCATCTATAAAACTAAAGCAAAGGGTGGGGGCAGAGGGAGGCCATTATCAATTCAGGGGAAATTAAAAGTTGCACAAGAGAAGACATATACACTGTTTGGCTCAGCTGTGAGTAAATATTGATGATTTTCTAAATGCTGATTTAGCTAAAATTATGATTCAATAACTAATCACCAGGGAAATGCAAATCAAAACCACAATGAGATCTCTCACACCTGTCAGAATGGCTAGAATCAAAGAGACAAGAAATTACAAGTGTTGGAGAGGATGTGGAGAAAAAGGAACCCTCATGCACTGTTGGTAGGAATGCAAATTGATGTGGCCACTGTGCAAAAGAGTATGGAGGTTTCTCAAAAAATTAAAAATTGAATTACCATATTATCCAGTAATTCCACTATTGGGTATCTACCCAATGAAAACAGAAGCATTAATTCAAAAAGATATATGCACCCCTATGTTTATTGCAGCATTCTTTACAAAAGCCAAGATATGAAAGCAACCCAAGTGTCCATCCATGGATAAAGAAGTTGTGGTATATGTGGTATGTAACACAATGGAATAGTCTTTACCCATAAAAAAGAATGAGTTCTTGTCATACTCAGCAACACGGATGGACCTGGAGGGTCTAATGCTAAATGAAATGTCACACAGGAAAGGACAAATACCATATGATTTCATTCATATGTGGAATTTTTTTTTAAAGATTTTATTTATTTATTTGACAGAGAGAGACAGCCAGTGAGAGAGGGAACACAGGCGGGGGGAGTGGGAGAGGAAGAAGCAGGCTCATAGCGGAGGAGCCTGATGCAGGACTCGATCCCAGAACGTCAGGGTCACACCCTGAGCCAAAGGCAGACGCTTAACAACTGCGCTACCCAGGCGCCCCTTATATGTGGAATTTAAGAAACAAAAGAAATGAGCAAATGAAGAAGAGACCAAAAAACAGACTTTTTTTGAGGGGGTTCCCAAGTTTTACTCAAGAACTCATATAAAATATTCCAGATAAATGAGTTGTAATCCATCTTCCTCATCCTGGTAAATCTGGAAGTAACAATTCACAACTGCTGTTAGCAACTACGCACAACCAATCACGTAGATTGTTCTTCAAATATTTTTCAGTGAGATATTTCAAACATCTTTTGGAAAAAGACACCTCAAAAGGTACAGTAACCTTGCTCTTGCTCCTTTCAATGGTTACAACCCCTCCACCAAGATTCCCAGCTTTTCTATTCACTTTGAATCTCTCTTGAAGAAACCGCTCAAAAGGGGCAGCAGCCATGATTCCATTCTCTACAGGGTGGGCACAGTCAAGGGTAAGCTTCGGAACTTGCTTCTTCCCCCCCTCCTTCGCCACAAGCTTTTTCACTGGTGTCAGGGTGGCAGTGGAGACAGAAAGGGAGGTGAGCATACTATGCAGAGGCAAAGAGCCCACCAAAAAAAAAGAGAGGTTTGTGGGTTGTTGTTGTTGTTTTTTAAGATTTTACTTATTTATTTGACAGAGAGAGAGTTCAAGCAGGGGGAGCGGCAGAGGGAGAGGGAGAAGCAGACTCCCCGCTGAGCGGGGAGCCTAACAATGACAACGCAGGGCTAGATCCCAGGGTCCTGGCATCCTGACCTGAGCAGAAGGCAGTTGCTTAACCGACTGAGTCACCCAGGTGCCCCCAAAACAGAGTTTTAAATACAGAGAATAAACTGATGGTTTCCAGAGGGGACGTGGGTGGAGGGGTGGGTGAGACAGGCAAAGGGGATTAATAACACACTTAGCTCGATGAGCACTGAGCAATGTACAGAATTGTTGAATCACGGTATTGTACACCTGAAACTAGCATAACACTGTTAATTACACTTCAATAAAAATATAATAACTATATCAGGAGGATAGGGTAGAAATATGTGTTGGGGAGTAACACATGATGAGGTAAATCCTCATTTTTGTAGTTGGAAGTTCAAAGGTAATAATATTTGGGGCGCCTGGGTGGCTCAGGCGGTTAAGTGTGGTATCTTCATCTCAGTTCAGGTCTCAATTTCAGGGTGGTGAGTTCAGGCCCCACATTGGGCTCCATGCTGGCCATGGAGCCCACTTAAAAAAAGAAGAAGAAGAAGATAGGGGCACCTGGGTGGCTCAGGCGGTTAAGCGTCTGCCTTCAACTCAGGTCATGATCCCAGTGGCCTGGGATCAAACTTGCACAAGTCTCCCTGCTCAGCGGGGAACATGCTTCTCCCTCTCCCTCTGCCTGCAGCTCCCCCTGCTTGTGTTCACATGCTCTCTCTCAAATAAATAAGTAAAAATCTTTTTTGAAAAATAAAAATTTAAAAAAAATTTAAAAGCTAACATCTAAAACTGAAAAATCAAGAAAGGGGCTCCTGGGTGGCACAGCGGTTACGTGTCTCTCTTCCGCTCAGGGTGTGATCCCGGCGTTCTGGGATCGAGCCCCACATCAGGCTCCTCCGCTATGAGCCTGCTTCTTCCTCTCCCACTCCCCCTGCTTGTGTTCCCTCTCTCGCTGGCTGTCCCTATCTCTGTCAAATAAATAAAATCTTAAAAAAAAAAAGAAAGAAAGAAAGAAAGAAAGAAAGAAAGAAAGATCCAAAAATAACAGTATAGACATGTTTTTGAAAGTTTGGAGTTCTAGGGCCACCTGGGCGGCTCAATCAGTTAAGCGTCTGCCTTCAGCTCCGGTCATGATACCAGGGTCCTGGGATCAAGCCCCATATCAGGCTCCCTGCTCAGCGAGGAGCCTGCTTTTCCTCTCCTCCCTGCTTGTGCTGTCTTTCTCTCTCAAATAAATAAAAAATAATTTTTTTTCTAAAAAGAAAGAAAATTTGAAGTTCTAGACTGCAAGAAACCATTAAAAAGTTGCAGTGATTGAGAAAGTACAAGTTGGATATGGATAGAGTGTTATGACTTTTAGCAATCTATTTGGCTTTTTAAACTATGTACCTGTACCACTTTGATAAAATTAAAAATTAAATTTAAAAAATTAATATGAGGTAGCGGCACCTGGGTGGCTCAGTCAGTTAAGTGTGAGACTCTTGATTTCAGCTCAGGTCATGAACTCACCGTTGTGAGATTGAGCCCTGCATTGGGCTCTGAGCTGGGCATGGAGCCTGCTTAAGATTCTCTATCTCCCCCTCCCCCTCTGTCCCTCCCCCGTCCTTCCCTCTCTAAAAATAAAAATAATAACAATAACAATAATTATAATAATAACATGAGGTAGCTAAGAACTGACTTGTGGACCTTCTACAAAGACAAGAAAATATACTGAGTGTTTAAGCTGTCTTTAAGCCAACATTTGCTTTTCTTATTCTGTAGTAAAATATAAGAATATACATATATTTTGTTATAGAGAGGTTTAGCATGCCAAATCCAAACTCACAGTTACAAGATAGAAAGCTTATTCAATGGACAATGCCTGTTGGCGGGATTTTGGTATATGCTTCTGCCATGTGTTTGAGTAAGTATGTTTTATTTCTTAATACAGTCTGGATTTTTGCTAAGGCTGTGTTTGGGTTTCCGTTTAACTTTAGTTCAATCATGTCAACAGCTGTTACAAAATACCAAGAACGAAGTCTTACTAATCCAAGAGTTTAATGGCAATCCTACTGAAATATATAGAAATTTGATAGAAACTGGGTGACTGGTGCAATGAGGTCCATTTAATTCAGGTTTTCTCCTGCTTGGTTATTCGAGCTGCTTTGACAAGCAGTATTTTGCATTAGTATAAATTATTTTGGTGTTATTATTTCTTACAAAATGGTGGGTTTACTTTCAAGATGTGTCTTTTTATTTGTTGTTTCATTTTTGTGCCTTTTTTGTTTCTTCTTCATTGTTACAACGTGTCTTTGAAGAGCTTGCTACACTCACTAATGTAGACTTTACTCACCTTTAAACCAAAATTTCCTCCAATTGAACATATCTCTCACTTTATACTGAAAACCCACAAAAAGATGGGATTCATTGTACAAAAATTTAACCATGATACAAGTGAATTTTATTTCTGTGAAATAACTAAAAGGTCACGAGGGAGAGAAAAATACTAAATTGTTGCCTAGTCGTGGAACACCAATTGTAGGGTCTTTTGTCTATCTCTCCAGAGAAAGAAGGAAAGAGTGACAACTGATGTATATACCCTTGGAGGAGTACAACCTTTATGGAGAACAATATTACAATAAATATAGCAAAAAAAAAAAACCCGAAAAGGTGCAGAAAAGGTGCACACCCCAAATTAAAAAGAATGTATTAGGATGGCTACTTTTTTGTTGTTTTGTTTTGCTTTATGTACATAAATCTATATATATGTATATGAATGTGTATGTATATATAACTGACAATGGCAAATGCTGGAGCAACTGGAGCTCTCACACATTGCTGGTGGGAGTGAAAAACGGTACAACCACTATGACAGTTTGGCTGTTTCTTACAAAGTTAAACATACACTTAACATACAACCCAGCACGGGGTTTTCACTCCCACTACTACTCCCACCCAAGAACAATAAAAAAATAGGTTCCTTCAAAAACCCGTACTCAAATGTTTATAGTGATTTGATTCTAGGTTGCTAAAAACTAGAAACAACCCACATGTTCTTCAACCGGTAAATGGATAAGCAAACTGTGGTACATCCATAGAGTGGAAAAACTCAGCAATAAAATGCAGCAAATTTCTGATATGCAACAACATGAATGAATGCTAAGTGAAAGAAGCCAGACTCCAAAGATTACATACTGTATAATTTAATATATAAGACATTCTGGGAAAGGCAAAATTATAGGGTCAGAAAACAGATCAGTAGTTACCAAAGGATGAGTATGGGAAGAGAAGCTGACTACAAGGGGCACAAGAGAATTACAGTGCAGCGGGGGTGATGAACTGTATCTTGATTACGACAGTGGTTACGTGACTGTATACATTTGTCAAAACACATAGAACTATACACTAGCAAGGATGAATTTTACTGTATGTAAGTTATACCTCCATAAACGTGACTTTTAAAAAAGGATTGGGGGCACCTGGGTGGCACAGTTGGTTAAACACCCGATTCTTGATTTCTGCTCAGGTACTGATCTCAGCGTCAGGAGATCGAGCCCTGCATCAGGCTCCATGCTCAGCGTGGAGTCTGCTTAAGACTCTCACTCCCTATCCTTCTGCCCACCCCCACCATGGGCTCTCTCACTCAAATAAATAAATCTTTTTTAAAAAAGGTTGAGTTTGAACTTTTTCATAATAAAAAATTAAAAGAAAAAGCATAGATGCTCTTGCAATTCTAGGAATCAATTGGATAATGTGTAAATATGTATGAACAAGAATATTCTCATTGAAATACTGTTATAGATAAAAACTGGAAAAAAAAAAAACTCTAACGATCCCAAGGCAGAGAATTGGTTACATATACCAGGTTATTTCTATACAATACTATGAAGTTTAAACTGATGACAGAGAAGGGAAGAGTGGGTTCATAGCGAACTTCTTTGTGTGACTGGGTTCATTGTGAGTATAAATATTTCACTACCAGAAAATTCAAATGTATCTGGTGCTTAGAGTAACTCCAGAAACAAATGCGGGGTTACTATGTTTTGCTTAGTTAGAATGTTGATAAGGGCGCCTGGGTGGCACAGAGGTTAAGCGTCTGCCTTCGGCTCAGGGCATGATCCCGGCGTTGTGGGATCGAGCCCCACATCGGGCTCCTCCGCTATGAGCCTGCTTCTTCCTCTCCCACTCCCCCTGCTTGTGTTCCCTCTCTCGCTGTCTCTCTGTCGAATAAATAAATAAAATCTTTTTAAAAAAAAAAGAATATTGATAAATATAAGATTAGTAGGGGAAGAAGTGAATGTAAATTATAATTAAAGAATTTCTGATAGTGATAATACTTTGTAGTTCTAGTGAATATGAATATATACAGGGTTTTTTATATGTTCAATAATTTAATATGTAGGTCTCATTCCTTTTGTAATTAAAAAAAGGAACAAGTCATCTATTAAAGCAAAAGAAAGAAAAACAGGGATACCTTTTTATTGACATTGAAGAACGTTCACAAAATAATGTTAGAAAAAAAGGTTATGGGCCAAATATGTGTATAGTATGGTTCCATTTTTGTAAAAAGTACAATACTTATACATACAAAATGTATGCACTTATTTTTTTTAAAGATCTTATTTATTCATTTGAGAGAGAGAGCATGCACACAAGCAGAGGAGAGAGGTAAAGGAAGAAGAAGACTCGCCGCTGAGCAGGGACCCAGATGCCGGGCTCGATCCCAGGACCCCAGGATCATGACCTGAACCCAAAGCAGACGCTTAACCATCTGAGCCACCCTGGTGCCACAAAATGTATGCATTTAGATGTAACTTCATAGAAAAACGTTTGTAAAATACCAGGATATTAACATGGCTATTTCTAATTGAAGGAATTTTAAGTGATTTAATTTTCTTTCTTTTCTGAATCTTCTATTTTCCCTGAATTCATCAGGTATTATTTGTATAATTAAAAAATAATAAAATAATAACAATTAAAAGGAAAAGTGACAAGCCATTGTTAAGATCCGATGTTCTCTACCATTCTAAAGCCAACCCCAAGTAATTATTTCCTTTGTTTGTTTGTTTGTTTGTTTTTAAGTACGCTGCACGCCCAGAGTGGAGTCCAAAGTGGGGCTTGTGGGACACCTGGGTGGCTCAGAAGGTTAAGAGTCTGCCTTCGGCTCAGGTCATGATCCCAGGGTTCTGGGATTGAGCCCCTCATCCCCGCATCGGGGTCCTTGATCAGAGGGGAGCCTGCTTCACCCTCTCCCTCTGCCTGCCACTCCCCCTGCTTGTTCTCTCTCTCTCTCTGTCAAATAAATAAATAAATAAAATCTTTTAAAAATTAAAAAAAAAAAAAAGCCCACGAAGTAGGGCTTGAACTCATGACCCAAGATCAAGATCTGAGCTGAGATCAAGTCGGAGGCTTAACCGACTGAGCCACCCAGGCATCCCTCCTTTTTATTTTTTTTTTAAAGGAGCAAAAAAAGTCACTTTTTCCCAACGTGAATGGATTTGTAACCAGCCTGTGAGAGTACTACTTAATTAAAATATATGTAATACCTGAAATAATAAGTGCATTGAATAGTAGAATAGTAGAAAGAATGCAAGATCTATGAGCCCATTAATAGCTGCATTTCACTTTTGCAGATATTCCTTAGAAATGACTTGAAGCTTAAAAAAAAAACCTTCTGTTTTCCTTAAGGGTTTTTGGTTTTGTTTTTTAAAGTATTTTAACATGTTTTGAGTGAGGGGCCAGTCAGAACCTGATTCTTTGTCCCACGACTTCAGCCAAGTCACTTTACCTTTTAAGACTCACATCCTTTTAAAAAATGTATAGCTACAGAGGGGAGCCTGCTTCTCCCTCTGCCTCTGCCTGCCACTCCCCCTGCCTGTGCACTCTCTCTCTCTCTCTTTCTCTCGCTCTCTCTCTGACAAATAAATAAAATCCAAATCGTTTGTCGCAATCTGATCTGAGAACAGACTTTGTATCTGGGGGATGATTTAAACCAGTAATAAGCAACCCATTATAACAAGATTATGCTATATTATCCACTGATTCTTATTCCTATAGTGATTCAGACATAATAGTTCCTTCAAAAACAAAAAATATCTTTAACTAGAATCTTCTCACCATGGAAGGGAAGTGGTAGAAGTGTTAACGTCTTTTGTTTGGGCTGATATACAATGTTCTTTTGAGTTAGACGAATGGTAGAGAATAAGGAGAAAAGGAAGAAGACAGGCAGAAAGAGGCAGTCATCAGAGCAGATGGAACAAATAACTGCAATTCTAGGGCACCCTGCTATCCCTTTTCCTTCCTTCTTGCAGAGGAAGCAATTTATAAAATGGGATAAAGAGAATCCTTCTTTGACATAGCCTATCCTTTGGTGTCAAATCTCCAGACAGTGAAGCAAGAGTCTGCCTGCCTCGGACTGGAATTTTTTGTTGTTACATAGAACTCTAGGACCTGCTCCCATTCTGTGGAAAAATTGTTGCTATCAGGTAAAGAAAATCTCAAGGCTAGTTACCCATCCTCTTTGATTCCCATAACATTTTGCGCTACCATTTAGAACTCCTCAGTGTTGCAGCCTAGTAATGGGGTATGGGATCTGGAGCCCTTAAGAGATTGTGCAATTCTTGAGGTCAGGGATTACCTCTTGTTAATTTTTTGTTTCTAGGGCACGGCATGGTGACTAGTATCCAGAAGTCCTCAATATATGATTGTATACTAGTGAAGGTATTGTGGCTCATCTCCATATAGATGACTGCAGATAACAATTCCAGATGGCTGGAAGCCCTACCATGAATGGCAAACTCCCTAATACCTCCTCTACTCCCGCTGGTATAGGGCATTGATTCTCAAGTGTGGTCCCCTCAGACCATCAGTATCACCTGAGGACCTACTATAAATGCAGTTCTCTGGACATAATCCGGACCTACAGAATCAGAAACTATGGGAGGGAGGCCCAGAAATCTGTAATTTAACAAGCTTTCCAGATGATTCTGATGCACACTGATGTTTGAGAACCAGTGGTATCGTAGGAAGTCCAATGGTGTCTGTGCCCTTGCTCTGGTTCAGCTTAACTGCTATGTGTCTAACCATGAGAGAATCCCAAGCCCCTCAAAACTCTGTCTTTACGGTATAACAAGGAAGTTGGGATGACGCCTGAGAACCCTTCTGGTCTAAAATTCTGCAAAATACCAAAGACAGAGAGAAAGTAAATAAATGTTCCAGTGACTAGATTTAGTCGTTCAGTCAAGCAAATATGTATGTACCAGGCAGTGATCTGGGCATGGAATCAGTGCAGGACACAAAATTACTCCCTTTTTTTTAAAGATTTTATTTATTTATTATTTGAGAAAGAGCACACGACAGCACGAACGAACAGGGGGGAGGAGGGAGGGCAGGGTGGCAGGGGTAGAAGGAGAGGGAGAAGCAGGCTCCCCGGTGAGCAGGGAGACAGGTGCCTGACTCAATCCCAGGACCCTGGGACCATGACCTGGGCCAAAGGCAGACGCTTAACCCACTGAGCCACCCAGGTGCCCCACAATTACTCCTTTTTAATTAAAGTTGAAAGATTCCAGATCACAAACTTGTCTTCTGTCTATAATAGTCTCACATTGCATTTGTTGTGCAATGTGAACAGGAAAGCTGAGAAAATGATCCAGAATTCTGATCACCCCTCCCCCAAATTACCTGGACTTTAATTTTTTTTTTTTTTTACTTTGACTTCAATTCTTGAAGCTCTTATGTTTGCTTAAGGGGCTTCGGTACTCGTGTTAGGAGACAAGGGTTTGATAATAAATGTGATTATCTACCAAATTAGAATATCTCTGGGTCTACATTATTTCATGGCACAAAGTTGCTTGCTCTTTCAGGAAATTGAATTCCATCTAATTGTCTCCTCATTGATTCTCTTTTCTCAGTAATTAGTTACCAACTGTATTGCTTGAGTAAGTTCCTGTGTTGGCCATTCTCCTTTCGTTTTGTTTTGTTTTGTTTTAATTTATGTATTTGAGAGAGAGCAGAGGGAGAGGGAGAAGCAGACTCCCCACTGAGCAGGGAGCCTAAGGGGGGGGGGTGTGGGGCTCAACTCCAGGACCCTGAGATCATGACCCGAGTTGAAGGCAGATGCTTAACTGGCTGAGCCATCCAGGCGCTCCTCCTTTCTTTTTGATCTGCCTCCCTCCCACACTGAACTCTTGTATACACCACCACACAAGCTCAGAGTACTTAGTGGGCTCCTGGAAGGTGTTTTAGACTATTTAGGACATTTGTTGAGTTTAAATATTCTTTTTTTAAAAAAGATTTTATTTATTTATTTGACACAGAGAGAGAGTATGCACAAGCAGGGGGAGCAGCAGGCAGAGGCGCCCCCTAAATATCCTTTTTAAAAGGACCTCTTAACGGGATGCCTGGCTGGCTCAGTTTGAAGAGCATGCAACTCTTGATCTTGGGGCTGTAAGTTCGAGTCGCACGTGGGCTGTAGAGATTACTCATGTAAAAAAAATACAATAATAAAATAAAAAGGACCTTTTAAGAAAAAGCAAACCAAAAGCCACCACACTTGGACACTTGATTCTCTGGCCTGTGCACATTTCACTGCATTTGAAAGGACAGGAGATGGCGCCAGAAGGCAGTGGAATGCCTTGGGTTTGGCCAACTATGGGGTAAGGATTGTGCTGGAGAGAGAAGTAGGAATTAAAACAAAGGTGCCAGAGTTTGAGTAGCTACTAAGGTGAAGGGATTGGGGGGTGGGATGCTATTTTGTTTTGTTTTAACATGTAAGGGTCCTCCTGACACCTACTCCAAATTAGCTTGGTGACAATAGATATATCCATAGTAGAGCCAAAGATCAAAATAAAGGCAAGGGCCTGGAGGAGGGTGCTTGCCTCCTTTTTCCCTCCCTCCCAGAAACTAAGGCCTTTGTCCGCTTGGGAAGCACGAGGGCCTGGAGAGGCTGCTCATTCAGAAGTGGTAAAGTGCTGATATGGGGCTAAGACATTTTTGTGAAACAATGTTTATTTCTGTAGGCAAAATCCCAAATCCCACCAGCGGCGAAACACTTCCCTGCAGCAATCACACACACATTTTAAATGAAAATTTTTAAAATGTAAAAAAAAAAAAAAAAAATTCATGAGACAACCAGGAGGTGGCGCCTGGCAAGACATGTTCCCTGCACGGGGAAGGTGAATTACAGCCCGGGCTGCCGGAAGGGAACTCTGACCTAGCAGAGGTCATTCTGTCCAGGCCCGTTCTTTCCTCCCATGCAATAGATGTCTCTGCTTTTCTTCTTTTCTCTGTTTTTCTGGGTTAACTCTCCTCATTCCCAGGATGTCTAGTTTACACTTCATGCCTTTTTTTCCTCTTAGATGAGAGGGGTGGGGCTCTGGGGGAATCTCAAAACATAAAATGCGCCTGTAAGGGAAAAATAATTCTGAGGGTGATGAGAAAATGGAAAAGGAAATGACATCTGCCAAACGGTTTTGCTTCGCAGATCAGTCACAGGGGCCAGAAAGGCAGGGCCGCTCCTGCCTCCGCAGGCCCTGAGGATGGAGCTCATGCATTACTCTGTTCATTCGGCTTTTCTCCTGCTCCTTATTTAGCTTCTGCTCCCTTTGTTTTGGCTATTTCTTGCTCCTTGGCAGGAGGGATGAGCGCAGAGGGAGCTCAGATGGGTGCATCCTCAGGGCCGGTGACCCTGGTGAGGTACACGGAGGAGAAAGAGGTCTCAGTGTCTGGCTTGAAACTATCTGTGTGTTTCACATTCTCTACCGAGGGATTTAGGATGTACATTCCAATCGGGATTTCCAGTCCCGTGGGCAAACAAGCACCAGCCCACATTCCTGAGACCCAGCAGCCGCTATGCTCCACTCATCCAGCTCCCTGGTGGCAGATTTCACTCAGTCCCACGTGTCCGGCCTCAGCCCTTTGTTGAGCTGGAGGGAAGACCCTGGGCCCCACTTCCAACTAGATCACATGGTCTCTCTCTGCTCCCTCCCCTCCTTTTCTCTAGAGTCTGCCTTTTTTTTTTTTTTTTTTTTACGGTGGTAATGATTGTTTCGGAGGTCTCCCCATCTCTCCTCCTGCCCTGGTCTCCCTGCCAGGGGTCAGTGTCCTCTTCAATGACAAAAGCCGCCCTAGATCTGGGCTCCCTGGGGAGGGAGGTGGCTGGGTCTGGCAGTTGGAGCCGCTGTCTCTCCATGGTGCTGCTGCAGCCCCTCCCCCGCTGGGCACACAAATGGGCTTTATACAGCAAACAAAACCACCCCCCCACCCCGGCCACACAGGCACGTGGACCCAAGCCTCACCATGGGAAGGGCTGGTGACAGGCGCAGGAAGAGATGGCTCCAAGCAAGTTCTCTTGACTCACTTCTCTTCTTTATTTTCCACAAGCTAGGTTTTAGCGCTTGACTTTCTACCCTCCACCTGCACCCTGAGTCCCCAACTGCTGTCTCCGAACTCTGGACTCTTCCTGTTCCGGGGCAGCTCAAATCCTGCAGGGGACAGGGAAAAGGTCCTCCCACCCACTGCCCCATGCCACCCAGGGGAGTTGCTCCTCGGAGAAGCCAGACGGGGAATGAGAACACAGTGTCCCCCTGAGGGGGCTGGATTGGACCCCCAAGCCTTCCTTCCGTGCCCCCGGCCCACTCCAGGGGACACCCACCTGGACAGTGCCCTTGCAAAGAGCAGAGGAAGGAAGAGCTCACCCCAGCTGGGCTCCTGAGCCAAGGCCAGGGCTCCCGCGAACCCGCAGCACGCTCCAGCTCTGCATGCCTAATAGGCTATTTAAGGAGCTGTTCACCAGCAACCCAGGCAGCCCCCCCCCCCAGCACGTACACTCATCCAGAGCCACCTTAAAAGCAGGAGGCAATTGTGAGGTTGCTGGCCAGCAAGTGGAGTGAAGACCGTAGAGGTAGATTAAAAAAGAGCGAGGCAGCGAGAGATTTGTCCCAGGGACCCAAAACATTACGGTACCCTACTGAAAACCAAATCCCCTGGAAGCCTGAAGAGACACAGAGACCGCAAGAGAAAAAGAGAGAAATACAATCAGCTCAGCTCCAAGAAACTCCTCTCTCTCTCTCTCTCTCTCTCTCTCTCTCTGTCCCTCCCCCCTCCTTCCTCCCTCTCCTTCCCTCTTCCCCCCCACCCCACTCTTTCTCCGCCAACCCTAGTCCTCAAGTCCCCAAAGTCCCAGGACCTGCATCTTCCAGGGATACCATGTTGGTCTTCACTCTGCTGCTGGAGGTGATTTGGATCCTGGCTGCAGAAGCGGGTAGGTACATTTGGATGCCTGTGTGTCTGTCTGTGCTGATGTCCACATGCTGCCAGGTTTGCTTAATGGGGGGAGGGGAATATAAAAGGAAGCCTAGGAGCTTGAATAATAGACTCAGGGATGTGGGGAAAGAGGAGTGGCGAGAAGAGCACGTCCCTTCTTCCTGCTTTGCCTGTCCAGCCTTGCTGTTTGTGGGACTGGGGGGGAGGGCTGGGGAGCGGGATGTGTACACACACTGCGGGAATCTCCTGGCAGGCTACAGAGCCTCTCCGCACTCTTTCCTGCACTGCCCTAAGTCGCAGGCAACCCTCCCAGGCCTTCTTTATTTCCGAACTCCCTCAACTAGGGAGCCAAGGAGGCATGGAGTTAAAAAAATAAAGAGGACTGATGTGGGTGGGTGGGATACCCCCCCGCACCCCCTGACTAACTTAGATTCTTATCCCCAACTACAAATCTCATGGCCAATGTCCACTCTTAATTCTATGAGGCGACTGGTTTCCCAGTTTCTTCCTAAAAGCAGTAGCAATAATAGTCAACACTGTCGGGCCCTTTACAGCTTACAAAGGACTTTCAGAAGCTCCCAGGAGATGAGGAGGACTCTGGAGAACGGGCTTCGGTGTTCCCAAGAGTGTCCCGAGGACCCCTACCCCTCATTTTTGTGTTTCCTATGTCTAGCACAGTATCCCGTAGACAGTAGGTGTGTGGTAAAGATCCCTGGGAAGAGCAGGGGGAGGGGAAGGGCCTGGAGAACAGAGGCGGAATGCAGGGATGATGGGTGAGGGGGCCAGCCAAATGGAGAGCTGGAAAGTGCATCTAAAGGAAAAGAAAAAAAAAAACAGGGAAAAAAGAGGACGAGGTGGAGAATCAGCCCGTTGGGGATTTGGTGGGAGGGGAAGGTAAGGCTGTCAGCCTGCCCCAAACGGAACCAGGGAATTCAAGTTGTCCCATGGCACTGGTGAGAGGCTGCCTCCAGCCCTTCCCCTTGGGCTGCTTTTCAGAGTTGTCTGAACCAAGGGATGGGTCAGAACAAGAGCCCAAGGATGAGATCAAGGATATCTCAGAAGTCTGAGGGATTTGAGGGAATGAGAGAGACAGACGAAGGAATTTAGAATTTTTTTCCCCAGAGCTTGAATTTGAACTAGAACTGGAATAATACAGAGAAAACGTGCAGGAAGGCCTTCCTTTTCCCGCTGAAGCCCTTTGGCCCTGGGTGAGACTGGCCCCGCAGACCGCCAGCCTTCCAGCCTGAGACAGGACTGCACGAGAGCCTGGCATGTGACCCAGCTGGCAGCTCTCTTTCCCACACACAATGCTTCACTTTCAGCCTGTCTCTGCCAGCCTGGTGCCTGTGCTCACCCACCACCCTCAACGTGGCGGGGACCCTGCCCCGACTCCCACCTTCCCTAGCCATCTGGGGACCTAGAGAGGAGAGGCTTCTGGTCATGGGGAAAGTTTCCTTCAGCGCTACGAGGACCCGAGGGGGAACTTCAGTGTTAATTCACAGCTAAGGGCCTCGCCTCACGCGCCCGACACGATGCTTCAAAGCCTATGAGGGATGGCCCTTCTCCCCTTGGTAGCACCATCGCCCCCCACCACCTGTTTCCCCCTGCCTTGTTCCAGGCCCTCCCCTCCACACCCACACCTCGCCCCGGGCTCGCGAGCATCGCACCGGCGCGGCCCCGGCAGGAGAGCCGTGGGGGCGGGGCCAGCGGCGCAGTCGGCCCGGGTTATTTTAGTCTCCGGGCTCCGGCTCCTCGCCCCCCTCCCCCTCCTTAGCACGCACCCGCGCCGCCCCGCTGGCGATTTGACATCGGCCCCCCGACCTTTCCGCCGAGGTGTAGGATTTCAAGGCTTCCTTCGCGAAGGGCTTGGGGAGGAGGGTGGAGAAAGAACGGCGGGAGGTGGGGCAGGAGGAGTGTCGGCGGGAGGCCGAGGGCCGCGGACGCCGCCCGCTGCGCCGGCTGCAGCTGCGCTCTCTCCGCCTTGCAGGTCAGCACTGGACACACGAGGGTGAGCGCAGAGCCCGAGGCCTTCCGCTACCCCTTTCACACTGGGACCTCTTCACCTGCCAGGAGGACTTCTGTCGAGTGTGCGGGGATCTCCCTGTAGCTTCCGACCCTAGCTCCTCCCTCCCGCAGGCCCCCAGGCCCTACCTTTTACATATAAGACTCCTGGCCCAGTTCTGTCACCCCCCCCCAAACACACACACACACCCCGATTCAACAGAAAGGCTAGAGACGTCCTCAGTCAGTCTGTGTGGAATGAGGGTGCTGGCGTGGAGAGGAAACCAGGTAGGGAAAGGAACGCTGAGCTTCGCTGCCAGTCCACTTCCTGGCTCTTTTTCTGACCTCATAGATCCTACTTGCATCTGGAATTGGGACAGAGCCTGAGGTCAGGGGTGAGGAAGAGGCTGGCAGGATAGGTGGTGACCGTGGTGGAGGTGGATTCAATTCCCCTGAACTGCTGACTAATAAGCAAATCCCAGAGTCAGTGCAAGGTCCTGTGTGAGAGTAAAAAATGAACGGTGGGAAGTCAGCAGAGGGGATGGAATCCCCAGGCCACTTCACAGGGGGGCCCCCAAGGAGACGTGCTCTTTCTAGAATCATTTTATTTCCCCAGCTTTTCTGCTTCTGCTCTAGTCCCACCTCTCCAGGTATGCAGGTTTTCTATCCATCCCCTTTTCCTTTCATTCAGCTTTCTTGTCCCCAAACTACAGGTGAGTAAAAGCCACTACTTTCATCTATCAGGAAAGCTGGGGTGTCATCACTGCCTCAGGGAAGGCGACGGGTCCTGCTGCATCAAATCCAGCAGGGACCCCTGCCTCACCTGACCCCGTATGACTGGGGTCTTTGCCAAGGTTGGGGGGGGGAGTTCCTTAAGGGTGGCTGGGGATTGGAGGGCAGGACAAATTCCATGGTAATCCCCACCAGGCCCACATGGTCAAGACCACTGGCCAGCCTCTTACCCTGAGTGTGGAAGCAATGCCCAATCCCCCATCAATATCCAGACAGACAGTGTGACTTTTGACCCTGAGTTGCCCGCTCTGCAGCCCCACGGATATGACCAGCCTAGCACTGAGCCTTTGGACCTGCACAACAATGGCCACACAGGTAAGAAGCCCAGGCTCCAAAGAGGTGTAAACTCCAGTTCCAATTAGGAGTCAGGGGAAAGAAGCATTTGCCTAACTTCTAAATTCTCAGAAGGCTTCATCTACAAATTCGTAGATGTGAGATTGGGGATGAGGCTCCTTAAAGCCAAAGGTGGGGAGTGAATGTCTACAGTCAGGGCGGATTTAGCGTCACAGCCTCATTTTGATCCTCACTGAGAAGGGGAGAGATATGATAGAAAAGCAGTGGTGGGAAGGACTGGGTGCTACGGGGCAGGGAGGCAGAAAAGGCTGGTCGAGTCTCCCAAGAACCAGTGGCATTGGAGCAGTGGGAATGTGTCCACACTCATCCACCAACCCTAGCTTGCTCTCTTTTCCTCACAGTGCAACTCTCTCTGCCCCCTACCATGTATCTGGAGGGACTTCCCCGGAAATACGTAGCTGCCCAGCTCCACCTGCATTGGGGTGAGACAGGATCCCTTGGGGGATCAGAGCACCAGATCAACAGCGAGGCCACAGCTGCGGAGGTACCAGGGGGCAAAGCTTGGCCTGGGACATAATGACAGGCACGGTCGGTGCCACGGAAAGGAGGGATCTAGAAACTGGGAAAAGTCATACTTGGAAGATAAGGCCAACCTTTGTGGGACAGGTTTAGGGCACGCTGGAGGTGGTGGTGGTGGCTAGGGTCAAAGCCTTTGGGAAGGGGTAGTGAAGAAACATTAAATGATTTAATTCCCTCTCCTCTCCCTCAGCTCCACATTGTACATTATGATTCTGATTCCTATGACAGCTTGAGTGAGGCCGCTTCAAAGCCTCAGGGCCTGGCTGTCTTGGGCATCCTCATTGAGGTCAGTGGCCCCCCAGTCCATCCCAGGTCTCTCTCCACTCTCTCTGCACCTCTCAGTCCTATTCTGCCCATGTCTATTGCTGCTCTCCTTCCCTAGGCTAGTCAGCAACCTACTCTGACCGTTTATTCCATGTGTGAACGTCTTACTCCAAACATGGACTCATTCCAAACTCTCTCCCTTTCCAGGTGGGTGAGACCAAGAATCCAGTTTATGAACACATTCTGAGTCACTTGCATGAAATTAGGCATAAAGGTGAGCCTGTGAGATTAGGCTTCGGGGGAACTTCCCCCAAAAGGCCTATGAAGCCTAGGATGACAATGACTTAGGGGCCAGGGGTTTCCGCTTCTGGGAGCCCTATCTAGGTAAGCTGGCTACAGTGAGGGAAAGGAGTCCTAGTCTGTTCTCCTCCAGATCAGAAGACTTCAGTGCCTCCCTTCAATGTGGGAGAGCTGCTGCCCCCACAGCTGGACCAGTTCTTCCGCTACAATGGCTCCCTCACCACACCCCCCTGCTACCAGAGTGTGCTCTGGACCGTCTTCAATCGAAGGGCTCAGATTTCAATGGGACAGGTGAGTGGTGGGGAGGTGAGGCAGCAGAGACATAACCTCAGACTCTTTCCCACTCCACAAAGTGAGTGACACTTGTCCCCCATCCCACTCTTCTACTCCTCAGCTGGAAGAGCTCCAGGAGACATTGTTCTCCACAGAAGAGGAGCCCTCTAAGCTCCTGGTACAGAACTACCGAGCCCCCCAGCCTCTCAATCAGCGAACAGTCTTTGCTTCTTTCATCCAAGGTGACTGCACACAGCTTGGAAAAGGAGATGGGAAATTGGGGGACTCAGTGGCAGGAACTAGGGAGCCCCTGGGAAGAAAAGGAAGGCTAGGAGGGGAAGGGGCTTCTAGGACTTGCTTGGACTGGGAATACCGCCCCCCCCAGAGTGCCAGGTGATGAACTCGCCCAGCACAGAGGCAGTGTGCTGCTCCCAGCTGGCATGGGGAGCTCAAGTCCCACTGACCCATGTCTTCTTCCCTTACAGCGGAATCGTTGTATACTGCAGGTAAGACAGCCTGAACCAGGTGTGGGGGGAGGGAGGGGGGCTCCACAGTGCGTGAGGGAAGTCTCAGTATCTATATTAATCCTAGGATGACACCTTCCGTATTTCTCTCTCCCAGGTGAAATGCTGAGTCTGGGAGTGGGAATCTTGGTTGGCTGTCTTTGCCTTCTACTGGCTGTTTATTTCATCGCCAGGAAGATTCGGTGAGGTCCTACTTTCCATTCCCTTGGTCCTTTCTTTTCTACTGAAAAGCCCTCTATTCCATCTTTAATCTGTTTCACCTAGGACCCTAGTCATTTCCACGAACCATTTCCCCTTCCAGGAAGAAGAGGCTAGGAAACCGGAAAAGTGTGGTCTTTACCTCAGCACGAGCCACAGAGGCATAGACTCCCTCACCAACATCATGGATGCTTTCCCCTCATGCCAGTCAGGGAGCTTCTAAAATGAGGTGCAGGGACTGGCCAGAAAATACTGTAGGAGTAGTGGGCAGACAGCCCTCCTTCCACCAGACACCCCCTACAGAGAGGCATGGACAGGCTTTTGTTCTGGAGTAAGAGCAGAGCCTTCAACTTCTCAAAACATATAGGTCAGGACAACACTATGTTGACAATGAAGATGGCAAACTGTGTTTAGTTGTAGGGGAAGCTGGGGATGTACCCCCAAAGTCCTCCACCCCCTTACCTTTATGTCCCTTTCCCTAGATATAGTGCAGGACCTCCCCTTGGGAAAAAGAGTTGCTGCTGTTGGGGTTATATTTTTTGGCTCAATATATCTGGAAATTAAAGTTTCTAATCCTACCTCTGGTCTTCCTTTGGGGCTCTTGAGAGTGGGGGAGTTCCTTAATCGCTCAGGTGGCAGAGGTGGGCAAAGGACAGGGGGAAAGCAGCATGGGTGAATAACTCTTTTTACCCCAGTCCTGCAAGGGGAGATCCACCTCTGAAAAATACTTAACCCAAAGTTCCTGACATGTGAGACCACCAGCCCAGATTTCTGCCCTCATACCAAAGTTACGGTGAAAGGGATCAGAAGTTGCCAGATATGGAAGAAGGTTGGATAAGAGATGTGGGAGGACAGAAATCTCAATTAACATGTTATCCCCTCCCTTAAAAGCCAAGTTCCCCCACAATTATAAAGTCCTTTTTATTAGTCAAAATCACAATCACCTTGATTAAAAGGATGGGACATGCCATCCTCAGCAGAAAATGATACAGTTTATAGAAAACCTCCCTACCCACCCCCCACACCCCAATTAAAAACTAGAAAAAAATCTGCCCTCCTTCCCTGTGACGTCATGGTAGTCTGACTTCTCCAGAGGCAATGCAGCTCTGGAGTGGGCCAGCTCACCGCAGCACCCTCCACTTCACCTTGGGGAGGGGAGGGATGCTGGTGGTCAAGGAGGTTAAAACATTAGTTCCAGTAATACCAGTTTCCCAAACATGCACTTCCTTCCTTTTCCCCAAGGCCTAGGACGAAGGGGAAAGGTGGATAGATATAAGCCCCGCCATGAGGAGCAATTTGAGGAGGGAAAATACAGTTCAAGGAGGTCAGAAGAATTCCAACACACCTCTTCCCTCCCCGACTCAAAAAAAAAAAAAAAGAAGAAGAAGAAGAAAGAAGAGAAAGAAGAGAAACAAAGAGAAAGAAAGGAAAGAAAAGAAAGAAAAGAAGGAAGGGAGGAAGGAAGGAAGGAAGAAAGAAAAGAAAGAAAGAAAAAGAAAGAAAGAAAGAAAGAAAGAAAGAAAGAAAGAAAGAAAGAAAAGAAAGAAAGAAAAAGGCAGTTTGGGGTCTTTATCACACCAAAAATGGTTCCCCTCAGACCTGAGAAAAAGACCAAGATGCCCAGTCTGGGGAGGAGGTACTGGGAAACTGAGAGCTCGTCTACCCTTGAGCCTCCATTAATTTCATCTCCACAGCAACCGCTAAGCTAGGTCCCTTTTCTTGGCAACCTGCACTGTCCAGAACTGGAGATGGAGAAATACAGGGCGAGGAGATCAGGAGGGCACCCCAGGCCTAGGGGTTCCCCCCCACGTTCCCTCAGTCCTCGGGTGGGATGCGCAGGGCAGAATACACCATCACCCGACTGTCCTCCTGCCGTCGGCCTGCAGAGGGGAAGGGGGGTGAGTCTTGCGCAGGGTGAGAGCAGAGCACTGACACATGGGGAGTCCTGGACAACAAGGGGGTCCCCAGATAGTGGGGATAAGTACAGATTCAAACCCACCAGTCACTGACTGGCTGAACCCAGGCTGCTCCTGGTGAAGCCTAGAGACTAAAGGTCACGAGTGGACAAAGCAAAACCCTGAAGGTGGTGGGACAGACCGACGAGGAGACAGAGAATGGTGGGCAATGGACCCGGGCTAGGGCTGGGCTCAGTCATGGGCAGTGGGCAGGCAGGTGGGATCTGTCAGGCGATCAGTCCAGGTAGTCAGTCCTTACACGAGAGGCTGCGCTGAATACTTCGGAGGGAACCTCCAGCTGTGATGAAGGCCCAAAGCCCCATGGAAACAGTGACTGCATAGATGGGCAGCAGGCTGGCCTCGTACCAGGGATTCAGAAATGTCTAGGGATGGGGTAAGAGTAGAAAAGAAGTTAGCTTCTCTGTCTGCCTAATCCCCACATTGTCTTCGTGCCTTTGACCCAAACCTCTCCCTCAGCCCCCCAGTTGGCTCTCTCAAATCATCCAGTCCTTCCCTTCGGGGCACCAACATCTAGTGGTTAAGAGGACTTTGATTTTCAGTCCCTCATAGGTTTCTGCCCCGTCCTGCTCACCTCAGGCATTCTGTATTACAGTTCGACTAATCCCTCCAAACTCCTCCCAGAGCAACCCCAGAGCCGGTTATACAACTGATGCTGAGGTGGGAGACTTCTAAACACTTACCTTGCTGCCTCCTCCCTAGGTATGTTTTAAAATGTTAAGAAGTGAGAATATATCTCCCCTCCATCCCACTCACCATTAAATTTTTTTTCTCTCTAACTCGGGCCCCTGTCCCCAACTCACCAGTCCCGATGTCAGTAGGTGACTCCCAACCACCAGGCCCAAAGCCCAGTACCGTCTCCTCTCACAGGCATCAAAGAACACAACTCCCCAAAAGGTATGGAGCAGGATAATGGCTGCTGTCAGAAAGGCTGCAGGGAGGGAGATGGGGATGAGATACATCCCTCATCTTCTCCCAGCCTCCTGAGATGTTGAGCCAAAGGGGTCTTCTAGCGAAGGCTAATAAATCAGATCAGGGCCAGGGATGGATGGGGCATGAAGGCAAGGGAGAAAGCAGACCCTTACCTGAAGTCAGGAAGTAATAGGGTGAGTCTCCATGGATGCCAACCACACCTGGCCCAAGTGCATCAGCCAAAATATTGATAACAGAGAAGACACCACTGATGATACCGAAGGAAAGACCAGAAACTGGGGGGAAGGAGGGTCTCATCAATGTCAGAGATCTCTACAGCTTGAGTACCAGTGATCCCGCCCCATTCCCAGTCGCAATTCCCCCACACCTACTCTCCCCTCCAGACCACCTCTCCTTGGAAGTCAGGTATGAAGGAAAAGCAGCAGCCACTTAGAGCACGTGGATGTGTTTGGCTTTCCTGAGAGGGGGGGTATCCAACTCCCTCCTCCAGTCCCTCTCCCTTGGCTCACCATAGGCCATCTGGCGGATGGAGATGGGTGATCTTCCGTCCTCACTCAGCGATGCTAACCCCTCATCTGCCTTCCTGGGATGGGGCAGGGTGGGGTGGGGTAGGGGAAATATGAGGGAGGGCAGGAATGCTCCTTTCCCTCTAACGTCCCCCCTTAGTGCCTCCTCTTCCAAACCCACCACCCAGGGGCTGCCCCACTTCTCATAGTGCAATCCTCTGCCCTTCTCCCCTCCGAACCATCCCATCCTCTTACTTAAGCAGCTTGTAGTAGGCAAAGCGGAACACCTCCTGTAGAAGGACGGAGACCGCAGCACCAAAAATCAGGAGGCCATACTGGAGCCGGGCATCTGACCGGTCGGTCACATGGACCAAGATGAACCAGACCACAGAGGCCAAGAGCAAGGAGACCAGCCAGAAAAATGCCCTGAGGAAAGACAAGGGCAATCAGACAGGTCAGGGTAGGGAGAGCCAGAGAAATCAAGGAGGGGAACCAATCAAGGCTGCAGCATGGAAAGTGGAAGTTAGACTTCCGGATGGTCAGGGAGACTGGGAGGAGACAGGATCGGTGTCTCCACCAAAGAAGTCATGTAGGGACCTGGACGCAGGGGAAAGGACAGAAATCTGATTAATGAGTCTTCAGAGCGAGGAGAGTCATAATGTACGCGCACAGCAGGGAGAGCTATCCATTCCTGGATCCTGCCTTAGGCCGGCGGAGGTCAGCACACCCCCCTCACGAGTCTTGGCCTTCGGCCTCCTCTGACGTCGCCGGGAGGAGTATAGGAGGAATCTGTGCGATCCCTGGAAGGCGGAAACCAACTGCGGGAAAGGGCAAATCATCTAAACCCCTGGCTCGACCCTTTCCAATCTTCACCTCCGACTTGTCTCCCCCAACTCAGGCTCCCAAGCTCGCCCAGCCCCTTCCGGATCTCTCGCTCTCTGGCGCCCTCCCGCGTCTTGTCGACCCCCAACTCACCCCGCGACCAGGATGATGACGCGAAGAGGGTCCCCAGCCACAGTGATCAAGAAAAGCGCAAAGGCCGGGCCGAAAGCGACGAAAGTGCATCCGAAAAACACGGCGGCCCCCATGGCTGGGCAGCTGGGGGCGGGGTGGAAAGCCCGGCCAAGAGGGGTGGATGGGGGGAGGACGCCAGCTGGGGAGTCCGCTTGGGGTGGCGACGCGACCCCGTGAGGGGCGCGGTGCAATGTCACCCCCGGACCCCGGGGAAGGGGAGGGGGGGAACACCGAAACCCCAGATACTGGTCCGCGCGACTTCCTCTACGGAAGCCGAGGAGGGAACAAACCCGGGCCGCAGCCCCATGGCCACCTCCCATCCAATCCCCACCCCCGGAAGGCCAATGGAGAATAGGCGGGGGCGGAGCCGCGGGGGCAGGGCAGTACTACCTGCTGGGAGTTGTAGTCCTTTTGCCTACTGAGCCTTCGACCTGGGTTCTGGGAGTGGCTCGAGCCGGGCAAAGAAGGGAGTGGGTCGGGACAGGTCCGGGTTCCTGGATCCGGTTGGGCTTTGGCTGCGGCTTCCTTTCGTTATTTTGTGGCGGAAGGGTGATAGCAATTCTACGTCTTCTTGAAGAGCTGCAGAGGGGGGGAAGATCCAGTTGGAACCTAAAGGATAAATACAAAGAAAGCACAGGATAGAGGGTGCAGGGAGATAGGGACGGGTATTGTTCTTACTTGAATGAGAGGAAATGGGCTAGAGCTACTGCCTAAGCGATGAAGGTTAGACTTAAAAGTAAGATTCTTTCAACAGGCTAGTATAGGAAACATGCAATTCAGTGAGTATATCGCTAATGAAGCCTTTATCTGTCATGACCAGAGAATCGGAGAGAATAGGAGCCTGGAGAGCAATGTTAGGAAGGAAGTTACATAGGATTTGGTGTTAAGATTTGAACTTAAGACTGTTTGTAAAAAAAAAAAAAACAATTCAAGCTATGAGGTTGAAGGAAAATCACACACACACACACACACACACACACACACACACACCAGCCAAGTCACACAGTTCCTTTTAGGTCATACTTCCTCCATTTATTTTCTGAAAATGAACCTCACTGGTGTCTTTTCCTCAGGCTGGGGGAAGGCACAGTGGTTGTGTATATTAGAGTGAGAGAAAATTAAAGTAGGAGAAGAGGGTATTGGAACCTCATTTGGATAGGGCTAGGGTCAGTCTTTAGGGAGGATATTTAGGTAAAAGAGTACCAGGTTGGGAAAGTGAGGAAATCTGGAAAATTGTTTTTTGAGAGACTAATCAAAGTACCAAAAAACCGTAGAAATTGTTCAAAGAGAACCAGGTTTCCTTTCCTTCCTGGAAGTGATTTATGACTTAATGTGTATGGGTACATCCACATAAGCATTTTACTTTTTTTTCCAGGAAATTCTTAAAAGGAGCTGAAGGAAGGGATTGTATAGATTTACATGAAAAATCACCATCACCAAGCAAATCCTCCCCCTAAAAGGCTGAGAGGGTGGAAACATACTGGCCAGTGCTCAAAACTCCAGTGTGTCTTGCTTCTGAGCCTAGCAGGCCGAGTCAGGGTAAGAGATAGGAGTAAGACAACTCTTCTCGTCTCTCCTTTGCACTATTACCACAGCATCTTCTGACTGATGAGAGCAGGTGCCAAACCTGTCTTGTCCACAGGTGGTTCCACGGAGACTCATAGCGCCTGGCTCTTAGTAGCTGTTGAATAGAGATTTGTTAACTTCCTCTTAAAAAACATAACTATTCTTATTCCCTTGGTGGTGGACCCTGAATTGCCTATCAGACTAGGCCTAGCATATACGTTACCAAATGTTTCTGAGTTGAATCAAATGAAAATGGGAAATATAAAAGCAGAGAGAAGAGTGAGATGAACTTTTTCCCTGTGGGCTGGAATGAAGGGAGCATACCAAGTGACTGAAAGTGGGAGAAGGGGGTGGCATCTACACGGGGGAAAGAGGCTGTTTCCTCCCTTCTTCCATCCTGTATCCAGAAAGTAGAGAAAGAAATGAAGTGAGGTCAGTACTTACTAGAGAGGAAATAACTAGCCTCGGCTGAGAGATTTTTATCAGAAGTAATGCAGTAAGTGCTTTGAGTATCAGACAATGATGTTAATATTACTCCTGTACTTTATAGTCCAAGATAGGCAGAGGAGAGGGAAAGAATTTTTTCGGTCTAGAAAAAACGCTCATCCCTTCCTCAGAACATTTTGTGAAGAGACATTGTGAATAAGCCTCATCTCGCTTGGTGATGGTAAGTTAGGGACAGTGAGAGGGAGGGTGAGCTTGTTGTGAGGACTAAGGAGGGAAGAAGGAGAGGAGGGGAGACGGGAAGCTCCTGGGTACGCTAGGGTTTTTTGTTTTGGTTTGGCTTTTTGCTTGTTTGCTTGTTTTGGTAGTGGCAGCGGGGATCCTGAATGGATCTAATCCAGGCTGGGGGAGCTCAGTGAACCCGTTCGCATCAAAACCCACTTTGCCTCTCTTAATCTGGGCAGCTCTGGCTGACCAGTCACAACTGATGGTCTAGTCCGTCAGCAAGTGGGTGGGGAATTCTACCCCCTGGGAGAAGAGTTGGAGCAGCGTTGGAGGAGGGCAGAAGGCGGGGTAAGTTTGGTGAGAAATGCTGTAATTTCCTTTTTTACTTTCACAGCAATAGTGCAGAATCCACAATGGATGTCCTCTTCGTAGCCATCCTTGCCGTGCCACTTATCCTGGGTAAGTTCATTTCTCTCCCGGAGCTTTTGGGCCAGGTCTTCTATCATAAGTGGGGTGGGAGAAAAGAAAAATGAGGAGAGGGTGAGAGGCGCAATTTGGTGGGGAGCGATAACACTGGTCTGTGCCAGAGTCCGGTGTTAGGGTGGAGGGGGAGGGATCAGGAAAGTCGAGCCAGGAGAAGGAGAAGAAAGCAGAGTCCTGTCAAAGCAGAGACAGCTGATGCGGATGGAGCCCCAGACACATGGAGGTGCTAACAAGAGTCACCTCAGCTTTCCATCACCACAGAGTTGAACAAGATGGAGAGGGACTACAGAGAGGAGGGTGGGGAAGAGAGATGGGCTCTTGGAAGACGGGGCGGTCTGAAACTAGTGAGCAAAGCCAGGGTATCTTCTTTTGCAGAGGGCCAGAGAAAAACTGTTATATTAGTAAGGAAACAGAAATGGGGGGTGGCCTTTAGGGTAGAGGAGAACTGGCTTCCCTCAGGGAGAGAGTCCCCAAAGTAACTTGGCTCCTTCCCTCTTTTGTTCTTAGTCGGCCAGGTACTCTCATTGTTTCCTTTTCCTCCAGATTCGTGTGTCATTGCCTGGGGTTCGGGAGAGCATTCAAGGAGCTTAGGGAAGTGTTTAGTAGGAGGCCTGGAGTCCTTGATCTAATCATGTCAAAGCACATATTTTTAGTCCTGGGAAGGAAGAAAAACTAATGCAGATGGGTCATTTAGTCCAGCTGACTCATTTTAAGAGAGCGGATGTTAAGTGGCTTCTTCAGGATTATTCTGCTAGTTAGCAGTGAATCCAGAACTAAAACCCAAGTCCAAAAGCCTAAGGATGTGTGTTTGTGTTACGTGTGAGACACACTGAGAAGAGAAGTTCTCTCACAAATCCAGTACGGTCTGCAGAATACAGGAGAGGCGATTTGGAGCTTTTCATTTCTGGCATCTCTGTTTCCTACCTCTCTTAGCTTTAGCTCTCATTTTGAGTTTACAGAATGTGAAGGGACTGGTTTTCTCTCTAGGAGTTCCTGAATTGAAAGGGCATGGAGTAACAGGCCTCATCACAGATATGGAGTCCCAAAGACTGAGAAGGGTTTAGAGGTACACAGGCAGTGAGATAGTAAGACCTTCGGAGCGGAGGCAGAGAGAAAAGAAATCTACAGAGCTGAGGTCAGCTTCAGGTGTCCTTCTCTTGCTAAGGAGTTCCAGATCCCCCCTGACTTCTAGTCCTTGTCCCCATAGGACAAGAATATGAAGATGAAGAAGGCCTGGAAGAGGATGATTATTATCAGGTTGTCTATTATTACACAGTCACCCCCAATTATGGTGAGTATGTATAAGGCTCTCACCCATAGCAGGATGGACAGAGGTTTGGGGGATACTTAGTTCTGAGACTTTGCCTTTCTCTTTGCAATTGTAACAACTAGATCAGAGAGAAATTTGGCTATGAGCAAAGACCTAACAAGGCTCATAATGTTATTTCTCAAGCTAGTGATTTTCAGTTCTTTGGAAACTGGTTGAAACAATTTGAAGATTTTCCCATTTGTAAATTATTTTAGATACCAGGTTGAAAATATAAATGCAGATACATTCACAAACATTTTTAACATTAAAGTTCATTAGATTACACCAGTAAATTTTATAACTTGTGCAAGTTGAGGTATTCTGAGCAATTTTTTCCTCTTTCCATTTCTAGACCTACTGCTACCTTTTTTCGTTTGTCACTACTGATTTGTTTCTCCTCCCCAGATGACTTTGGTGCAAATTTCACTGTTGATTACTCCATGTTTGAATCTGAGGACAGACTGGTGAGTGACCTCTACATCTAAGAGGATCGTGATAGGTAATAGTTAAAGAGAAACTGGGCAGTGTTGAAATGCAAATGAGTTAGGTGAAATGGAACTTGGAAGTAGGCCCAAAGCAGAAGTGTTAACCACAGTTGGGGAAGAGAATAAAGCCAGAACTCTGTAGGCTTGCTAAGATATTGAGAGGGAGGGGCAGTCCTTGAGTCAGGGGAAGTGGTGAATGGGATGGGTACATAATCCCTGCAAAGTAAAGTAGAGAGGATTCCTGAGCTTAAGTTTTGAGGGGGGGTGGTGCACGAGAGAAGGAGTGGAAATAGAGAATCCCTGAGGATGTTGGGTGGAAGCAATGATAACTCTGTGTTTCTTGATCCTACTGAGGGCAGAACAGGTTGGATAAGGAGGTAAGGGAAGAAGCAGAGAGTACCACTAGTCATGAAACAGAAGGTACAGACGGTCAGAAGCCTGGAACATTGAAACCAATGACAGTGGAACCAGTAAGTGGATTGGGGATGGGGGGACGGGGGCGGTAGTGAAGGGGGCAGGGCAAGGACAGATCCCAGGGCTGGGGACATAGAACAGAGGGAGGGCTGAAACAGCAGGCTTTGGTGGAGGAAGAAACCAAGTAACTGATATAGCAATACAGTGTCCAGCTCAGCGTGGCCATCATACCTCTCACTGAGATTTTTTTTAGTTGGGTTTTTTTTTTTTTAAGATTTATTTATTTATTTGAGAGAGAGAGCCAGGGGAGGGGCAGAGGGATTGGAGAAAGAGAGAATCCTCAAGCAGATTCCCCACTGAGTGTGGAGAGGACATGGGTCTCAATCCCAGGACCCTGAGATCATGACCTGAGCAGAAACCAAGAGGCGGCTGCTTAACTGACTGAGCCACTCAGGAGTCCCTCCACTGAGATTTAATACTAGCCTTGCATTCAGAAAACTGGGAAGATTTGGTGCAGTTAAATTTCAGTTCAATCGTACTTAAATGTGTATGTAACCTATGACTAAAACTGTGAAGGATGGTGCTGATGATGAAAAGGAAATCTACGATGTTGTTATTGCCCTCAAAGTATTTATAAAACTCAAGTGCCCACTTACAGAACATTTAGAACAAAATGAAAATGTTCGTAACAATGTCCAATTACATATAAATTTGAGAGCATATGACATAGCCAAGTGTTTTAGTCAGTGGAAGGACAGAGATCAGTATACACTGGAGTTGCCTAGAAGACTTTTAAAAGGTGACTGTGTTTAAGATATTTGAAGGATAGGTGAGCTTTTGAGTGGCAGTAAGTTATGAAAGTATGAAAACAATTATGGGATGCCTGGGTGGCTCAGTCAGTTAAGCATTTGCCTTCGGTCCTGGGATCGTCGGCAATGACTGAGCCAACCAGGACCGCTGAAAGTGGTATTTTAGAAGAACTATTTGTTGTATGCACGATGCAGTGGAGTAGGGAGAGATGCATGAGATTTACATCATTCTGGAAACAATCCCTTAAAGGCTTGGACTAGGGAAGTAGCATTTTGAATGGAAAGGAGAAAAATAAATGAAGAAGATGCAATGAACAATAAATGAGGAGAGAGTTGAAATAGCTTACAAGTTCTGAAAATGGATGTCTGGGAAAATGGCCGACTGAAATGGGAACTGCGGAAGGTCAGAGTGGTGGTTTAGGATTGAAGTTATAAATTAGGTATTGGCCAAGCTGAATTTATGGTGACAACCCTCTGATGGTGTCCTAAAGGTAGCTGAACTAGGTCAGAGCTACAAAGTGCAAAGTCACAGTTACGAAAGTAGACAAGCTCAATAGAGCCGGTACACAGAAGACCAAAGGCCAATGACTGTGCCTGTAGTTAGGAGGAAGAGGAATCAACCAAAAAAATGGAGAAGAATTGATTGAAGAGGTAGGCAGATAGCCAAGTCTGTATTATAGAATCTAGAAGATAAAGTTTATTTTTTTAAATTTTATTTATTTATTTGAGAGAGAGAGTGAGGGAGAGGGAAAGAGAATCTGAAGCAGACTCGGCACTGAGCATAGAGCCTGACGTGGGGCTCGATCCCACAACCTCAAGATCATGACCTGAGCTAAACCCAAGAGTTGGACGCTCAACTGTTTGAGCCACCCAGGTGCCCCTAGAAGATAAAGTTTAATATAATCAATAAAAAGTGACCAAGAGGCCAAAGAAAAGGAAGTCATTGCTAGCTCTAAAGAAAGAAGTTTTAATTGAGTGGTTGAGCAAAAGTTAGGTTTTTGTGGAGTTAGAGAAGGAGTACATTGTGAAGAAGGGAAGGGAGAGTACAGACCAATCATTTGAGAAATCTGGTAATGAAAAAAGAGAAGCAGGAGCCAGAAAGGGCAATAGGACCAAAGTGTAGCCTGAATATAGTTGAACACAGATGGGAGGAGTCAGTAGGAATGAAATCTGGTGATTGATGACAAGGACAGGGAAATATCTTAGGGTATTTAAGTATATAGTAGACTCCATTTAGATTGTAAACTCTCTGAAGAAAGGCGTGAGGTCTTAATCACACTTACATCCCCATTGGAGCACCTAGCACAGTGACTAAGCATAGTGTCCTGCATATAACAGATAAAGAATACACATTGTCGAACTGAGTTGACCCTCCCTGGTATGCTCAGGAGGCTGAAAGGCACAGAGGAAAGGACTCCTCATAGTTATGGGGAGGAGAGCTGGATCTTTCTCTAAGCTCAGAAGAAAGACCAAGGTTGGTATAAAGAGATGGCTATCCTTCCAGAGGGGGAGGAGGGATGGTAGGAAGGATGACACTGGCCTACCGTGGGGGAATGTCTGTATTTTAGCAGAGTCCAGATCTGAATGATGCTGTATCCAGTCTGCAGAGTCCTGTTCCCCTCCTCCTGTCCTGGGCCCTCGTTCAGGGGGGGATGTATTTCATGTAGAAGGTGAGAGTGCAGCCACTGGCCTTGGGGGAGTCAGTGAAGTAATTTTTTTTAACCAATATTTCTGGCTAGTGTTTCCAGCCTGGTCAATTCTCAGCGGCTTAAGGGACAAGGGGTCCCATTTAGAAAAATCTTATCTAATTTTAAAGAGGTGTAGGAGATTTGAGGCAAAGACTTTTTGAACAAGAGTCATTACTTTTTCTGAACTGGGAGGACTTCAGAACCTCCTACAACAGAAGCAGGTAAAACAGAGAAGAAACCTCTCCAGATTTCCAGTCTGCTTTGAGGAATCAAAGCTGGTTCCAGCCAGGAGGTGGTTTAAGATATGGCAGTTGCCAGAGGGCATAGTGGGAGGTGCCCTACAACCTGGCAGAGTCAAGAGGCAAAGTTTAGAGGCGGAAGGGGTGGTGGTTGGTTCCCTAAAGTAGAGGAGAGATAGTGGAGGCAAGAAGGAGGGAACAGAAGCCTGTGCTATAAGAAAGGAATTTAAAATTGGAATTCTAAATAACTATGGGGGCGGGGGAAGAGATTTAGGAGAGGAAAGAGTGAGGAGGGGAGGGGACACATCCACCAGGAGATTGGGGAAGTCTAGTCAAGAGAATGAAATCTGGGGAGTGTTCATAGAGGTGGGGGGCAGGGAGGGGCTTTCTGAGCCACCTGAGCCTGGTGTTTTTCCCTTTCTTTGCTTTTTTAGGAGAAAGAAGGCTGCTACAACTCTTTGGATGGGGATTTGGGAAGAGGAAATTGGAAGATAAATAAATGAAATAATCTGGTTACTGTCTACTCGTTCATGAGGGTCTGTTCTAATCTCACAACACTAAAGAGAGCACCAGGATATGGGGATAGGAAGGGTAGATTAGAAAGGGAGGTAGGTGGCAGTAGAATTAGAGGGAATACTTAGGACTGTGAATAAACCTGAAATGTGAAGAATAAGAGCACCAACAGACAGTTAATTTCGACTAATTCTAATATTTTATTACACATGGTGCTGAGACCGTGTGTTTGGGAAAAGAGAGTTGAGGTTTATGTAGAACACTTTTTTCTTTTTATAAAATAAGCACATTGTTAAGCATATGTAAAATATTAAAAACTACTTCGAATAGATCTTAAAAATTCACACCCTCCTCCACTTACACCCCCAACCCCCAACAATGCGCCTTTTCCAGCGCGTAATTAGGGCAGGCAGGGACAAACTTTAATTCTCTCTCTCTGTACTCGAAACCCTAATCAGAACTGGGCTGCCCCCTTGCGGTCTCTTCGGTGTCACAGCCTCAATCAGCCCACGGTCCCTGAGCCCCTATCCCCTTTCAGTACTGCAAGGGTCATTGAATAGTAAATTCCGGACTCTTTCAACTCCGGACTTGCCACCTTCCCTCCTTCCAAGACTTTCGAATCTTCTCCAGGGAACAAATAAAAGAAATGAAGCTGGACAAAAGGTATAATCTAGGAAATCAGGGACCTACCCATACTCCGGTCCCTGCGCTAGGAATCACAGAATTCGGGGCGCAGGCCGCGAGGAGCCCAGATAGAAAAGTCAGGAACAACCGAGTTCGGCTTTGACCTCTAGAGTTGTGGCTGGCTGGCATCTGAGCTGGTAACGTGCGTGGCGGGTTATGTAAGGAAAGGGCCGGAGGAGCCGCCCCAGTGGGAGTGCGCGAGAGGACGCGGTGTTCTCGGCGGCAGTCCCCACCCTCCTCACCCAGCAGGGCAGGAGGCACCCAACTTGTAGAAGGAGGAGGCGGAGAGCGTGAAGCAGAGACCCGAGAGTCACGAGGGCCCCGGGCCCCTGAGGGGGAGAGGATACACAGTGGCATACATACATTCTCTCACACACGTTGCGAACTCAAGTCGCTGATGGCTTCCACGTGCTGCCCTCGTGAGAGGCGGCGCTCAAACAGAAGGGGGGGCCGAGTGGGGGGTCTGCTACCGAGGAGGAGCCCTGAGTCCCACATCTCAACACGCGCGCCTCAGATCTCACAACCAGTCTGCACACTCCAACCGCACGTCTCCTGCCCACCATCATTCTATTTAAAGCCACGGGCTCCGCCCTTTTCCACTCTTTTTCCATCCTCCTCCTTTTCTCATCACCGGGTCCGGTTCGCAAGCCGCATGTAGGGGCGGGGCACGGAATGCTTCCCTTCCAGCCAATCGTCACCTACCTGGGTCTCTATTGGCCGAGCCCCTGTAGGCTATAGCAAATGGGATGTGAGCTTCAGTAACAAGAGTCACGTGCCACCGGCTAGATAGCCAATGAGGGTGAGAGGTCTGTGTACGCAGGGGGGAAGGCACGTGCCCAGCCGCACGTGTCTGGGGGGGGAGAAGGGGCGGGACCCAGTGGGAGAGAGGCGGAGGTGGGCAGCCAGACCCGCAGAGTTGGAGAAGGAGCAGGAGCAGGAGGCAGTCTGGGCTGAGCCGACCGACACAGGTGAGGAGGCTTGCAGGATAAGGAAGCGATTCGCGCGAGAGGATCAGACCCGGAGGGAGTAGGTTTAGGGACCGAAAGCAGATCGTGGTATTGGGAAGGATAGTATCACGTGGCAGGCGCGACTGTAGAGGGTCCCGGCTCAGGGATCCGGATCAGAAAGATTGGGAAGAGGCGTGAGGTCCCTGTGGGGAGTGGTCCCTACAGGATCACTGGGTGGGTTACCGGAGTTTTAGGGCTCGCCAATAGCCCTAGCTGCGGGGTCAGGCTGGGAACAGACCTGGTGAACAACTGTCGGGGGAAGGTGTCAAGTCATGTAATTTACTCTGAACAGAGGGGAGGAAAGAACAGAGTCTCTGTCAGACTAAGAAGCTGTTCAGTGGCGGCCAGAGAGGCAGTCCAGGTTCTTAACTGAGGGTGGGCAGGCGGAGGAAATGAGTTTTTCTATTGTCTCTGAGACATGTAATACTGGGGAGGAGAGAAGAGGTATTATCGTCCCATACAGTACCCCCAGTCTCCCAGTCCATTTCCTAATTTCCAGATTAAGGTTACAAACTCCCTCGCTTTGCTCTTCAGTTGCAGGTTCCGATCTTTGGGTGCTCCCGGCGTTGCTCTCCAGCCCCTGCTTCTGAACCTATGGATTCTCCAGCTAGCGTTTCTTCCTGTTCTTCCTACTCTCTCTCTTCCTCTTTTTCCACGTCCCCAGTGAACAGTGACATTGGCTTCCCCTCCGATAGTGAAGGGGAGGACAAGGGGACCCATGGCCCCAGGTCAGACCCTGTTGGGCAGAGGGGAGGTTCTCGGCCCAGCCCTGGTCCTATCCGCTGCAGGCAACGGCACAAGGTTTCCAGCAAGCAACGTACAGCATCTCACTTGAAACAGCGGGGCTTGGCCTCTCCTATGGCAGGATCTGGGGTCAAAAGATCAAGAGATGGTGAATTACAAACCAACGTAAACATCCAGGGTTGTATCACAGAAGGAGACCTGCTTTTTGCTCAGAAGGTAAGGAAAAGCAGGGGAAAGGAGACAATACTGGAATGGCTTAGCACCCAGCTGGCTAGTAAGGACCCTATGAAGGCAGTGTGGGTTCCCAGATTTGGAGGTGGGGAAGAACAGTACTGTATGGGCAATTTTCAGTCCTCTCATAGACTTTGTCCTGTTTTCCTACAGTGTAAAGAGCTTCAAGGATTCATCCGCCCTCTCACAGACCTACTGAATGGGCTGAAGATGGGTCGATTTGAGAGAGGTAATCATCTGATTAGTTGCAATTCTCTGGGCTAGGTTCATCTCTTCCTCTTAATGTTTTAAATGTGTATTTCTCTTAAATCTTCACCATCTACCTTATTATTTTTCTGGTTCTGTGATTTAATTTCTTTGAATTTATTTTAACCCTGTTCTGTCCTTCCTTTACCTGACTAAATTCTTGAATCTCAATCTTTGATGTCCTTCTCTCTCCCTGACCCCAGGATTGAGCAGTTTCCAACAGAGCGTGGCAATGGATAGAATCCAGCGTATTGTCGGTGTTTTGCAGAAGCCACAGATGGGGTAAGTTCCCCTGGTCCTTTCCTCAGTACTTCATAAAAAAGGAGATATCTACAATCCTGTCTTGTTGCTTTTTCACACTTAATGGCTTTTTAAAGGAATGTCTTTTTAACAGGGAACGTTACCTAGGAACCTTGCTGCAGGTAGAAGGGATGTTAAAGACTTGGTTTCCTCATATAACTGCCCAGAAGTCATCACTGGGTAGTAGCAGGTACCAGCTGACCAAGGTAAGATCTTATAAAACTGCGGGGGAGATGGGGAAATAAGGAAACGAAGTGTACCTGCAAAAATGGGGTATTTCTTCTGTTTTCTCTGGGAAACAGGTTTCTTTTCAGGGGAGGGAATGCCTCACCTTCCTTCATTGTCTTGATTCCTGTATGGTTTTTGTTCTGTTTTGTTCTGATCACTACAAAGAACTCCATGAAGTTTAACCCTGTCCCTCATGTTGGAGTTTATCTGCTTTCTGCACAGATACAGAAGGCTTTTTACCTGGCCAGATGAGTCATGCAGGAAGAGTCCTTAGCTTTTCTGTATAAATCCTTTCTCCTCTGTTGCCCTAAAACTCCTTCCTTCTCCCTCTTTTTACTCTGACCCAAGTATCCTTGTACCAAACCCTCTGGAAGTATGGGCTTCAAGGACTGGTCATAAAAAGTATATCACTGGGAGGGGAGGAGGGCACCCATGGGGCACCCATAGAAGGAGTGCTGGATAGATTCTTAGACCTAGTGTGGAAGTGACCTATTTTTTTCTGCCTTCAAATAATAGGGTATTTATGGGGTACTTGAATGACAGGGAGGGTAAAATTTCCTATAGATAATGGACAGTCCTTCTTGTAGTCAATCAACCACAGTTATTATTGCTGTGGGAATAACTCATTTAAAAATAAGCAGGAGGGGGGCGCCTGGGTGGCACAGCAGTTAAGCGTCTGCCTTCAGCTCAGGGCGTGATCCCGGCATTATGGGATCGAGCCCCACATCAGGCTCCTCCGCTATGAGCCTGCTTCTTCCTCTCCCACTCCCCCTGCTTGTGTTCCCTCTCTTGCTGGCTGTCTCTATCTCTGTCAAATAAATAAAAATAAAATCTTAAAAAAAAATAAGCAGGAGGATCTTGCCTGCATATTAATTTACATTTCTTAAGAAACTCAACAAAGGGAATTTAAAATTTAAAATACAGAAATTGGGAAATGATGATTCCAACTAAAAATAGACTTTTAAAAAAGAAGTTCTAAAATGAATTATTTTATAAATAGTGAGAACCTATGGGACTGTTTGTTTTATTGTGCCTGTCTGGATGTCCAGTGCCTGATATAGTGTGTGGTACATAAAAAGCCTTCAATTATTTGTTAAGTGAATGAAAGTATAATTAGGTGACTAAAACTTTTAATCACGGCCTGGCAGAAAATGAGCTGTTGCATAAAACTAGGTATGTTTGCATTGCAAACAGAGTCCCCAAGAAAAGAAAAGTTTTAAGCAACCAAGTGGAGTTAATCTGAAAGCTCTCTCACATTTTTTTTTTCTTCTTATCTCCCCCTTCTAGCATTTTCCAAGCCACCACGGTTACTTAGCTGCTTCTTCTCCTGCACCTCCCATGGAAAAGATGGACCAGACACAGCTAGGACATCTACTGTTGAAACCAAAACAGCCTTGGCACCTCACTGAATGGCCAGCTATGCACCTCACTTGGATCCACACCGCTCCAATTTGCAACCCTCCCCTCAGCTCCCCAGGTACCATTTCCTTTGGCCATGGTCCTTTAGGCACTGGAGCCAGCATTGGTGTCATCCTTTTTGTTCAGCATGGAGTGCAGCCCTTCACCCACTCTGTCCCAGCCACTCCAGTTCCACCTACTACAGCGTCTGCTGTCATCCCTGGTGATCCTAAGAAACTCTCTGGAAAGGGACCTCATTGCCACAGTTTGCCAGTAACTCTGCCATCAGACTGGACCTGTACCCTGTCCGGTCCTGGTCTACCCACCATGACCAGAGAGATGACTGTGGGACATCTAGAGCAGATGAGAAGCCATCCTCCAGTTGCTCCTGAGGTCCGTTCTCTCAACCCCTAATCCAGGACTTGAGACTGCAGTTTCTAATTTGTGTAAATATATGTTTCTCTCATATATATTTTTTACTTTTAATGTGTGTATTTGTATTGAGGGAAGAGAAGTCCTTTTTGATTAAAGAAATTTTATACCTAAACAATTTGTTGATTGAAGGAAGTTGAAACTTTCGGTTTCAAATACCACTGTTGATCCTCTGAGCAGCAGAGAAGAAGAAAGGGGATAGGAATGTTTGTGACAGTGAGCTCCACCAAGTTAGAAGTCTGGATGGGGTGATAGAAATCTTGTGGAGAACAAATGAGACTCTGCTGCTGGCTTCCCAGGGACCACCCGTGGGACGGTAACAGGGTTCAGAATTGGGCTTGTGTTTTCACTTAGCCTCAGAGACTAGTACCTTTCCCTTTTATAATCTTCCAGCTGGCCCAGACTAGCAGGTTCTTCTGCTCTGGGGTCTGCTTTGCTTTGGTGGGAGCTGCTGATGTTTGTGGGTAAGTGCATATTTAATCTGCGGCCAGAGGAGGGACACAAGAGCCAGAACAGCCACTGTGCTTGCCAGCTTTGAAGAGGAGGGGGTGCCCTAGAACTGTCAAAATGGGGAGTCTCCTCAGACACTAGACCACATCTTTATTCAAAAAGCTGCAGGAGGGCTGCCAGGGTGGCTCAGTTGGTTAAGCTTAAGCATCCGATTCCTGATTTTGGCTCAGGTCATGATCAAACCCCATGCTGGCCATGGAGCCTACTTGAGATTCTCTCTCTCCTTCTCCCTCTGCCCTTCCACCACTAAAATAAATAAATAAATCTCAAAAAAAAAAAAAAAAAGGCTGCAGCTAAATGTACGCAGACTAAGGAAAGCTGCCCAGTGTTATCAGGAGGCAGACATGGAAGTCCATGAATTATCTGCATCTGCCCTTCTCTGTTTATCACTCGGACTCATTTGTCCCAGTTTCCACCAAAACCATGTTTGCTCCCATCTTAAGCCTTGGCAGTGTAGCAGACTACTAGGTCACTTTAGTTATTGCTTATTGGCTACTTAGCATGTTTCTCACAACTAGTTATACATCTTTCCCCTATTTCTCAAGTCCCCTGTTCTCAGGGAATAATTGTCTCTTGATTTCCGAGAGTATGATCTCCTTTCTCTTCTATTTTATTTTATTTTATTTTATTTATTTGAGAGAGAGCATGAGCAGAGAGAGGGTCAGACAGAGGGAGAGGGAGAAGCAGACTCCCTGCTGAGCAAGGAGACCCACATGGGGCTTGATCCCAGGACCCCCGAGATCATGACCTGAGCCGAAGGCAGATGCTTAACCAACTGAGTCAGCCAGGTGCCCAGCATGACCTCCTTTCTAAGGCAAACCTCTCCATTTGTGCTCCTGATTACCTTTCTCCTCTGGAACTTTTGCTGTATCACTTATCCCCTCTTGGTCTTGTGACTTCATGTTGTTCTTGAATTATTTATTTATTTATTTATTTATTTATTTATTTATTTATTTATTTATTTCTCCTACAAATAATATTTATTTCTCACACAAGTGGGATCAGGTCTCCCCCTTCTGGAAAACCTCTCTTGAGTCTGATTGTTCTCTTCCTCATCTTTTCCTCATATTTTTGACAGTCTCATCTTTCTGACTCCTTTTTACCACTCTGACACTTTCTACCGCCTTTTTATACCTCCTGCAGCTTAGCTACTATCACTCTGGTGCAACTTCCAGAGTCACTAATTATCGCACAGAATCAGGTTTTTGTTTTTTGTTTTTTTTTTTAGTTGGGGGCGCCTGGGTGGCTCAGTTGGTTAAGCATCTGCCTTATGCTCAGGACATGATCTCGGGGTCCTGGGATTGAGCTCCACGTCGGGCTCCCTGCTCAGCCAGGAGTCTGCTTCTCCCTCTGCCCTCCTTCTCCACCCCCCAACTTGGCTCATGTTCTCTCTCTCTCTGTCTCTTAAATGAGTAAATAAAATCTTTTTTAAAAATTAAAAAAAAAGACTTTATGTATCTATTTGAGAGAGCGTTGCACACACAAGAAGGGGGGAGGGGCAGAGGGAGATGCAGACTCCCCACTGAGTAGGGAGCGCAATGCAGGGGGCTTGATCCTAGGACCCCGAGATCGTGACCCAAACCCGAAGGCACTTGCTTAATGGACTGAGCCACCTTGGGGCCCCCAGGATCAGGTACTCTAATGTAGCTTCCACCAAATCAGTAGCTAGAGCCAAGCACAAAGGCTGTGTGCTTCATGCTCTCTGTAGCATTTGACACTCTTGATGCTGCCTACTGAAACTCTCCTCCCTTGGATCCCATGACAGCACACTATCCTAATTCTCCTCTTACCTACCTGGCAGCAACTTCTGTATCTCTTAATGGCCCCACTTCTGCCTGCTCTAGAGTGTGGGTGTTCCCTTAAGCTCAGTCCTTGATCCTTTACTCTTCTCTGACTACATTCCTTCATTTAAAGATTTCATCTTCCATGGCTTTGTTGCCTCAACTTTGAAGATTTCTGAATCCCCATCTCTAGCCCCACTCTCTCCCCTAGAAGACATACTGAAAGTCTACATCTCTGCTGAACAATTCTATTTACATGTTATTAACACCTAAATATTGTTGAAAATTTCAGCATTTTAGAGTCAAGAGGTATCATTCACACTCCTAATTTTTTAGATGAGGAAGTTTAGGTGGCTTTACCCACAATGTGGGTAAAGAACTCTGGGTTTCCAGTCTAGTGCTTTTTCCAGTGGTCACCAATGAAAATACTATCTTTCCTTTAAAGATGTCCTGTTCTTTTACATCAGAATCCGGGGATGTACTGTATGGTGACTTACATAATAAAAAATAAAAAATAAAAAAAAGATGTCCTGTTCTTCCTTTTTATACTCTTTTTCTTTTGTCAACACTATCTGTGCTACCGTCATTTTTCTAGATAACTAAACTTAAAAGTTGATGCCGTTCAGTCACCAAATCCTTTATATATATAATATATATAATAATATATACATACTACATATATAATATATATAATATATATTTTATATATATTTATAAAGGATATATATATATATAATATATATGAAAGATTTTATTTATTTGCCAGAGAGAGAGCACAAGCAGGGGGAGTGGCAGGCAGAGGGAGAAGCAGGCTCACGGCTGAGCAAGGAGGCTGATGCGGGACTTGATCCTAGGACCCTGGGCTCATGACCTGAACCCAAGATAGACACTCAACCTACTGAGCCACCCAGGTGTCCCAGCAAATCCTTTTTATTCTGTATTTGGAATGTCTCTTAAAATCCATTTCTTCCTATTTAAGGAAGAATTCCTACCATTCCTTCCTACTCTTCTTTGGCCTAAACTTTAATTACATCAATAGTCTCTCCTACCTTTGATCCCTTGTCACTGATACCAGTTTACTTTTCCTAAAACAGTGTTTTGCATGTCATTTCCTATTCAAATCCTTCAATGGCTCCTCAGTGCTTTGAGAAGTTCAAAGCCTTTAGTCAAGTCTTTGTTTCTCCTTCTGTTCCCCTACTTGATCCCTCTGTTCCCTTTTTTATTTGCCCTTGATGAACACTGTAAGACTTTTAACTCTAAACTCTTGTTCATGATGTTCACCTTGCCCAGCTTTTCTTGCTTCCATCAATTAAGCCCTACCCTTCTTTAAGAGACTCACTCAAGTCCTTCTCTTAATTATTCTCTCCACTAACATGATATATAAGCTGTCTTTGGCCATTTACTCCGTCAAATGAGATTATGCACATAAAGTGCCCATACAAGGTTTGGTATATAACAAGCTCTCAAAACTGTTAATTTCCCTCATTTCAAAAATAATTTTATATTTTATCCCATTTGATTTCCATGACAATTTTTTTCCCATGACAAATTTTGTGTGATTGAGGACAACTACCCAACTCTGCCATTGTTGCCCAGAGCAGCCATATCTAATATATAAACAAATGAGCACAACTGTGTTCCAATAAAGTTTTATTTACAGAAACAGGAGTGGAACTGGATTCGACCTATAGACAATAGACTTCAGACTACTGGTTTAAGTGACATAGGACATATGAATATCAGAATTTGGACAGAAATCAGATCTCTTGACTTCAATCCAGTGCTTTTCCATCATATTATTCTTTTGCCTATGTAATTTATTTTGCATTTATCATATGCTAACTTGTTTTACTATTTAACTTTTATGTCTACTGTACAGTCTTCTGGTGGTCCAAGGCACTGGAATGGTATCAGAAACACCTAATAAGAAAAAGAAAAAGAAACACCTAATAGGGACGTCTGGGTGGCTTAGTTGGTTAATGGTCTGCCTTCCGCTCAGGTCATGATCCCAGGGTCCTGGGATCCAGCTCCACGTTGGGCTCCCTGCTCAACTGGGAATCTTCTTCTCCCTCTGCTCCTCCCCTTGCTTGTGCATTCCCGCTCTCTCTCTCCCTCTCAAATAAGTAAGTAAAATCTTAAAAAAAAAAAAAAAAAGACACAAAAAAACCTAACAAAGAGTAGGCGTTCAATAAAAGTTTGTTAATAAGCATAATGATGTCTCAGTCTAGCTCTATTTTGGTACTTTGAACCGGGCTTACCTTATAACACATGTACCTGTTTGTGTACCTTTCTTTTTTCTTTCTTTTTTTTTTTTTTTTAAGGGTTTTATTTATTTGTCAGAGAGAGAGCGCGACCATAAGCTTGGGGGAGCAGCAGGCATAGGGCACTTTGCTCCCCGCTGAGCAAAGTGCCCTATGCGGGACCTTGTGTACTTGTGTACCTTTCTTCTTTTGAGCCTTCCTCTACTGTTTTCCAGTAGCCACTAGATCTGATTTTATGTGAATAACCACAGATGGATATGTAGAAGTAACATACGAATAAAAGAAAAGCTGTTTCCACAGTGAAGAAGAAATGAAGAAGATATTTCTACTAGGTCTTACTGGGGGAGGCAAAGGGGTAGAAGTTGACATTAAAGAGTCTTCAGTACAAGCCCCTGGCCGGCTCAGTCCGTGAAGCACGGGACTCCTGATCTAAGGTGGTGGGTTTGAGCCCCACCTTGGGTGTGGAGATTGCTTAAGAACGAAATCTTAAAAACAAAACAAAACAAACCCTTCAATTCTAAAACCTGCAGTCATTTCCCAATTCCTTGTTTAGTAATTTCACTTTATTTAATGAAATGCCTGGACAGATGATGTTACAGGAAACTCATGGTATGTTCCTTTCGTTTCTTAGTTTTTAAGCAGATGAGAGGCGTGAAGCTGTTTTTTCCGGAGAGCAGATCTCAAAGAATCTCTGTCCTTTGAGAAAACAGGAAGCGTGTTCAGGAAGCTTTGCCTATTTCGCTCATTTTCCTTCCAGAAAAAAAAAGGAGGGGGGCTGAAATATTTATTACAGATTTGATAGGATTAGGGGGTACGGAATCGCGCTGACCTTCCCAAAGACCGAAGGATGAGAAAACGAGGAACCTGTTTCGGGCGAATTTAAGGCAACGAATATCTTGCTTTGTCAGGTGTAGAGTCCGGGCTGGAGGCGTGGGGAGTCTGGCGGGGGCCGTGAGGGTGGGGGTCGTGGAGAAGCCAACGACTCCAGCCAGAAAGAAAGCTGCCCAGCTTTCCAAGCAGTTTTTCTAGTTCCAGCCTGGATTTCCTCACGCGGCGCAGAAGATGACGTCTTTCCGCTTCCGGCCGCGAGCTCCTTTGCGGCGGCTGGTTCCTGAGGGCGTAGGGTGAGCGTTTGGGGATGGGGAAAGCAAGGCGGGTGTGGCGGGAAGAGAAGCTTGCGCGAGAAAGACCGAGAAAGACTTCGTACCCAACGCCCACTCCAGACTCTCCTGGGGCTGTGAGCGGTAACTGGAGTACCCTGTGGCGCGTCCGGATCCTCCCGTGCCCGGCCAAGTACATCTCCGTGATGACGCCCTGCTACCATCTCTTTTCTTCCCTATGCTAGGGTTGTATTGGCAAAGAGAACTAGGCAGTGTTGATTATGATTAGCTTATGCTTTCTAGGTTATGGAGACTTCTACGTGCCCCTGTGTCCCTTGTTCCTGGGGACGTTGCTTTTCCAGACTCTGAGTAAGCCACGCGGTAGGGTGTGCATTCTGCTGTGTTTCTCTTTCTTACCTGGTCTCTGCACTTTCCTTTTATCCATTATCCTTTAGATCCTGCAGAGTGAAGATTTAAATTCCAAGATAATGGCAAAACATCTGAAGTTCATTGCCAGAACTGTGATGGTACAGGAAGGGAACATGGAAGGTGCATACCGGACCCTGAACAGGTAACGAGAATCGTGCCTAGACAAGCTCTCTTGGGAAGTGCTTGGGTGGTTATTCTCTCCCTTCCCCTGTCATAGATTGTTCTCAAACCCCCGCCAGCCCAGGTATTCACAGTCTCTTGAAACTTTTCAGCCCCTTAGTTTATTATCTTAAAAATGAAGTTTTCCCCAAAACCTAACTGTATGAGGTTTGTTTATACAGAGCCTGAATTCTATCCCCCAAGACTTAAGGAACCCAAAGGGAAAATGAAAATATAAAGTTTCTGGGAAGCAGGAACGTAGTACATCATAAAGAGAAGGTCGAGGGAGGGATGGGTGTAGGGCAGGGCTAATGGAAAGATGAATTCAGTTTTGGGATCTTGGAGAAGCAAGCAAGCGATGGAAAAGTGTATCAGGTTTAGAAGGGAAGGTTACAGCATAAGCAAAAACATAAAGGTGGAAAAGAACTGGGAGTGAAGAGCTGTTTTGAAAGGTTTTGAATGCTAGACTGAGTTGTAGAAGGGCTGTAATAAAGAATTCCCTACCTTCATACCTTCTTAGGCCAATAGTTCCTTAGTCTGCCCTTACCACTGGTTGTAAGGATTTTGACTTTCAGGCTTGCTTCATCATTTTCTTTCCCCAGTGTGAAAGAAACAAATGCTTGTTGAGTTGAATTATCAAAGAATTGTATGAAAAAGATCTTAAGAGAATATATGAGCTGCCTTAAGGCCAATAAGATGGTAGCTTTACACAAGTGAGGGAAGCTTAGAACATGTAAATTACATTTCTTGGATCACACAATTATTGAATAATGGAGAGCATAAAACACACCTTTCCTTTGCAGTGTTCTTTGCTTTATGTCACTAGGTTGTTTACTAGTTCCTCTGGAAATGTAGACAACTACGACAGTCATTTTCCAGTTAATAATCTTTATTTGATTGGGTTTATTAGTGGGGTTCTTGGGGACAGAGAGGGTAAATGAAAGAGAAACTAGTTCTTAGCAAAGAGTTTTAGGTGTGGAGTGTTGGGTGGCAGAAGACCATAGTAAATGAGGGCAAAGATGCTGTCAGAAGCTGTGTAATTGAGGGGCGCCTGGGTGGCACAGCGGTTAAGCGTCTGCCTTCGGCTCAGGGCGTGATCCCGGCGTTCTCGGATCGAGCCCCACGTCAGGCTTCTCCGCTATGAGCCTGCTTCTTCCTCTCCCACTCCCCCTGCTTGTGTTCCCTCTCTCGATGGCTGTCTCTCTCTGTCAAATAAATAAATAAAAAAAATTAAAAAAAAAAAAAAAAAAGAAGCTGTGTAATTGAGAAGCAATTGCAGGCTCAAGATGGATTGTGTGTCTTTTATTTATTTTTTATTTATTTATTTGAGAGAGAGAGTGAGAGAGCAGGAGCAGGAGAGCAGAGGGAGAACGAGAAGCAGGCTTCCTGCTAAGCAGGGAGCCCAATGTGGGGCTCGATCCCAGAACCCTGGGATCATGACCCAAGCCGAAGGCAGATGCTTAACCAACTGAGCCACCCCGGCGCCCCAAGATGTGTGTCTTTTAAAAGGATCTGGTCTTAGGTCAGCCCCGTTATCTCATTCTATGTCTGTGCATACCAGTCATATCCTTGCACAGAAGCTGTTCCCTAAAGATAATCAGTTAGGTACTGTGTGGTAAGATACCCTATATCATTTTTTTCTATCACTGCTCATTCCCAGCTCTTTCCTGTTTCAGAACTGGTGGCATGTCTGTGAGAGGGTCAAAATGTCTAATGACCTTTCTTTGCCCCTGTAAGCACAAAATGAATGTCTTTGTAGACTCAGTAGCGAATTAGCTAGTGAGATGAAGTACTGAATTTGGGAAAAGGAAGTCTTGCAGATTCCTCCACCCTTTTTCTGATCTTTCCCTATAAGTCTTTGTATGATTTATTTTGGTGGATTTAGGTGGGTCTATTCGCCAGGGTGATTGAGATGTTTGTATTACTGAGGCATGTCAAAGACCAGCTGTTACTTGATGGTAGAACAAATTTAGCTTCCCTAACCTCCCCTGTTCCTAAAATTGGAAATAACATACAAGCAAAAATTTGATTTTTAAGAAATGAGCTACTTTGTCAAGTAATGAAAAAACAATTTGTCGTGCAGGATTATTTATTGAACCATTTCTTATATTTGTATCAAGAAAGTAGCTACAACTTTAATACTTTTGACCAAAGTCATGGCTTGAATATAAGACCACAGACCCTCTGAGTGTTTGGCTTAGTCGGTTGAATGACCATCTCTTTTTTTTTTTTTTTTTTAAAGATTTTATTTATTTATTTGACAGAGACGGCAAGAGAGGGAACACAAGCAAGGGGAGTGTGAGAGGGAGAAGCAGGCTTCCCATGGAGCAGGAAGCCCGATGCGGGGCTCGATCCCAGGACCCCGGGATCATGACCTGAGCTGAAGGCAGACGCTTAGTGGCTGAGCCATCCACGTGCCCCGCAAATGACCATCTCTTGATTGCAGCTCAGGTCATGATCTTGGGGTCATGGGATCGAGCCCCGAGTCAGGCTCTGCGCTCAACAGGGAGTCTACTGGAGATTTTCTCTCTCCCTCTCCCCTACCCCCCCAACCCCTGCTTGCATACACTCTCTCTTTCTCTCTCAAATAAATCTATTTTTTTCTAAGATTTTATTGATTTATTTGATAGAGAGGGAGAGAGAGCACAAGCAGGGGGAGCAGCAGGTGGAGGGAGAGGGCTGAGCAGGGGGAGTGGGAGAGGGAGAACCAGGCTTCCCGCCAAGCAGGGAGTCTGATGCGGGGCTCGATTCCAGGACCCCGGGATCATCACCTGAGCCAAAGGCAGACGCCCAACTGACTGAGCCGCCCGGGTGCCTATAAAGTAAATAAATCTAAAAAAAAAAAAAAAAAAAAAAAAAAAAAAAAGCACAGACCCTGAAGCCAACTGCCAGGTTCAGATAGATCTCAGCTCTGCAACTTATTTGCTGCATGATCTATGGTAAGCTACTTAATGTCTCTCTCTGCCTCAGTTTCTTCATCTGTAAAGTGGAACTAATAGTACCTACCTCTTGGGGTTGATGTGAGGATTAAATTAGTTAATACGGTTAAATTGCTTAGAACAGTGCTTGGCACATGGTAGGCATAGTGGTAGCTATGATCGTAAGTTGGAAGTTAACTGTAAGGAAGTTTTACCCTTTTGGTTTTGCTTGTGGGTGATTTATTTTTTTTTATTTGAATGATTAAGAGTTTAGCGTTTTTTTCTCTGTCTTCCTTGATCATTAGGTTAATGCTCAAGGTGGCCTGGAGATGAAAAAATGAGAAAATTAAGCTTTATTTTGTCAGGATGATCCAATTTTCTGCCGATACTGGAATGACTTTTCTTATGGACAGTGATACTTTCCAACCAAGGCTCTTCTATTTATCCTGTTGCTAATCTCATTTTGAAAGAATAGCATTTATTCCCTCTGTATGCTCTGCTTGCTTGCTTTCTTTTTTTTAAGATTTTATTTATTTATTTAACAGAGAGAGAGCTCACACATGCACATACAAGCAGGGGGAGCGGCAGGCAGAGGGAGAAGCAGGCTTCCCGCTGAGCCGGGAGCCCGATGTGGGACTCAATCCCCGGACCCTGGGATCATGACCTGAGCTGAAGGCAAATGCTTAACCAGCTGAGCCACCAGGCGCCGCTGTTCTGCTCTTTCATTTCCATTTCCAGTTACAAAAATTTAAAACCTGATAAAACAAAATATTTCTAATTCCTGCCTGAAGGAGTTGATTCTCTTTCCGTTGATGTCAGACCTGAAGAAAACATTAGGACTTCTACCTCCTGAGAGAAGACTTTTCTGGTGTCTTTGCCTGGGGTCATACTAATTAACTTAGAACCAAACCTCTATATATCTGCATCTTCCAAAATCCAATATATTTTTATTTTAATCAACATTAGAGTTTTTCTTTTCCTGTTTTTTTCCTTTTTTCCCTTTTTTCTAAAAATCCTTCCTGATTCCAGGTGCAAGTGGGTGGCAGGTGAGGGAAGAATAAATAAATGGCAGAAGGTGAGGCACGTTTGGATTCTTTCTGCCACCTGGCCTGGCCTGGTACTATCTCAGTTCTCGTTCTTAGGAATCTGTTTTTACATCCCTCTGTCTTTTTTTTCCCTTTCTCTTTTTCGTTCGTTCTTTTTGTTAAACAGCATCCCCATACTTCTTTTAAGATTCTCTTTTCGTACGTGAAGGGCAGTTTATGCATACTTTTTTCCTAGGTATAAGTGTTAATTTTAGTCAGAAACAGCAGGAGACTGGTCAGTGTGACACCATGTGGTTTTCAACCCTGGCTACCAGTTTAGAATCACCTGGGGAACCTTTAAAAAAAAAAAACTCTTGATGCCAGGGCCCAGCCTGAGACCACGTCTGGGCAGTGGTGTGTGACCGGCATTTTTAAAAATGTCCCATGAGGACGCCTGGGTGGCTCAGTCGGTTAAGCGTCTGCCTTTGACTCATGATCCCAGGTCCTGGGATTGAGTCCCACCTCCGGCTCGTTGCTCAGCGGGGAGCCTGCTTTTCCTTCCTCTGCGTGCTGCTCCCCCTGCTTGTGCTCTCTCTGTCTCTCTCTCTGACAAATAAATAAATGAAATCTTGGAAAAAATTTTTTTAAAAACGTCCCGGGAGATTTTAATGTTGACCCAGTATTGTAATAACCTTCTTAAGAGCAGAGACCTGTGCATTTTCATTTGTATGTCCCTTGCATTTGCCAAAGCGTCTGGCGCATAGAAAGCTCTCAGTAAATGTCTATTTAATAAATGTAAATGTTTCTTTATCTTCTTCAATCTCTTACTTTAGTGTTTGTCAACCTTTCCACTAAAGTATCCTTAACAGCAAAGGAGAGTGAAGGAACTATAGGAGTTCTGCTACTATAAGAATCTCTTTGAAGTCTCTCTTTTTTTAATTAAGATTTTAGGAGTTTGTTTGTTTTTTTTTTTTTTTAATTCATTGCCATTGCATCTGTTCTAGGGCTAGTACCTCCACCCCTGTTCAAGTTAAAATTGGTGCTCTGGGCAAATGCATCAAATTTATCCAGAGACTTTTATCTCTTGATTATACCCTTGGCACACTGTCAAGTGTCCTAATTAAGAAATGTGGCATTACTGGGAGCCTGGGTGGCCTGGGTGGCTTGTTCGGTTAAGTGGCAGACTCTTGATTTTGGTTCGTGTCATGATCTCGAGGTCCTGGGATTGAGCCCCATGTCAGGCTCCTTGCTTATCGGAGAGTCGGCTTGAGGATTCTCTTTCCCTCTCCGCCTCCCTCCACTTCTGGTGTCGCTCGCTCTCCTTCCCCACCCCCAAAATAAATCAATAAATCTGTACAGAAAAAAGAAATGTGGCATTACTTTTTCTTCATTTCAGGGATTAAAACACCAATTTAGGAATAGCTTTTGGGGAAAAACTATATATTATTTAAAAAGGAAGGAATGTGATTGAAGGAAGAGGAATGGTTGGAAAGAAAAATATACAACAAGATTCAAGTCCCAGAGACTCAGGGACTGAAGTGCTATTGTCTCTTCGGTTTCCTTATGAATTTAGAAAATTCATACTTTGTGGCTGGGATTATCTAGGAAAGCAGTGCAACACGTGCATGTTGTTGGAGTGCTTGGTGGCTCAGTTGGTTAATAAGCACCTGCCTTTGACTCAGGTCATGATCTCACAATCCTGCGATTGAGCCCTGCATCAGGCTCCCTGCTCACAGGGGAGCCTGCTTCTCCCTCTCCGTCTGCCCCTCCCCCTCCCGGCTTCTTCTCTCTCTCTCTCTCCCTCTCCTCTGAAATAAATAAATAAAATCTTTGAAAAAAAAATTGAAAGAAAAAAAAAGAAGTGCACATTGTTGGAAGGTGCCAGGTTGGAGCAAGTGTTACAGTAGTGACTTTTATAGTCTTTCAGGAGGATACTAACTTTGTCAATTTGTGTTCAGTCTTTAAGAAGCTACATTTCTCTTCCTTTTAATATTGGAGTATTAGATATATATACTATAAATTGTATTTTAGCTTCAGGGGGAGAAAATGGACAAATATTTTGCTCTTAGAATAATTTTCTAGGCAAGGACTTTTTTTTTTTTTTCAAGATTTTATTTATTTGTTTGACAGAGATAGAGACAGCCAGCAAGAGAGGGAACACAAGCAGGGGGAATGGGAGAGGAAGAAGCAGGCTCGTAGCGGAAGAGCCTGATGTGGGGCTCGATCCCAGAACGCCGGGATCACGCCCTGAGCAGAAGGCAGACGCTTAACCACTGTGCCACCCAGGCGCCCCTAGGCAAGGACTTTTAAGCATGAAAATGTGAGCCAGCTAGTTCTGGAGTATCGTAGTCTTCCTGTCTGTCAAACACGTTTTCTGATGCACTTTTCTTATTTTTCTCTGCTTTTTCTTAATGTCCTCTCTGGCCACCTTTTATGTATTACACCTTTTCTGTATTCTGTATTACATCCTGGGCTTCCCCTTGTCTCTCCCAGCTTTCTGATGGTCGGTATTTTAAAAATTAGTTGCATGTCCTAAATTACAACAGTAGGCAGGAGAGCAAATGAGATAAGAGGGAGTTGGTTAAAGCTTTGGCGTGTTCGGAGCACAAAGACAGTCTTAAAAAGGAAACAGCCAATGAGACCACCACAAAATGCTTGTTATATAACCAAGGGCCCTCATTCCTGCCCTGGGATGAGGAGATGGAGAGTGGGGGTTGTTAGGAAGCCCTGTATGATTGGATGGCCCCCAAGCAAGGAAAGGCAAGCACACTGAAAGTGTGCCCAGGTGACTTCTTTTATTCCTGGTAGGGGAGCTTCTGGGCCCAGTGAGTCCTTGTGCATATGTTATCCTGACGTAGGCTGGCTACGCTGACATGTGAATTTGCCACTTCCAACCTCCCCCAGCCCAGGCAGCTCAGCTCCTTTTACATAATCTGATAAATTTAACTAAAATTGGCTGCTGATTTCTCCTTCAGTGTTAGGTTGCCAAGCGCCCAAACTCCAAGCTGATCTGTTTACTCTAAAGCTCTTGGTCTGCTAGTCCTTGAACTACCTTTGGAAGCAGAAGCATCATTAGTAACACCTCTCTATTTACTTCATTCGTTCTACAAAGCTCTTTCTGCATCCTTTTTTATTAGAAGTGAGTTGAGTAGATGCCTCTACTATAGGGACTCTGGAGTTTTTGAAGGTAATCTGTGCTTTTTTAGGATAACTGGAAAGAACTGGGTAAGGGTGAACTAGAGTAGTTAGAACCATCCCGGAACACCATTTAGCAACCCCATCATTATGTTGGGGACCATGATCTTTTCATTCTTTCCCTTCCTCCACTCTTAGATCCTTCTGTTACTTTTCTCTTATTTTGCTTTTTTTTTTTTTAATAAAGATTTTATTTATTTATTTATTTGACAGAGAGACACAGTGAGAGAGGGAACACAAGCAGGGGGAGTGGGAGAGGGAGAAGCAGGCTTCCCGCTGAGCAGGGACCTCGATGAGGGGCTCAATCCCAGGACCTTGAGATCATGACGTGAGCCGAAGGCAGATGCTTAAGCAACTGAGCCACCCAGGCATCTCTGTTTTGCTCTTTTTTTGCCTGACCACACAGGCATTTACTTGGTAAGGTGATAACTTTTTTTTTTTTTAAGATTTTATTTATTTGAGAGAGAGAGTGAGAGAGCATGAGCAGGGGGGCAGAGGGACAGGGGAAGCAGGATCCCCTCTGAGCAGGGAGCCCTGATGTGGGGCTCCATCCCAGGACCCTGAGATCATGACCTGAGCCAAAGGTAGACGCTTAACCAACTGAGCCACCCAGGCACCTGGTAAGGTGATCATTTCTGTTTCAAACTCTAAAATTCCAGTAGGATACCTAACTGAGTATATGTCTAAACTCCTTCTTCCTTTTGCAGTTTTCTTTCATCGCACTTTTAAGCTGTCTTTGTCAAAAATAAATAAAAATAAACAGTCTTTGTCATTCCAGTAGGATCCTCTTCCTAGTGAAGTCATATCCAGTGTCCCTGTTTTTTTAATAGTCTCTCTCAGACCCAGTTTCCATGTCCTTTTTATATCATATATCCGATCTTTTTCTTTCTGAGACTTTTCTGTTATCTAATGTACTAGACTAGTCCAAAACATGGCCTTTATTAGACAGCAGTAAACAAGATCTAGACAAAGGCTTAAATCTTTGGATCATTCCTTTCCCACAGTGTGCCATATCTTTTTGGCTCCCATCTTTTTATCTGGATTCTACTTCTAGCTCCATTTTGTGATCTTGGGCAGGTTATCCTCTCTGGACTTCTGCTTCCTACTCTGTAAAAAGATGACATTGCCTGCTTCTTTAATTTTATGGGATTGTATTAGGATCATGAATGTGAAAATGCTGTCTAAACTCTAATGTGCCATCTTAGGAAAGGTAACATTATTGAGGCTTTCTGAGTTATTTTTCCCCAAAACTGTGTCTTTTATAAAGTCACTTCATCCACTGAGCTGTGGACATTTGTTGGTCACCTAGAAGATCCATTTTTATCCTATATTTACAGATACTACGCTCTTTGCCAAGCCTTATGTTAAATATAAAAATGAATTCATTTAAAAAAATGAATACAAAATAATTTCTAACCTTAGAAAGCACACACCCCAATAAGGGAGATTTTATTTATTTATTTATTTATTTGAGACAATGCGAGCAGGGGGAGGGGGAGGGGAGAGGACCTCAAGCAGACTCTGTGCTGAGTGCAGAGCCTGACTCAGGGCCCCGTCCCAGGACCCTGAGACCTGAGCCAAAATCAAGAGTCGGGTGCTTAACCGACTGAGCCACTTAAGCACTCCAGCAATCTGTGTTTTAATGGGATTTTCGGGAGATGGCTGCAGGCTGAAGTTTGAGGACCACTGTGCTTTGGGAACCGAAGGAAGGAGTGATCACACTCTATTGTAATTCTGGTATAATTATCTTTTTTACTAGACTACAAGGGTAGGGAACCATGTCTAAGTTTGTTTTCTGTCCTCAGCATTTAACACAACGTCTGGTACCAAGTTGGGATTCCATAAACATTTATTGATTAAATGATCGGTTAAAAGTTTATTTCTGTAATCCAAGTACAAGATAAGGACCATAGTTAGAGCTGTGGCCATAGGAAAGGAGAAAGGAAGAGATCTAAGGTTATAGAATTCTCAGGTTATAGAATTTATAGGATATGGTGAGTGTGGATGTAGGAAATAAAAGAGAAGGCCTAGTCCAGGAACATGCTGATATTTTTAGCTTGCTGGTGATGTCATTAATAGTATAGAGGAGGAAAAATAGATTTTAGGAGGAGACAATAACTTTGGTCTTTGTAGGGTTTTTTGTGTGTTTGTTTTTTAAATGTACAGAACTTTATTTATTTATTAGACAATAACTTTGGTCTTTGTAGGGTTTTTTGTGTGTTTGTTTTTTAAATGTTTTTTAAATGTACAGAACTTTATTTCTCAGAAATCATCTGCGTTTTCAGTGAGTCATAATCACTGATCACAGATCATGGTCTTTGTAGGTTTTGAGGCAATTGGAAATAACAGTCTAGCTCTAACTAAGGTAAGGTTGGGACTAGAGGTAAAGATTCAGGAGTCAGCAGTGTCTGTGTCAGTTCTCAGGTGGGGCTCTGTATTAGAATTACCTGGGAGTCTTTTCAAACATTTCTAGTGCTAGAATAATTCCGTAATTCTATGCTAGAGCAATTAAATCAGAATCTTTGAGGAATGGGGCCCAGGAATCAGTACTTTTTTTTTTTTTTAAACATTCATTTATTTGAGAGAGCGAGCGAGTGTGTGCAGAACGTGTCAGTTCTGTGCAAGTGGGGGGAGGGGCAAAGGAAAGAATCTCCAAGCAGACTCCCACTGAGCATGGAGCCCTGGTGCAGGGCTTGATCCCAGGACCCCGAGATCATGACCCAAGCCAAAACCAAGAGTTGGCTACTCAACCAACTGAGCCATCCAGGCCCCACCCCAGGAAGCAGTACTTTTTTAAAACCTTTTAGGGGATGATTTCATTGTGCATTAGTGTTGAGGCTCACTGGTAAAGTTTAAGGAAGTCATGTAGAACCAGAAAGAAGGAGGTTTTTATTCAGAATCTGGAGGAATACGGGGCTCCTAGGTGGCTCAGTCATTAAGCATCTGCCTTCGGCTCAGGTCATGGTCCCAGGGTCCTGGGATTAAGCCCTGTGTGGGGCTCCCTGCTCAGCAGGAAGCCTGCTTCTCCCTCTCCCACTCCCCCTGCTTGTGTTCCCTCTCTCGCTGTCTCTCTCTCTGTGTCAAAAGAATAAATAAAATCTTTAAAAAAAAAAAGGAATCTGGAGGGATACCAACATTTAAGAGTAAATTAAGGAATAAGGGTAGCAAAGGTGGGCTAGGATGCGGAGTCTTTTAGTCTTCGGTGCCTTACTTCTCTATCATAAGATTCTGATGTTGGATCCACATGACTTCTGGGCATGACTGTGTTCCAATAGATCCTGAATTACCTGCTTCTCCTGCTTCTGGGAATTTGCAGCAATTCCCTTGCCTCCTATCTTCCTACCACTAACACCTAGACAAACTGATTTATACCAATATGATTTTCTAGAGCCTATAAAGCATTCTTGATATTAAATAGCAGGAACCTGGGAGGGGATCCCATAGGACAGTGATTCCCATGTCTATTCACATTCGTAATTTACCCAAAGCTCACATCTTTTCAAGTTCACGTTCAGTCTGTAGTTGTTATCTCGGGCTTTGTGGTATAACATAGCAGCAACAAATAGGGCTTCTCACTGAGCAGAAGTAGCTGGTGGTTTCTCTTATTTTGATTTTCTTTTTCCTCTATCCCCCTTCTTCCACTTAACCTCCTTATCTCCAACTGTGTTTGTGACTTACTTTTTACCTGTAATGAAAGAAAGAGTGAGCAGGAAAGGGGCCATGTAAACAATGCCAGAAATGGAGGGAAACAGCAGCAGATGCCTCTAGACCTCCTTAGGACCAACTGGTGATGGATTAAGAGGAAGCAACAAATTACAGATTGGAGCCAGAGTTCTCAGGAGCCTACGGATTGAGTAGTTGATAGAATAAGCTCCAATGTCTTTGTGGAAGAACAAAGAGGTAAGTTTGAGTTAGATGTGTTATAAATCCAACAAGAGTACCCCATGACCCAGCAATTGCACTACTAGGTATTTAACCAAAGGATACAAAAATACAGGTTCAAAGGGGTACATGCACCCCAATGTTTATAGCAGCATCATCAACAATAGTCAAACTATGGAAAGAGCCCAGATGTCCATGGACTGGTGAGTGGATAAAGAAGATTGGGGGGGGCGTGTTTCTCAAAAAGAATGAGATCTTGCCATTTGCAATGATGTGGGTGGAGCTAGAGCATATTATGCTAAGTGAAATAAGTCAGTCAGAGAAAGACAAATACCATATGATTTCACTCATGTGAAATTTTTTTTAAGTTTTTTTTTTTTTTAAGATTTTATTTATTTATTTGACAGAGAGAGACAGTCAGCGAGAGGGGGAACACAGGCAGGGGGAGTGGGAGAGGAAGAAGCAGGCTCTCAGCGGAGGAGCCTGATGTGGGTCTCGATCCCAGGACTCTGGGATCATGCCCTGAGCCGAAGGCAGACGCTTAACGACTGCACCACCCAGGCACCCCCACTCATATGTGGAATTTAAGAAACAAAACAGATGACCATATAGGAAGGGAGAAAAAGAGAGAGGGAAGCAAACCATAAGAGACTCTTAAACAATAGAGAACAAACTGAGGGTTGATGGAAGGAGGTGGGCAAGGAACGGGCTAAGTGGGTGATGGGCGTTAAGGAGGGCACTTGTGATGAGCACTGGGTGTTATATGTAAGTGATGAATCATTAAGTTCTACTCCTGAAACCAATATTATACTAATTGTTAACTAACTAGGATTTCAATAAAAATTTGAAAAGAAAAAAAATATCCAGCAAGAGGAACTGCATTGCAAGGAATTGGGTAGGCAGGAAAAAACAGAGCGAGCTCAATTTTATAGACCCTTAAAGATTAATAAAACATGGTTTCTTCCTTCAGGGATTTTCAGTCTAATGAGGGAGACATTTGTGTAAATAACTAACAGAATGGAGGAATGAAATAATTACTAAGTAGGTATACAATAATAGAAATGATTTTCTCTAAGAAGATGAGAAACCTTTTTGGAGAGGTGGCATCTAGGTTTGGCATCAAAAAGATGAGGAAAATTTTACTCAGAAGGTTGGCAACTGGAGGTGGAGGTGGCATTCTAGATTGAGGAAGCAGCGTGAGTAAAGACTTGGTATCAGAGTGTGTTCAGGAAATAGTCAGCAAGGTAGTGTGGTTGGAGCATGTGGTACCTGGGGAACTGTTGGGTGAGGCTATTGATATTCCCATTTGTATCATTGGTTTGATAAAGGCCTCTTCTTTCCTTGTATTAAGTAGGTCCAGGGATATCTCAAGCCTACAGACTTCAGCTGTATCAGTTAAACTATAGGGATGGGGGAGCATTTACCACTAAGGACCAAGTAGGAATCACCCCTAGTGATTTGTTTTTCCTACTACAAATGAATGACCCCATCCGAGGATTCTGAAATGATCCCTTGGTTGAGAATCACTGCCATAGAGAGCCACTGTTCTTAAGGACTGTGTCACATCCCTCAGGTGTGCTGTGGGAGAATAAAGGTTGAAAACCTGACCCTGACTATAAATCCCCCAAGAGCAAGGACTGTGTAATTAACTGCTTTGTTATTTCCCACAAATTCCTATTTGGGGCCTCTATAGGTAGGCAATTAATGCTATGCAACCACCATTTCATTTTATAATTTTTATAGACACCAGTCATTTGGTCAGTTGACTTCTGGCCATCTCTGGAATTGGAAAAGAATAATAATGAGCCCAGGTTTCTAACTTTATCGCCTCCCTTTATACAGAATCCTCACCATGGATGGGCTCATCGAGGACATTAAGCGACGGCGGTACTATGAAAAGCCTTGTCGCCGACGACAGCGGGAAAGCTATGAAACCTGTCGGCGGATCTACAACATGGAAATGGCTCGAAAGATCAACTTCTTAATGCGAAAGAATCGGCCGGATCCATGGCAGGGCTGCTGAGGCCTGTGGATAGTAGGCCCAGTATGAAAATCCCTATCCAGCTATCTCTTTCCTTCCTCCAATCCCATTTTCTCTTACCTCTCATAATAAATTCAATCACGTATATGCAAGAAGGCCTGCGTATATATAGAAGCAATCCTGTAGTTAGCAATGGACCCTCTCTTTTATTATGTGAAAGAGAAACTAAGTCAAAAAGTAGTCTAGAAGTAGAGTGGTGGTTGCCAAGGGCTGGTTGGAACTGGGGAATGGGGAATTAGTGTTTAATGGGTACAGAATCTCAGTTGGGGAAGCTGAAAAAGTTCTAGAGGCAGATGGTGATGATACTTGCACAGCAATATGAATGTACTTGATGCCACTGAACTGTGTGCACTTAAATGGTGAAAATGGCAAATTTTATATATATTTAGCTATAATAAGATGTTTTTAAGTAATCTAGGAGAGGTGAGGAACTTTTCTAAAATGTAGTGGAATATATCTACCATTTTTTAAAAGATTTTATTTATTTGAGATAGAGCATGAGCAAGCAAGAGTGAGCGAGAGAACGTGATGGGGGGGGGGCGCTGTGCGGTGTAGAGGGAGAGGGAGAAGCAGGCTGTCCACTGAGCAGGGAGTCCGACACGGGGATTGATCCCAGGACCCTGGATCATGACCTGAGCCAAAGGCAGACACTTAACCGACTGAGCCACCCAGGCGCCCCATATCTACCACTTCCTACTCAATTCTTATGAAACCCAAAGCAAGACATTATTGGAAAAGCATCTGTTACTCTTTACTGAACTGTCCCCTCACACCAACTGTTAGATCAAAGAAGAGGCATCTGTATTTGGAATGAATTTTGCTACTGAAACATCCATCAACCAGACTAGAGTGCTGGAATCCTTATCCAGAGGAATCCTTAAGAGAAATCTAACATTCACTCCTGTTTTCTGTCTTTCCTTTAGTTTTCCTAAAGGAGGCTAATGAAGGGATAGTGGAGAAGAAATAAAGCAATAGGTGGAGGGTAGAAAAGAAAGAATGGGTGAGTATTAAGAGATATAAGGGCTAGAAATATTTATAGCAGTGATTCTCAAAGTGTGGTCCTGAGATCAGCAGTATCAACATCACCCAGTTAATTGATTGAAATGCAAATTCAGGGACCTACTTTAGACTTTCTGAATTGGAAGTTGGAGTTAGAGCCCAGTAATTATTATTTTTTTAAATTTTATTTATTTATTTGACAGAGATAGAGACAGCCAGCGGGAGAGGGAACACAAGCAGGGGGAGTGGGAGAGGAAGAAGCAGGCTCATAGCGGAGGAGCCTGATGTGGGGCCCGATCCCATAACGCCGGGATCACGCCCTGAGCCGAAGGCAGACGCTTAACCGCTGTGCCACCCAGGCGCACCATCAGTAATCTATTTTAATAAGGCCTGCAGGTGATTCTGGTGCCTGCTAAAGTTTGAGAACCCCTGCCCCATCCTAGTCAAAGTGGTTTCCAGGCAGAGGTCCCCACTGTCACCCCTACTTCTGCTCAACAGGCATTCTTGGGTATGTGATCTCTGTGGGAAGACTAGCCTCTCTGCTTCCTTTCCTACTGTTTCCTTTGGCCTTGCTCCCCTGACAGCCACACTGCTAGCAGAAGGAGAGTTGGTGCCATCCCTTGTGGGAGAACACAGTGGGTAGGTGGAGTGACTAGCCCCTCTCTCCTCACCCAGGCTCCAGCCCTCAGTATGGTGTTTAAAAAGGACGTGACAGCAGGGGCGCCTGGGTGGTTCAGTTGTTAAGCGTCTGCCTTCGGCTCAGGGTGTGATTCTGGAGTCCGGGGATCGAGCCCCACATCAGGCTCCTTCGCTGGGAGCCTGCTTCTTCCTCTCCCACTCCCCCTGCCTGTGTTCGCTTTCTCGCTGGCTGGCTGTCTCTGTCAAATAAATAAATAAAATCTTAAAAAAAAAAAAAGACATAACAGCGGACTGCCAAGCACCCTGGCTCTCCTGGTTACTAGTGTCCAAACACTGCCCCCTTGTGGAATAGCTGCGTGAAATCCGATTTCTCTGGTCTTAATTTAGTCTTTTCAATATCGTTTCTCCCTTTCACAGTTATCATACTTATTGATAGGCAGGCCTGCATGAAGAGATGCTGGAATCACGGTTCCTTGCTTTTCAGGGCTTGATCATCTTTCTTACCCTCATCAGTAAAGCCCATGGTGAATAAAGCATACTATAGGGCACGGCATAGAAGTAGCTTAGAAATAGAAGATCTGGCCCTTGCCTTCCAGAAACTTACATTGTGGTTGGAGAAATTCTATATCCAGACAGTGTTCAATTTTGTTACCTTTGTACAACCTCATTTTCAAGTTAGACATTGATACTTCTGAATCCCTTTTCAATCTCTGAATTTTTTTCTTTAATGTATCACTTTTGAGTGACTTCGAGCCATGGCATTGTTTCACCTCCTGCCAGTTGCTACTGCTGAAGAGTAAAGGCCTGGCCTTTGCCAAAATGGTAGGGGATGTTTGTGATGGTAGAGCCACGCCTGTTACTTGGCAGTATTCCTCTGAGATTACAGTTGTTCCTAGGCTCCCTCCGAAATACCAAGGGGTGGCTTAAGATCTGGAATTTCTTTCATCTCTGAAATTATCCCCTGCTTGCTCTAGTCATTTTCCTGACCATTGCTCATGTGCCCCAGAGCAGTGAACAGTGATGGGTTTTAGGGCATAGCCAGTTGAGAGGCCTCTTGTATAAAGGGTATGGTAATTGGCTGGTTGCCTGAAGTCCAGTCAGTTTGTGCTGTCATGGCAGGGAAAAAGACCTCCACTCCCTCCTCTGAGAAGCTAGAAGGTACCTCATGGTTATATAATGAATAGGAATTTCCAGTCCTTCTATCCCTGCCTTGGGTTCAAGAGAGGGGTGGTTTAGTGTTTGACTCAGTTGTAGAATGATAGATGGCGGTACCTCCTAGCCTGATCTTAGGCACCTGTGACATTTCTTAGGTGTCCACTGGGTTTCCTCTGACAGGTCCATTCCAATCATAATTTAAGGATCTTATAATGTTTAGTGCTCTGGAAACAGGTATCCCTTTTAAATTGGGACTCTGTTGTGAAACTTTGACATTGTACTTTAAAGTTTTCAGAAGTACATTAAGTATGAGATGAGAGTTTGTCTCTACGTTAACTGAAAACATTAAGGAGTAGTAACTCACTGAATACTGACAAAATAAATAATGGAGTGATATGTTAAATGTAGGTGTTTGAAGGGCGATGAAAATATTGGGACTTCCGCTATGTGCCAGTTATCTTACACATGTAGTTTTTTACTTATATCTGGATTTAATCATGATCTTGGCAAATTAACATAAAATCTAGTTTCCCTATAAAATGAGAATAATTGTGTATAGGGGTTTGTGGTGAGGATTAAATGAGATCATGCATGTCAAATGCTCAGCATGGTTTCTGGCACACAGAATTTAAATGTTAGCAATAATCCCTCAGTTGTGCCAGACAGAAGCCTGATCATTGAGTCCTCCTCCACACTCAGCCATCACTAGCATTCACTTAATTCCTGTCTTGAGGACTAAATGCCTACAACCCGAGTCCCAGCTCCCTTCTGGATTACAACTCTGGATTACAACAGTCATTTAACCATTTTGCATCAGTGTTGCCTGGCCTTCAGTCCCTCCACACTGAGGTGGAAATGATTGTTCTAAAATGCAACCTTGATCATTTCACTTCCCTGCTTAAGTAGGTAATTGGTTCCCATTGGGGTTTTTTTTGGTTTTTTTTTTTTAAGATTTTATTTATTTATTTGAGAGAGACAGAGTGAGAGAGAGATCTCGAGCAAGGGGGAAGGGTAGAGGGAGAAGCAGACTCCCCAGGAGCAGGGAGCCTGATACGGAACTTGATTCCAGGACCCTGGGACCATGACTCAAGCTGAAGGCAGACACTCAACTGACTGAGCCACCCGGGTGCCCACCCCATTATTTTCAAGATAAAGTCCAAACTACTAGCATGGCATTTAAGGCCTTTCATGATTGAATCATGCTTTTCTGTCTAGCTGCTTGTCCCCTCCGATGTACTTCTGGAACATGCTGTTCTCTCTCTCTGCCTGTATACCAGCTCTCAGTTTGGATGTTCTCTGAGATGACTTCCCTGATCTCTTTACCAACATTTCTTCTTCTATTCTCTTTTTTGTGTCTTGAATTTATCTTTATTAGCTTAATTCTATAATAGTAGTTTTTTTTTAAGATTTATTTATTTATTGGAGAGAGAGCGCACAAGCAGGGGGAGCAGCGGGCAGAGGGAGAGGGAGAAGTAGGCTCCCTGCTGAGCAGAGAGCTTGAGGTGGGGGTTGGTCCCAGGACCCTGGGATCATGACCTCAGCCAAAGGCAGCTGCTTAACTGACTGAGCCACCCAGGTGACCCAGTAATAGTTTATTTCTGTAATTTGTTGTGATGTATTGCTTATTTGCCTTTCTCTCTCCATTAGATTTTCAGTTACCTGGAGGTCTTTGTTGTTGTTGTTGTTGGGTTGGTTTTTTTTTTTTTTTTCTTTTGAACCACTATATTCCCAGTGCCCAGCATTTAAATGCTCAATAAATGGGGCACCTGAATGGCTCAGTTGGTTGAGCGTCTAACTCTTGATTTCAGCCTCAGGTCATGATCATCAGGTCTTGGGATTGAGCTCCACGTTTGGTGGGGCGTCTGCTTGAAATTCTCTCCTGCTGCCCTCACCCCCAAAATCAAGAAATCTTTAAAAAAATAAATGCTCGATAAATTTTAAGATTTTTTAAGGCCTCTCTACACCCAGCATGGGGCTCAAAAGTTAAAACCCCTAGATCAAGAGTCACATACTCTACTGACTGAGCCAGCTAGGCACCCCTCGATAAATACTTCTTGAAGGAACATGTGGCGGTAGCAATGATCAATTGAGTCTTACTGTGTGCTTGGCACTGTACTATTTCTTTATTGAAACAATATATACATAACGTGAAATTTACTGTTTAAACCATTTTTAAGTGTACAATTCAGTGTCATTAAGTACTTGCACAATGTTGTGTAACTATCACAACTATCTATTTCCAAAACTTTTTCACCACTTGAAACAAAGTCAGTCATCATTAAGCAATAATTCCCCACCCCTCCTCTCCACAGCCCTTGGTAGCCTCTATTCTACTTTCTATTTGTCTATCTAGATCCTCCTGTATGTGGAATCATACAATATTTATCCTTTTGTGTCTGGTTTATTTCACTTAACATATTTTCAAGGTTTATCCATGTTGTAGCATGTATCAGAAGTCCATTCCTTTTAATGGCTGAGTAATCTGTTGTACATATGTACCACATTTTGTTTATCCATTCTTTTTTTTTTTTTTTAGATTTTATTTATTTGAGAGAGAGAGCGCTCAAGGGGGAAAGCACACTCATGAGCTGGGGTGGGAGAGGAGAGGGAGAAGCAGGCTCCCCGCTGAGCAGGGAGCTGGATCCCAGGACTCCGAAGGCAGACGCTTCACTGAGCCACCCAGGCGCCCTGTTTATCCATTCATATGTCAGTGGACACTTGGGGTTGCTTCTACTTTTTAGTTATTTTGAATAATGGGTGTGAACATGGGTGTTCAAATATCTCTTTGACGCCCTGCTTTCAGTTCTTTTGGGTGTTTACCCAGAAGGAAAATTGCTGGATCCTATGGTAATTCTATTTTTATTTTTTTGAGAAACCACCATACTGTGTTCCATAGCAGCTACACCATTTTACATTTCCACTACCAGTGCACAGGGTTCTAGTTTCTCCCAACGCCCCCCCCCCCCCGTTTCTTTATATCCTCACTAACACTTGTTATTTTCGGGGAGGAGGGTCGTTTGTTTGTTTTTAGTAGGCTCCACACGCAGCGTGGAGCCCAGCGTGGAGCTTGAACTCACGACTCTGAGATCAACAGTCAGACGCTTAACTGACTGGGCACCACCCAGGTGCCCCTGTTTTTTTTTAGATTTTTGTGATGGTAGTCATTCCAATGGATGTGAGGTGATATCTCCTTGTGCATTTTTTTTTCCTTGTGGGTTTTGATTTGCTTTTCTCTGATGACTAATGATGTTGAGCATCTTTTCATGTGTTTATTGGCCATTTGTGTATCTTTGACGAAATGTGTATTCAAGTCCTTCATGAACCATTTTTGAATTGGGTTGTTTTTTGTAAGTTGTTGAGTTACAATAGGAGTTCTTTATGCACTCTGGGATATTAATCACTGATCAGATATATGACTCACAAATATTTTCTCCTGTTCTGTGGATTGTCTTTTCATTCTCTTTATAGTGTCTTTTGATGCACAAAAGTGTTAATTTTGATGAAGTCCAATTTATCTATTTTTTGCTGTTGTTACATGTGTTTTTGGTACCATAGCCAAGAAATCACTGCCAAATTTGATGTCATGAAGATTTTCCCTTGTTTTCTTCTACAAATTTTATAGTTTTTGTCCTTAAGTTTAGGTCTTTGATCCATTTTGTGTAATTTTTGTATATGATGTGCAGAATGGGTCCAACTTTATTCTATGCATGTGGATACCCAGTTTTTTCTGCACCATTTGTTGAACAGACTGTCCTTTCCCTATTGAATAGTCTTGGCACCCTCATCAAAAATCAACTGGCCATTATGTGAGGTTTATTTCTGTGCTCTCTATTCTGTTTTGTTTGGTCTACATGGCTGTCCTTTATGCCGGGACCACAGTAACTGTGTATTATACATTGCATTTAATCCTCACAATGGTCTTTTGAAGTAGAGAATGTTATTATTTTATAATTGAGGAAACAACCTCAGAAAAGTTAATTACCTGAAGGAATCATAACTAGTAACTGGGAGACTAAGGATTTAAACACAGCTAATTCCAAGCATTAGAAACAAAATCAGTTCCTAGAAAACATTTCCCTCTGGGGAATTGAACCCAGATAGTTAAAAGCACTGAAACAGAATAAACTTAAAAATCTGCAGAGTTGGAATCATTAACCCATTCAGCAGACTTTGAGTGAATATTCTGAGAGACATTGGTGTTAGGTGCTATAGGTAAAATGGGGAAGCTGAGGCATGAATAACTTGAGTGACATGTTGGAGCACCTTCAATTTGTTACTCAAAACCAAGCTTTATTCCATTATGTCATGCTGCACCATCAGGGAAGGTGGGTCTTGGTATGTATTTCTTACACTTCTTTAAAGCCAGCCTTTAGAAACAAAAATCTTAACTAACCTGGGACATTCTAATAACCTCCCAGAGAATAACTGCATTTTTCTGGTTAGCCTATCCTCTGAGAAGACACCTTGGAATTTTAGTTTCTGTAGTTTGTAATCTGATACAGCAGAATAGTTTATCATCTATGAAACTGTACCATAATAGTGGGTGTGTTTTTTCCAAGCTATACTTTGCCCACATACATGCTTTTCAGAAGCAGTGGTTTAAAGGGTCAGTAAAGTTTAGAGCCTCATTTTGAAGAAAGGAAAAAATACAGGCTTACTGATAGAATGAGAGAACCAGTTCGGGGAGGTCTTACTCATTCATCACTTGTTGAGCCTTTACTTTATTTGGTACTATCCTAGGTCCTGGAGATACAAAGACAATGTGACACAAAATGCCTTAAGACATTTCCATTCCTTAGGTGAAAAACAGAATTTACGCTGCTGAAACACAAATATTTATTTATTTAATTGTGCCGGCTGCTTCTGTAGGCATTTAGGATATATCAGTGACAATGATTCCTTTCTTTAAGGAGATTATTTTCTACCAGAGGGAGTGAAATGATAAGGAATAAACATAAACTAGTACCAGTATGGTAGGTGATGATAAGTACTATGGAAAAAGGAAAAAAAAAATCGGGACTCCAGAGTGTCAAACAGTCTTCAGAATTGAATAGGGTGATCAGGGAAGGCTTCACTGAGGTCATATTTGAATAAAAATCTGAAGGGGATGGAGGGAGCAAATCCTGTATCTGGATTAAGAGCAATCCAGGCAGAAAGCATCAAGTTCAGAGGCCTTGAGGTGAAATTATCCTTGGCATGCTCAAGGAACAAAAGGGATTAGGATTTTGGAGCTGAATGAGTGAGGGGAAGAGTGATAGTAGATAAGATCACAGAGGTAACGGAGTGGGGCATTTTGTAGGGCATCTTACTCAGTGATATGGAATGCCAAGGGATGGTTTTAAGCACGAGGATAATGACCTTTCTGATGTGTTTACATGATCTCTATAGTACTTGCCATTCTAGTACTAGATAATTTGCTTATTACGCTTAGGTAATGAGACTAAAGAGGGGCAGAGTGGAAGCAAGAGAGAAAGCAGGAGGCTACTAAAATAATCCAAGCATAAAAATGAGAGTAGTGGAGGTGGTGAGATGCACATGGGTCTGTATATATTTGAAAGTAGGGCCAATGGAACAGAGGAGTCCAGGAAGATTCCAAGATTATTGGCCTGCATAACTGTAAGAATACAGGTGCCATTAACTGAGGATGAAGATTGGGAGCTGTTCTTGGGGGGGGGGTGGAATCAGGAGCTTGGTTTTCATCATGTAAATTTGAAATGTCTGTTACACACTTAGATAATTTATTATTATTATATATAATGTAGCTTTATTGAACCCTGAGAGGCACTGTTTTAAGTGCATTGTGCTCATTCTTGTGGTCCTCAGAGCAGCCCTATGAAGTGGATTTTTTTTTATAGGTGAGGAAAAAGGGCTTAAGTAACTTGCCTATTGTCACAGCTAATGAGTGAGAGAGCTAGAATACAAATCTAGGCAGTCTGACTTTAAAGCCCATAGTATTTTTTTTTAAGATTTTATTTATTTATTTGACAGAGAGACAGCCAGAGAGAGAGGGAGGGAACACAAGCAGGGGGAGTGGGAGAGGAAGAAGCAGGCTCCCAGTGCAGCAGGGAGCCTGATGCGGGGCTCGATCCCAGGACCCTGGGATCACGCCCTGAGCCGAAGGCAGACACTTAAGGACTGAGCCACCCAGGCGCCCCTAAAGCCCATGGTCTTAATCATTAAGCAATATAGATTCTCAGAGGATGCCTGGCACATAATAGTAGGCAGTCAACAAGTATTACGTCAGTGAATGAATGAAACAATAAATATTAGGCACAGATCGGGGGGCTGCTATCTTCAGAGTCCTCCTGTGTTCGTCATTTTTCTTGGTGGTCTCTGGCACCACGCTTAAGGGAGAAAGATTAAAGAGGGGTGGCTAATGCTAGCAACAAACGATTCTCAGATGGTTTAGTTTCTACCAGATAGGCTCGTTTAACCCGAACGCAGAAGCTCCGCTTTTAGCGCATTTATTCGCACTACGAGTACAGCAAGCAGCCCAATTTCTGCTTCAGGCAACATTAACTTCGCAGTAATCTAGTTACCAGATTTCGCGGGAGAAACCTAAAGAAGTAGGAACTTTCATGCGCAAACTTTACAGCTCCGGCACGCATGCGCTTCGCCGAGGAGAAAGTGGTTACTACGGCTGCGCGAACCGGTGGCCCGGCCCTTCCCCGTCACATGTCGGGGGACCGCGGCGTGGCGGCGGCTGTGGCGGTAGCGACGGCAGGCCGTAGGGCGATCGGAGGGTTTCCGGTTCCGGTGTAACGTTCGGGCTCCGTCTCAGGGGCTGAAGTTTGTGAGGTGAGTAGTGGCCCCGGGCCCTCGGAGGGTATCCTCGGGTCTGAGCGGCAAGGGCCAGGGCTCAGCCCAAGCGGAGGACCGAGGCGGGAACGCTCAGTGGGAAGGAAGCCGAAAGAAGTACAAGGTTCTGAGGGAGAATGGGTTGGAGTGAGATTATAGGGAGGAAAAGGGCGGGGGCGGGAAGGACGGGGTGGGGAGACTAGCTCTAAGATGAGTTTGGGGAGAACGAGGTGGGGTAGGGAGGCGGTCGGAGATAGGGAGAGAGCAAACAGAAGAATGGGGGTTGCAGGGGGGAAACTCGGGTTACAGCAAAGAAGAGCACGGAGTAAGGAAATTCTTCAGAAAATTGGATTCTGCTACCTGCTCATTCAGAGATCTTCTGCCTTCCTCTTCTTCCACCCCCACCCCACCGCGCCCCGCCCCAGGCAGTTATTGTCAAGTGACAAAGCTAGTTACTGTTGGAAACTTTTTTTTTTTTTTTTTTTTCTCNTTTTTTTTTTTTTTGCTCACTGGCTGTTTAGTGTCCTAGAGTATTGGGTCGAAGTTGAATACATTTGTTAACATGGTACTTGGGCACACTTTTCATCTGATAGAGTGGCACCTCATTTGTTGCTTTGGATTTTCAAATTGCTTACACTTTCTATCCCATGATTCAGTTCTAGTGAAAGATAAGACCCGTTAAGGCGAGGATTGTCTGTTATGTTCACTGTTGTATGTATCCTCAGCGCACAGTGCACTACTTGAGACCTAGTAATTATGCAATAAGTATTTATTGAATGATGAAGGATGATTTAGGTATGGGAATTGGCCTCATTTTGTAAGATCAGTAAACTGAGGCACAGGGGAATTACTTGCCCCAAAGCTGGTAAATAGAGTTCAGTGTTCCAAATGTTCAGCATGAGCTCTTTCTTCCCTCTCTTTGGTGTCTGAGTATGCATTTTTTGAGTAATGCACATTTAATATGTACAAATTTATAGGCTATACTATCTCATGAGAGGTGAAGAGCTGCCACAGAAGTATTCATACAGCATGTCCCTGAGTCGCAAAATCTTTCACTCCTGTTTTCATGACTTTAATCTGTTAGTTTCCTGTGGTTATACCAAAATTAAATATACTGTTTAGCAACAGGTCTTGCAGAAGATAAACCTCCCTAGAAAGTAGAAATTAATCAGACTATCTTTTAGGAGAAAAGATGTCTTAAAACATCTTGAAAGATTGACTCCCAGAGACCCTGATTTATAGCACTGCTGGAAGGAAGTTTGCTTGGAAATTGAGGTCAGTGCTGTTTATTGACTTTAGGCACTTATGGAGAAAATCAGAGAAACAAAATTTTCTCTATGCTCATGAGCTTTGCTATTTAAGTAGGAGAGCAAAATATAAACATGAATAATGTTGAAGAATTATACTAACTTGCATTAAATAACAGATTTGTTGTAGAAGGTCCTTTATGATAGTGTTTTCTCTGGTAAGCTAAAAAGTAGAAGTGTAAAGATGAAAAGGGAGAGAGAGAAAGTACATACAAAATTAGGGTATTCTTTTCTGAGCTAAGGGATTAGTTTTATGAAGTCAGCTGACAGATCCTGTAGAACATGAGAGAAAATGATCTGGGTACAGAATTTCCACAGGGATGAATATGACTATAGAGAAATGTGACACATTCTTAAGGATTAGGAGCTTTTTTTTTTTTTTTAAATTATTTATTTGTTTAAAGTAGGCTCCACACAACATACAATGTGGGGCTTGAACTCAAAACCCTGAGATTGAGTGTTGCATGTTCTACCAACTGAGCCAGCCAGGCGCCCCAGAATTATGAGCTTTTTTTTTTTCTTAGCCGGGGGAAGGCCAGTGGGAAAGGGAAAAAGAGAATCTCAAGCAGGCTCCAAACCCAGGGTGGAGCCTGACGAGGAGCTCAATCCCATAACCCCAAGATCATGACCTGAGCGAAAATCAAGAGCTGGATGCTTGACCGACTAAGTCACCCAGGCGCCCTGGATTATGAGCTTTAATATAGGATGACTGATCTGGATAAGCCCTCTTTTTTTTTCATTCATCCCTTAGAAGAAGGGAAACCTACAAGCCTAGGCTGGGTTAAGGAATTGCCTGCCTAGAAGCAGGAGGAATAGAAAAGCTGGTCTCTGGGTGGACTTTTCAGCCTTGTTTTCAGGTTATATGTTTTCCAGTCCTTGTTATGACAGGATCAAAAAAGAAGGTAGAACTCATTTCTCAGACTAGATTATTCCTAGGGTTTCCTTGTTTATTCCACAGATTTTGCTGATCCACTGATACTGAGTTAGGGTTACAAACAGAATGTGGTTCTTTCTGCTTTGAAATATGGGTTTTAGGGAAAGTATTTGGTTTGAAATGAAGTGCACTTGCCTGATTGAGAATAGGGGTGGAGATGGCATTCCTGATATACCAAACATTGCCTGGATTGGTCTTTTCCTACCCTCTAAAAGAGGTTTTTCCTGGTTTCTTTTTAGGTGCAGTACTGAATCCATTTGAGCTACGCTCCCTTTCCTGAAGAATGGCACTGTCTAAGAGGGAGCTGGATGAGCTGAAACCATGGATAGAGAAGACAGTGAAGAGGGTGCTGGGCTTCTCAGAGCCCACAGTGGTCACAGCAGCACTGAACTGTGTGGGGAAGGGCATGGACAAGAAGAAGGCAGCTGGTATGTCCTTCGATGAATCTTTGGACTTAACATATAGTGTGATCCCAAACACTGCTTTGAATTTCCCCAAATCTCTGTTGCGAGTATCTGAAAAGATCAAGCCACATTTTATTTTCTCTTGCATTATAATGGAAATAGCCGAAGTGACTAATTTTGCTTTTTTTCTTATTTTTTATACTACTCATGACTTACTTTTTTTTTTTTTTTAATGTAACCTCTATACCCAGCGTGGGGCTTGAACTCATGACCCTGAGATCGAGATGCCTTCTCTACCAACTGAGCCGGCCAGGCACCCCATTTGTGATCTATTTCGAACCTCAGACTAACTTCCTTTAACCAATGCATTGAATTAGCTAAGTTATATTTACTTAAGGAATATGCTAAAGTAGATAGGTATATTCCATTCAGATTGATACCAGATTTTCTGGGGAAAAAAAACATGAAAAAAGTGGTGGAAGGTAGACTTTGTTTATGGTAGTCTCCTATAGCTTGTTCTTTGGGAAGAGTTAGGGTGATTATTCATCATAAACTTTTTTTTAAAGATTTTATTTAAGAGAGAGCATGAACAAGGGGGAAGGGGAGAGGGAGAGGGAAAAGCAGACTCCCCGCTGAGCAGGGGCCTGCTGACCCAGAACTCAATCCCAGGACCCTGGGATCATGACCTGAGCCAAAGGCAGGTGCTTAACTAACTGAGCCACCCAAGCACCCTGTTCATCATAAACTTTGATACTCAACCTGAATAGGTTGCTCTGGCTATGCTACTTCCTACTGCAAAAAATTCTAACAGTACTTTTACCTCAAAAGGTAAGGTCATTCAATGTAAAAGGATTTATGGGAATCCTACAAAGAACTTAGGAAAACATTTCTCTCCCTCCTAGGGATAAAATTTCAGTGTTGGTGTCTATTATATGCCTCGTATTGGACAAGTACTCTTACTTTTTCAACCCTTCCACATCTTTTTTTTCCTGTCAGATCATCTGAAACCTTTTCTTGATGATTCTACTCTCCGATTTGTGGACAAACTGTTTGAGGCTGTGGAGGAAGGCCGAAGCTCTAGACATTCCAAGTCTAGCAGTGACAGGAGCAGAAAAAGAGAGCTGAAGGTAGGTTCCAGTTAACTATCTGATGAGCTTGACAGTGTTTTAAATGGTAACAAAGTTGCTGAGCTTACCTGGCTCACACTTTGATATCCACTATTAGAATACATAATATTCAAGAGAGGTACTTAGACATTAAAGGAGAGGAGGTGAACTTGTATTATCACCGTCCTGTGGTGATGAACTACCGAAGTTCATGGGTTGAAATACTCCAAGGAAACAATTGATAGCTTTGTCCTTTTTCATGTACAGTTAGGAGTTTTTGGTTCTTAGGTTTCCCTACATCTCCTCCGCCCTCCCCCTTGCTACTACCTATAAATTGATTGCTCTAAGGTTTTATTTGGATTACTTGATAACTAATAGATTGATTCAGAATGTGATTTCACTGCTGTAAACCTCATTGTTGCTCCTTTTAGAGGTTTCTCTGAAATGGACCTGTAGATGGGATACCTAAGAAAAATTATTATTTACTGTGTGTCTTGAGAGCCTACTGTTTGCTGTATAGCATATTGTTGGTCATTGGGCTCCATGAGTGGAGTACTTAAAAGGACCATCATTACTGTCTTACCTCCTTCCCTTTTTATTTGGTAATTGCTGATTCGTCATGCCATCTTTCAATATTGCGCTTCATGTGGCTGATTTCTCTATCTCTTTTCTGTCTCTTCCATTAAAAAAAGTCTTTTCTGTGACTCCCATCAAACCTTCCAAAGTGTATTTGATACCTCGGCTATCCTATTGCTTTTCCTGAGGCACAGAGAGTGAATAAGCAATGTCTGCTTGGTCCCTGGCCAGGCTATGGTACCAAGAGAAGTAGAGAACCGTGTGCCTTTTGTGTTGAAGGCATTGTAAGGTGTTCAGAGGAATGAGAAATAGTCCTTGCCTGAAAGCAATTTGCAATTTAAGGTGGGGCACAACAAAATACAGTCACAAATTATAAAATCTAAGTAGCAGTTTCATATACATTTTAGAGTTGACTGTAGAGTCAGACTGATGTTAAATTTGTTGTGTTTAAGGGGGAATGCTTGACCCACAATATACACAGATCTGTGGAGTGAAGCTAATGCTATAATAGGGCATGTGGCTGTGTAAGTGCTGAGGCATGCTGTGAATGAAGTGACTACATTGGGTGGGATTAATAAAAATGGTTTCTTGAAGGAGGTATCTAGATAGCCTTGGGATATGGGTCCCATTTTGGTCCATTCAAGTCCCCACCCCACACAATATATTATGGGAGAGTCCTTTTTCTTGAACTGTAGGAGTTCCAGGAAGCGCTCGCCCCTGGCCGAGGATATGTCCTTGCAAAACACGAGCCCTCCTAGTGAAGAGGGGATGTCACCCAAAGCCTACCACCGGTGTGTACATTTGCTTTTTCCCATTGTCCCTTCCAGTTGGCCACTCTTGGTCCTGTTAAATTCACCTTGCAAATTAGTCAACATATTTGAGTTCCCATTGTTTGATGAGAACAAGTGTTATTGGGGAATACTGAAGAAGAAAGAGAAAACCCCTGTCCTGGAAGAGCTTAGACTCTAGTTGGGAGAAAGTACTAACATTGAAAGACTTAACACTTGGCAAGCAGAATATCAGCAGTGTAATTTTATGTAGTATGAACCCAGGTCTTAAGTGCTAAGAGGATATGAAACAACAGTTTGATCAGAGTGGGATGAGATTATTTATGTGGAAAACTTCCTGGAGGAGGTGAGTTTCAGGCAGGATTTGGAATAAGGGTGTGGATAAGTTGAGGGAAATCATTATAAATGTAGGCAGTAGCATTTGTAAAGACCTTGAGATGGGAACACTTATAAGGACATGAAGATGAAATTTGCTTGACTGGAGTAGGAGAATGATGAAGTTGGGTGAAATGGTCCATTTGGTGGAGGGTCTAGAGGACTCTGGGAAAAGCCACAAAATGCTGACAGGGACTAGGATGATTCTTCCCTTCTTCCATGGGCAGGGAGACAACTCTTCTTTCGTCTTGGGTTTCCTTAGGAAGTGTTTGGTGATGACTCTGAGATCTCCAAGGAATCATCAGGAGTAAAGAAGCGACGGATACCCCGTTTTGAGGAGGTGGAAGAAGAGCCTGAAGTGATCCCTGGGCCTCCCTCAGAGAGTCCTGGTATGCTAACTAAGCTCCAGGTGAGTAATTAGGAACTGAAAGCAGTGATTTTATGAGTTGAAGAAGCAAGAGATGCATGGGTCCAGATTTGTTGTGACCTTAATTTGAGTTAGTAGTTAGTGTTGGGGAAGACTATTAAAATTGTATTTACTGAGCACCTATTATGTGGCAGACAAGGTGTATTACATACATCATTTGCACAAGTATGTATCTCATTGGATCATTGAGAAAATTATTGAAATAATCAGAACTTGGCTTAATGGCAGAGGAGAATTTCCAGGTATAATGCAGAGACGAGACAATATAATCACTAAAAATAATTTCAAGTTGACTTTGTTGTTTGGTGGGTTTGTGCAGTTTTTTTGTTTTTGTTTTTTCATTTAGGTGTTACTTATTTAAAGAGAGAGAGCACACACGCGAGCAGGGGAGAAGGGCAGAGGGAGAGAATCCCAAGCAGACTCTGTGATGAGCACAGAGCCCAGCACAGGGCTCAATCCAAGAGCCAAAACCAAGAGTCAGACGCTTGACTGACTGAGCCACCCAGGTGCCCTGACTTTGTGGTGGTGTTTGTTTGTTTGTTTGTTTGTTTTAATAGGAATTATCTGGGGGCACCTGGGTGGCTCAGTCAGTTAAGCATATGCTTTTGGCTCAGGTCATGATCCTGGGGTCCTGGGATTGAGCTCCATGTCAGGCTCCCTGCACAGTGGGGTGTCTGCTTCTCCCTCTCCGCCTGCCCCAACTCATGCTCTCTCTCTCACTTGCTCTCTCAGATAAAGTGTCTTTTAAAAAAGACAACAATTTTGTTACCGTATAAACAGTAAATATTTCTTGTACCATTTAAAATTTCTTGGAAGGTAAATAGAATATATACATATATGTGTATGGATGGATAGATGAATTTCTTTTTTTTTTTTATAAGGTAGGGAGGGGCAGAGGGAGACGGAGAGAGAGAATCTTAAGCAGGCTCCACGCCCTGCGCATAGCCTATCTCAGGGCTTGATCTCATGACCCTGAGATCATGGCCTGAGGTGAAATCAAGAGTTGGACACTAAACTGATTGAGCCACGCCGTTGCCCCTGAATTTGCTTATTTATATCTATATATGGTATTTCTGCAAGGAAAGAAACTGATACTGATGCTTTATTTAGAATAGGGGTGGAAGAAATTTTAATACACCCTTTTGTACTTTTTTTTGCATTTTGAATTATGTAAATATATCACCTACTCAAAAAAAAAATTAAAAAAGTAAATTTTAAAAGGGCTCCTGGTGAGCTCAGTGAGAAGAGCATGGGACTCTTGATCTTGGGGTCATGAGTGCGAGCCCCATGTTGGGTGTAGAGATTACTTAAATAAATAAAACTTTAAAAATAAATTAAAAATACATTTTAAAAAATATATTGAAGCACCTTGGCAGCAGGGTCTCTTTCGGAAAATTCAAGAAGAGTTACTTGATTGTATTCTCAAATCTTATCATTTTCATATTCTTTAGGACCAAAGAAGGGTTTTACAGTGGCTAGGAAGCAGGTCTTTGCTTTGTTGTCTCCAGTTACCCAAAGCAGGCATTCATAAAAAGTATAATTTGGGGTACTTGGCTGGCTCAGTCCAAAGAGCATGCAATTCTTGATCTTAGGGTCCTGAGTTCGAATCTCATGTTGGGTATAGAAATTTCAAAAAATAAATAAATATACTAAAAAAAAGTATGTTAATTTGTGTGGATTCTGTTAGGAGTTTTGTTTAAATGCTCATAATAGTCTTGTAATGTAGGTCCTATTTTTACCCTTTTTAGACACTTGGAGTTTTAGAGATTAAATACCATGTCCAGGGTCACACAAGCATTAAGTGTCAGAGTTAAAATTCAAGCTCAGGTTTCTCTTAATCTGAGTCTTTTTTTTTTTTTTTTAAAGATTTATTTATTTATTTTGAGAGAGATAGGGGACAAGCAGTGGGATAGGGAGAGGGAAAATCCCAAGCAAACTCCTTGATGAGCATGGAGCCCGTTGCAGGGCTCCATCCCACAGAGATCATGACCTGAGCCAAAAAACATGAGTCGGACACTTAACCTGAGTCTTAATTATCAAGTTATGTTACTACCTAACATGCCAATCCTTCAATAGGATGATGGGTTGAAAAGTTTCAGTGCTGAGCTATGTAAGCTTATCCTTACTTTTCTATTCAGTGGTACAGGCAGAATATGATGGGTTCATTCAAAAAATTTTAGTTCTCTAGACCTGAAAGCCTTTACATTTAGGAACCTATATAGGACAAATAAAAAGAGAGATATTGAGGCGCCTGGGTGGCTCAGTCGGTTAAGCGCCTATCTTCGGCTCAGGTCATGATCCCAGGGTCCTGGCATCAAGCCCTGCGTCAAGCTCCCTGCTCAGCAGGGAGCCTTCTTCTCCTCCCTCTGCTGCTCCCCCTGCTTGTGCTCTCTCATTCTTCCTCCGTCAAATGAATAAATAAAATCTTAAAAAAAAAAAAAAAGATGTTAACAGTTTTTTAACTTTTCCCCATCGAGAACAGATCAAACAGATGATGGAGGCAGCTACACGGCAAATCGAGGAAAGGAAAAAACAGCTGAGCTTCATCAGCCCCCCCACTCCTCAGGTATTGTGAAAAGAAGACTCTTAGCGTAAGAATTTCTTGTTGTTCACTCATTTGAGAGTCTGGAAGGTGACTGCATGTTCCACCCCACAGTCTACCAGTCTGTGTGTGTGACCTGTCTGCCTGTCTAATTCTGATTCTGACTTCTTTTTCTCTGTCTCACAGCCAAAGACTCCTTCTTCCTCCCAACCAGAGCGGCTTCCAATTGGCAACACTATTCAGCCCTCCCAGGCTGCCACTTTCATGAATGATGCCATTGAGAAGGCAAGGAAGGCAGCTGAACTACAAGCCCGCATCCAAGCCCAGCTGGCACTGAAGCCAGGGCTCATTGGCAATGCCAACATGGTGGGCCTGGCCAATCTCCATGCCATGGGCATTGCTCCCCCGTTAGTATCTGTTTCATGGAATCTCTTGTTATTTCTGAAGCTGGAGAAGCAATAAATACCTTTGAAAGTTAAACAAACAACAACAACAACAAAACCTTGGAATGTTACTGACCCTCTTCTTCCAAGGAACCTACGTCATTTCTTGGTTTTATATTTCTTACATACTTAATAAATACCAGTTAACTTCTTTTAGCTTCCTTGTTGCAGAATTTATCTTCTTTTTACAATTGGTAGGACTGAGGTTAAGATTATTCATCTGTTGTTGGAGCTAGGACTAGAACCGGGTCCCCTGGTTCCTAACTCAGAGCCAAATCCATTAAATCATAGTGAGTGATTCCAGATCTGAGAGTTCGCTACACTGAGTAAGGATGATAGACTTTACATTTAGCACTTACAATTGGTTTGGCATATTATGTCTGACTCAGAAATTCAGGAGTGAAATAGGATTGCAGGTTCTCATCAATGTAATATATATATAAACACATTTCATCTGATTGTATTCTGTACTCAAATATTCAGTTTGATGTTTTCAATCAAGGTGTTACTGCTATTCACTGATGGACTTATGTTCCCTAGAATTGTGTAGCCTGTTCCCTTTGTTGGGTTTGATTTGTTTTATTTTCTTTTGTTTTTGTTTGCTTTATTTATTGTCCCATATGACGTTTATTTCTTTGTGGGCTATTTCTCAGGAAGGTGGAGTTAAAAGATCAAACTAAACCTACACCACTGATTCTCGATGAGCAAGGTCGCACTGTAGATGCAACAGGCAAGGAGATTGAGCTGACACACCGCATGCCTACTCTGAAGGCCAATATTCGTGCTGTGAAAAGGGAACAATTTAAACAACAGCTAAAAGAAAAGCCATCAGAAGACATGGAGTCTAATACCTTTTTTGACCCCCGAGTCTCAATTGCCCCTTCCCAGCGCCAGAGACGCACTTTCAAATTCCATGACAAGGGCAAATTTGAGAAGATTGCCCAACGATTACGGACAAAGGTACCTGGTTTAGAATATAACCTAGAACTTCATAGAAGTTAGGAAGGGAACAAAGGAAATTTAATACAGTCCTAAAATACTATCAATTCAATTCTCTGAGTTTTAGGCAATTAGATACACAAGTAATAAAGCAATGACTAATTTTTAAAATACTTCATTTATTCCTATAATACTTGATTTTTAGCTGATTTGTCTTCTTAATTACATTCTGCCTATGTGGAAATAAAACTGAGTTTGAAAATTCACATATAAACAGTGGAAGGAAACAATTCAGAACACTGACTGAGGAAAGCTAGTCTGGTGTTATTTACTGCAGATGAATTAACTCCACACGTGGAGAGTTGAATTGACTGTATATTCAGTGAGTTTTGCTCTTGTTTTCATCCTCTAAGAATGGTGTTTTCATAAAATTCCATATCTGCATATTTGCTGTGGGCACACACTGTGGGGTGAAGGGTGGTGATGAGAGTAGTTGTACATAAGTCAGCTAGGGATAAAAAAAGAAGGTTCTTTTCTTTTAAGCTTTCAGAAATTATGAATTCTTTGCATTAGGCATAAAGAATTCAACAAGAGAGTGCTTTAAAATTGGGGTTGTGTCATGTCCCTGTTTGCTGTGACTCCAATTTCACGTCTTGGTTTATCTTGTCTTTAGGCTCAACTGGAGAAGCTGCAGGCAGAGATCTCACAGGCAGCTCGAAAAACAGGCATCCATACTTCAACTAGGCTGGCCCTCATTGCTCCTAAAAAAGAGTTAAAGGAAGGAGATATCCCTGAAATTGAGTGGTGGGACTCTTACATCATCCCCAGTGGCTTTGACCTGTGAGTCTGTTAGTTAATACCTTTTAATAAGGCTAGAGTTTTGTTGGGAGAGATGCTACTCATGCATTAAGCAAAATTTTAAAGTCCTGGGGAAATAAGTAACTACGCACAGACTCACATATTCGTGAAGAATATGTTGTATAGAATTTTTTCATTTGGGGGGTTAACTCAGGAAGAAACAGACACAAATAATCTAAAAGAGAAACGATGTAAATTTTATATTTGCTTTTGTTATACATAGTTTTCTTAATTACATTTTTCTGCTCTTTATAATAGGTTTTTATATTTCTTAAAGATCCAGTCCTAGAATAGAGGAAGGATTCTTAATTGATGGGGGAGAGAATGGTAAATAAAGCATTTATGAAACATTTGGAGAGCTTTAATTATATCCATTCTGTAATTCTGATACATGGCTTTAGGAGACCGTGTTTCAGCCTTTCCCCTTACCCTTCCTTTTGTCAACCACTGTCGCAGAGAGTTATTATTAGTGAGAGAGTGTGACATCCACCAGGGATGTTAGGGTAGGAAAAAGGTTGAGAATGATTAGTGTGGAGAGTATGTCCAACCTTAGTGGGAGCCAGTTTTCTCATCTTGAAAATCATGTGTAATATGATTAGATGCTGTAGATAACAAATGCTAAAAAGTGCTAGAACACATTCTGGAGAGTGCATTGTTTCATTGTGTTTCTGAGACTCTCTTTCTCTCTTGGAATTGTTTCTACCCACATATCCTGTTTTCCTTCTTCCTCCAATTTTAGTACAGAGGAAAATCCCAAGAGGGAAGATTATTTTGGAATCACAAATCTTGTTGAACATCCAGCCCAACTCAACCCCCCAGGTAATGTATAGATTACTCAACTAAGGCTCTAAGAAGTATTATCCAATAGAACTTTATGTGATAATGAAAACGTTCTCTACTTGTGCTGATCATACAGTACCTACTATCCACTTGTGACTGTTGAGCACTTACACAACTGAAAGACTGAATTTTTAATTATCTTCAATTTTAATTAATCTCAATTTAAATAGAGTATATGCGGGGCGCCTGGGTGACCCAGTTGGTTAACATCTGACTCTTGATTTCAGCTTAGGTCATGATCTTGGGGTCGTGGGATCGAGCTCTGGGTCAGGCTCTGTGCTGGGTGTGGAGCCTGCTTAAGATTCTCTCTCTCCCTCTGCTGCTCCTCGTGTGCAGGCGCGCTCTTTCTCTCTCCTTATAAGTAAATAAATCTTTAAAAGAAGATGGACAGATAGGTAGTGTATGTGTGTGGCCGTTGGCTACAGCATTGGACAGTGCAGCTCTAGAGCATCGAGGCCTACTCCAGAGATGCTTTCACTGATGTATGTAACAAGTTGGGTTTTAAAAGTCATTCTTGGGGGGCGCCTGGGTAGTGCAGTCGTTGAGCATCTGCCTTTGGCTCAGGGCGTGATCCCGGCATTCCAGGATCGAGCCCCACATCGGGCTACTCCGCTGTGAGCCTGCTTCTTCCTCTCCCACTCCCCCCGCTTGTGTTTCCTCTCTCGCTGGCTGTCTCTCTCTGTCAAATAAATAAATAAAATCTTTAAATAAATAAATAAATAAATAAAAGTCATTCTTGGGATGCCTGAGTGGCTCAGTCAGTTAAGCGTCTGACTCTCGATCTCTGCTCAGGTCTTGATCTCGGGGTTGTGGGCTTAAGCCCTATGTTGGGCTCCACACTGGGCATGGAGCCTACTTTAAAAAAATAAAAAATAAAAAGCATGCTTATCTTTGACTCCTAACTCCTCTTGTAGACCAGTACTAAATACCTGCCCTTCTTCAGTCTTCTTTGTCTTAACCCTTTCTCTCTATCATTTTTGTAGCAAAAGCCTGTTGGCTTAATCAAAAGGGATAGGTTTTAGTTTTATGGCTATGTTTTTAACTAGCTGAATCCCTTGGGTAAATCACTTAGAACACACAACTTTCTCACATGTAGAGATAATATTAGCTGTTACATCTTTTTCAAAAGCATGCAGATCATAAAAGATTTTAACACTTTCATCAGATTTGGGATGAATAGAGGAGATAATACCTCAATTAGTAAATTTGGAAAAATAGATTGAGACCTTAAGGTAATACAATGTATGATAATCATTGACTATTACTTAATCAGAGTCTACTTAGATGTCATCAGTATGGAGGATCATTAGAAGAACATAAGGGATTTTGTTTGTTTTAAAAAATTGAGAGGCACCTGGGTGGCTCAGTTGAGCATCTGACTCTTGGTTTCACCTCAGGTTATGATCTCAGGGCCATGAGATCGAGGGGAACGCCGCATCAGGCTCCACGCTCAGTGGGGAGTCTGTTTGAGATTCTCTCCCTTTCCCCACTTCCATGTGTGCACACTTTCTCTATAAAATAAATAAATAAACCATCAAAAAATAATAAAAAGTTGAGGGGGCGCCTGGCTGGCTCAAGTCAGAAGAGCATGTGACTCTTGGTCTCAGGGTCATGAGTTTGAGCCCCACTTTGGATGTAGACATTGCTTAAATAATCTTTAAAAATAATAATAAGTAAAATTAAATAAAAAGTTGAGTAAACCTGCTCTGGGAGTATAGAGGATTTTCCCCAATCCCTATAACTCTAAAATTATAAATTTCATCATCTTTTTTTTTTTTTTTTAAAGATTCTATTTATTTATTTGACAGAGATAGAGACAGCCAGCGAGAGAGGGAACACAAGCAGGGGGGAGTGGGAGAGGAAGAAGCAGGCTCACAGCAGAGGAGCCTAATGTGGGGATTGATCCCATAACACCGGGATCACGCCCTGAGCCGAAGGCAGACGCTCAACCGCTGTGCCACCCAGGCGCCCCTATAAATTTCATCATCTTGGCCCCACCTACCCCAAATCCTCATATAATACAACTAGAACAGCTCTCATTTTGTTTTCTGTATTTGCCACTTTTCAGTTAAAGGGTTCAACTTCAAGAAAAAACAGGTTAGAACACTCTCATGAAAGATAATGCTTTTTAAAAATGTAACATACTACCATTATTACAACCAAAAAATAGTAACCATTAAAGTTTCTTTTAATGTGCTTGATATTCACCTACATTCCTCTAATAGGCTTAATGCTTGTGTACTTTCATTTCTCTGCATGGCAGTTGACAATGACACACCAGTTACTCTGGGGGTATATCTTACCAAGAAGGAACAGAAGAAACTCCGAAGGCAAACAAGGAGGGAAGCACAGAAGGAACTACAAGAGAAAGTCAGGCTGGGCCTGATGCCTCCTCCAGAACCCAAAGGTACATATCTTAGAGGCAGGGAAGAAAGCGTGGTGCATTTGTTTATCTCTGTAATTCTAGAGGAACTTTCGCATGCCCCTATGTTTGGGTGCTTTCCATTTCTCTGAATCATTCATTGATTTTTTTTTTTCCTTCCTTTTCTTACATTTTCTATAATCTTAAAACAGGTCAACATATTCACTGTAGAGGTCATTTAAGGCTTATTTTTAAGTATAAAAATATATAACAGTGTGATCTTCCTGGATGAATAATGGTCTTGAAATTCATGAAGGTAGTAGCTGCGGTGTGTGCATAAAATTGTTTTATACTTAATATTTGAAAAATGAAAATACTGTTAAAGGGGACCTTCACTCCTGTAGTTCCCATTATCATTCGGTAATATTTTAAGTGAGCACTGTTATATGTAGGATCTTTCACTAAATGCTTTGATCAGAGTGAAAAATACCAAAGAAATTAAGTTCCTTATGTTTCATAAATTTTCAAGCAATGTAAGTAAACATAGACCAACTATTTAGATTGTGTGTCCTTCTACAATTGCTGAGTTAACTGGTTGGACTTTTCAAGGTAGGGGTTTTTGGAGGAAATGAGCTTTGAGCGGAGATTTGAAATAGGTAAACCGTATGAATTCAGAAGAGGTAACGGGTTATCCCAGCTGGAGAATTAATTGTTTTCTATCCTCTCTCCATGTGCAGTGAGAATTTCAAATTTGATGCGAGTATTAGGAACAGAAGCTGTTCAAGACCCCACGAAGGTAGAAGCCCATGTCAGAGCTCAGATGGCAAAAAGACAGAAGTAAGTGCCATGGGATTGGGTGGAAACCCAGGGCAAGTACCTTTCCCAGACTCTTCTGGGGGGATCCATATTTGGAGGGAGGGGAGAGTCCTCTGTTGCTCTCTCTTTCCCTCAGCTTTGCCTCTGATCTTCAATGCCTTTCTCACTTGTGGATGTCCTTCCTGTCACGACAGAGCGCATGAAGAAGCCAACGCTGCCCGAAAACTTACAGCAGAACAGAGAAAGGTCAAGAAAATTAAAAAGCTTAAAGAAGACATTTCACAGGGGGTACACATATCTGTATATAGGTAGGTGTCCAATCTGGGCTAGCCTTTGCCTTAGAAATACCAAAAATTTTCCAAGTGCTTGAGGCAGAATCAACGTGGTCTAAAGCATACTCAACACCAGTCCCCACTCTCTTCTATGACCCCAGCATGAATCAGGAACTAGTAAATCTTTTATAATGAGGCAGGTTTAAAGACTTACTTTTCTATCTCTGAGGCTTTTCCATGAACCAGTACTAGTTCTGAAGAATGAATGAATGAATATACCTGTTGAGACCAACCTATGAACTAAGGATCATTCATCCTTTGTGAAATATAAAATAACCTATTTCTCCAGGAAGCATTAAAAGTTCTTTGTTCAGAAACTATATTCTTATCCTCACTTTTTGCAGTAATCCTTTTATTTCCACTCCGAAGTACATTCTTTACATTGTAAATATTTTCTACATTACTGTTGATTCAACATTTTCATTTTATTCTTTTATGTTGAGTGCATGTGTACCTTCCATTTTTTAAAATGCGCTCCTTTTTAATAACTAGCTGTTTATTATGAAAGTGGTACATTATTATAAAAGTAGTGAAAGCTTATTAAAAAAAAATTTTTAATCTAATACTACAGAAAGCCCTTACTGAATGTCCCCTTCCTACCCTCTGATCCCTAAGTGTGACAAACAGTTTTTTGTGTAGCCTTCTAGAAATTTTCCTTGCATAGCAGTCTGACTATTTTACGTCATAAGCATCTAGGAGACAAAGAATTTGATCTTTACACTGTCAAAAACAATTAGCTTACACATATTTTTAGATGATGGTAAATACCTCTCCTTTCTTAGAGTTAATTTGGATTACCTGCTGTTTGTTGTAGGGTGTACAGTACTAGTCTTTGAAGTATAAGACAGTGGAATTACTTCGAGATTCATTGATTCTATCTTTCAAGCATTAGCATACTTGCTTACTTCAAAGGACTTTATTTTTAGAGAGAAAACCATTTTGGATCCATCTGTTTATTTGCCATTCCATTCAGGCCGCTCCTGATGCTGAAACAAAAGCCATAACTAAACTTTCCCTTCTCCAGAGTTCGAAATTTGAGCAACCCAGCCAAGAAGTTCAAGATTGAGGCCAATGCTGGGCAACTGTACCTGACAGGGGTGGTGGTACTGCACAAGGATGTCAACGTGGTAGTAGTGGAAGGGGGTGAGTCTGAAAAAACTGAGGGAGACCGTCCCCACGCAACCCTAGGCCTTGAAGTGATTAGAATGGTGGGAAGAAAGGAGGAAAATAGAGTTTTAGAGCCATACCTGGGTTTAATATCCTGGGCTTCTGTTTCTGTGTTTATTGGAGTAGAAGGACCTAAGATGTGGTTCCCGGGATTGCTTCAACTACCGCATTAAGGTCTGAGTAACAAATGATCTCAGAGGTTCTTTCTACTTCATCATCTTCCACAATTCTGGCAAAATTCTCCTTCTCTCTGTTTCCAGGCCCCAAGGCCCAGAAGAAGTTTAAGCGTCTTATGCTGCATCGGATAAAATGGGATGAACAGACATCTAACACAAAGGGAGATGGTGAATGGGGGTTAGAGGGAATTTAGTGGGAGGTGGGAATGGTACTCTGTCCATTCATCTATTCCCTCCCAGTGACACTTGCTCACACTTGATAATGTTGAGGAATTTTATTTTTACGTATTTCTAAGATTTTATTTATTTATTTGTTTGAAAGAGAGAGCTAGTGAGAGGCAGAGGGAGAAGTAGACCCCCACTGAGCAGGGAGCCCAATGCGGGGCTTGATCCCACGACCCTGAGATCATGACCTGAGCCAAAGGCAGACGCTTAACCAACTGAGCCACCCCGGTGCCCGTTTAGGAATTTTAGAAATTTTAGTCATTTGGACTTTGAAAATGGTAGACATTCATGCAGTATTTATTGTGTGATGATATGTGTGAGTGTTAGTTATTTTTCTGCTTGACCTTTAAGGCCTTTCTACCAGCTGGTTTCCCTGTCTGCCTGGTCACTGGTTATGAGAGTGTATTTAGTTTGTGAAAATTCAGCAAGCTGTGAATGCTATTTTTTTTTTTTTAAAGATTTTATTTATTTATTTATTTGACCGGAAACAGAGCATAAGCAGGGGGAATGGCGAGCAGAGAAAGAAGCAGGCTCCCTGCTAAGCAGGGAGCCTGATGTGGGGCTTGATGTCAGGACCCTGAGATCATGACCCAAACCGAAAGCAGACGCTTCACCACCTGAACTACCCAGGTGCCCTAAGCTATGCACTTACATGTGCATTATCTGAGTATTTTTTGTTTTTTTGTTTTTTAAGATTTAATTTATTTATTCGACAGAGAGAGAGACAGCCAGCGAGAGAGAACACAAGCAGTGAGAGTGGGAGAGGAAGAAGCAGGCGCATAGCAGAGGAGCCTGATGTGGGGCTCGATCCCATAACGCCGGGATCACGCCCTGAGCCGAAGGCAGGCGCTTAACCGCTGTGCCACCCAGGCGCCCCTGTCTTGAGTATTTTTTGAAAAAAGCTTTTTAAAGGGTTGAAGGCAAAAAATATATATATATACTTTTATTCTTTTGCCCAAGTTTATATATGTGTAAAATATAAAAATATAAATTACATGTATATATTTGATACCTTCCTGTCATCATTTTTCCATCAATATTCATTCTTCCCTTCTTTAAAGACCTGGGTTGGCATTTAACATGCATAGAGAGCCTTACTTTCTTAATTTTACCTAACTTTGGCCCTCTTAAATTTTAAAGTATTTTTGTGCCCTACTTCCTTAAGGTACACTTTTTACTACAATTGACCTATATTTTCTGTTTTGCAAGATTTCTAAGATATTTTCATTTAGTTTATCTGCCCTCTTTCTCCACTAGATTAAAAATTCCTTGATAAGGGACTCTTTATGTTAGCATCTGAAGCTTGGCTCTCAGGGTGCTTAGGACAAGTTTTGTTTGTTTGTTTTTAAGATTTTATTTATTTATTTGACACAGAGCACAAGCATGGGGAGCAGCAGGGAGAGGGAGAAGCAGGTTCCCACTGAGCAGAGAGCCCGATGTGGGGCTCAATCCCAGGGCTCTGGGATCATGACCTGAGCTGAGGGCAGACACCTAACCAACTGAGCTGCCCAGGTGCCCCTTAGGGCAAGTTTTTATTGTTGATTGCTTGTCTTTTATTTACCCCCTTATCCCAGTACCTGGGGCAGCTCTTGAAGGTGCTCAGTAAATGTTGAGTTAATTAATATCTTCGCCTGTTTGGAGCTTTCAATCTAATTTGGGAAAAATAAAAATAACAAATATGACCCTGATACATGGGAAAGGGGGGACGATATTTAAAAGAATTGGGGTAGACTTGAGTACTCTTTGTTTAGAACCTAAATCTTGGTCTCGATGTCTAGAGCAAGATTTAGCTATATTATCTTTTCCAGATGATGAGGAATCTGATGAGGAAGCTGTGAAGAAAACCAACAAATGTGTACTAGTCTGGGAGGTAGGTGATCTTCTGTTAAACGCTGAAGCAGAACTGTAGCGAATTCCTGGTGGTTTTTACTGTTCTAGTGGAGCAGTGCAATGGTAAAATTAAGCGATGACTGATCCCTTAAGTAATTCATGTTTCTTTTCAGAATTCATTGGTAAATGTTTGACAGCAGATTCTTCCTGATTATATTTTAGTCAAATTGATGAGTATATAGTATATGCCACCTGGGGAGAGTATGCAAAACTGGTGGCAAGAATACAAATTCTCGGCTAAGTCATTTATTTCACAGTCATGCATATGAGATGTGGAAAGAGAGGAATGAATCATTGTGGGATTTTTTTGGTCTGGATATAATGAAAGAAGTACTAGGCTTAAGAATATAAAGGTGGGAGTCTGGGCAGTACCACTCACTAGCTGTTCAACTGGGTGTCAAGACACTTTAACATCAATTCCTGTCGGTTTGTCTACAAAATGTGGATATTATTTTCCCTTTCTATTTGTCAGTTTTTTTCTGAGCAGACGTAGATTACTATATGATAGTGCTCGGTAAAATGGAGCTTGTTTATGGTTATACAGCTCCCTCGTCCCTGAAATCTTAGTGAACCAGTATTCATTCTGAAAAATGAATTAATGAATATGCTTATTCAGGCCAAGAATTGAATGAAGGATTGTTCATTGTTTGTGAAGCATAAAATACCATCCTGTTTTTCCAGGAAGCATTAAAAATTTCTTTCTTGAATAATTATATCCTTATCCTGATGTATTGCAGGAATCCTTTTTTTCCCACTCCAAGATACATTTTTTACATTGTAAATATTTTCTACCTTTGTGTTGATTTAATGTTTTAATTTTTTCTTTTATGTTGAGTACATGTATATCTTTTATTTTTTAAATGTACTCATGCTTAGTAACTAGTTCTTTATTACAAAAGTATTATTTCAAAAGTGGTAATTGCTTATTAAAATAATTCTAATAACACAGAAGAACACTTACTGAAATGGTCCCCTTCTAATTCTCTGATTCTTTAAGACCACTCTTTATAGGCAATTGTTAATGTTCTTCATGTATCCTTTTGTCTTATCCCAGACTCCTCCAATTTATGCACACAAATTAGACCATAATAACCGTGATACCCCACCTGCATATTTAAGATCCCAACCCCTTCATCTCCTCCAGTTTCTCTTCCATTTATGTCTGAGAGTCCACAGGAGTTGTTCTCAGGTTCAGGAACAAGCCAGGTTCTACTCAGGTTCAGGAACAAGCCAGGTTCTACTCTAGCTTCTTATTGGAATTTTATCCCTGAAAGTCTTTGGAGATAGCACTCTACGACTGCTATTGCTGCTGGTGCCTTCGGCAAGATTGTGGTTACACCCAGTATTGTATGTTTTTCTGTTGTAGTTCTCTTCGGGTACCCCCCCCACCCCGTTCCTGTTCCCCTCTTCCCCTTGCCTTCATATTGTTCTTGGTCAGTGGGCCCCAAAGCCTCCAGCTTGTATACAGGGTCTCACTGAGTTTCAGTTGAAAGAGTCCTTTCAGGCTTTGGTTCTCTCTTTAAAGGCCCAAATCTAGTCCTCAAGGCCTGGTGGGTAAGTAGTTCATTCCATCTCACCCTGCATAGTCCTTCCTGACTTGCTCTTTCACCCAGGTATCAGAGCACAGAACCTCATCCTCCATTCAGTCAAAACAACTAAAACCTTTGGGGCGCCTGGGTGGCTCAGTCAGTTAAGCATCTGCCTTCCGCTCAGGTCATGATCCCAGGCTCCTGGGATCGAGCCCCGCCTTAGGCTCCTTGCTCGGCGGGGAGCCTGCTTCTTCTTCTCCCTCTTTCTGCTGCTCCCCCTACTTGTGCTCGCTCGCTCTTTGTCAAATAAATAAATAAAATCTTTAAAAAAAAATTGAAACCTTTATGCCTATAAATTCATGAAGACTCACACAAATATCGAAGGGAGTGGAGGTTAGAATATTTTACCATAAAACAGTGCTCAACTGGGCACATTGCTACACAAATGTTACTAGGTTTTAAAGATTCATTTATTTAAGGGGTGCCTGGTTGGCTCAGTCAGTTGTGTCTACCTTTGGCTCAGGTCATGATCTCATGGTCTTGGGATCAAGCCTCCCATGGGGCTCCCTGCTCAGCAGAGAGTCTGCTTCTCTCTCCATCTGCCCCTCCACCTCACTTGTGCGCACACAATGGCCATGCTTCTCTCTCAAATAAAGTCTTTTAAAATAAATAAAAATTTTATTTATTTGAGAGAGAGAGAGTGTGTGTGTGTGCATGTGCACATGGGGAGAGGGAGAGGGAGAGAACCTTATGCAGACTTCCTGCTGAGCACAGAGCCTGACGCGGGGCTTGAACTCACAACCTGAGCTGAAATCAAGAGTCGGATGCTTAACTGACAGAGCCACCCAGGTGCCTCAAAATTGTTATTAGGTTTTAGGAAAGAGTGTTATATCTGATTTAAATTAGAAATTGCAGTGTTTTGAGGCACCTGGCTGACTCAGTTGGTGGAGCCTACAACTCAATCTCGGGGTTGTAGGTTGGAGCCCCACACTGGGTGTAGAGATTACTTAGAAAAATAAAATCTTAAAAAAAAAATTGCAGTGTTCTTATTACAGATTTTTTCTCTTAACCAGGGTACAGCCAAAGACCGGAGCTTTGGGGAGATGAAGTTCAAACAGTGCCCTACAGAGAACATGGCTCGAGAGCACTTCAAAAAGCATGGGGCTGAACACTACTGGGACCTTGCGCTGAGTGAATCTGTGTTGGAGTCCACCGACTGAAACTACTGCGAGCCTTTGCCTCTCCCCTCCTGCCTTTGTCTCTTCAGTCCTCTTATTTTACTTCCCAACCCAGTCCCACTTGTGTGTGTGATCTCAGAACTGTGCCAAGCTGACATTGGGACAAAGGGAAAACACCTTAGTCCCTTCCCCCGTCAGCCTGGTGCTGCCCTTTATTCCCCATATGTGCATATGATTAAAGAGTTATTTTTAAAGTTGGTATGATATTTTTCACACACTTACAGGTATTGGAGTTTGGGTCTTCAGGTGATCTTTTCTCCCAACTTCTAGCAATTGCTGTGGAAAAAGAAGATTTTGTCATTGATATCTCTGTATATATGAATGGATGAACGGATGGATATGTACTTTCCATGTTTCTCACCTCATCTTGGAGCAAGAGTGATAAATACTGTTTTCCGGGAGCAGAGTAAAGCAGGAGGTGTTAGTGGGTAAAAGAGGATGGAACAAATGAGTGTCTTACCTGTTAACCTTCAATAGAGTCACAAGGCAGATAACCTCTGGTCTTGGCTATGGTCTTAATAGGAAGTCATTTCCCCAAACAGGTGCTTATATGAGAATGTGTGTGGTGGGTCAAGTGGACACAGGGAGAGTCCCAAGGAGGATGTTATGGGTCCGTTTGTAAAATGGAATAGGATTCGGGAATTTAGCCTATTTCCTCTCTTTACTAATTTAAAAAAAAAAAAAAGAAAGAAAATCTTTTTCTAAAAGACAATGTGTAGTTACTTTTTTCATTTCCAGAGAATCTGACTACATGTAGTTCTGTTTAAGAATGTAATGTCTCTGGTTTGATTTTAGGAGTATTTAGGTCAGCATAGGTATCCATTGAAGTCTAAAATTCTTACCATACATACTCCTTCATTTCATGTTGCCTGTTGAGGACATACTGGGGATGGATTGAACACAGGAGCCATTAGAGCTCCCATAACTTCCTCCAGTTGGAGTTTACCAAGAAGTGATTTTGGAAAATGGATACTTGATCAGAAGTTAAAACATTCTTTATTATAAAAATTTTTTAAGTTTTATGTGTTTCAGGTCCTAGTTAGAGTTCTACTTTTAAAACAGTATGAGAGAGCTTTAGGATAAAAGAGGTGGAAGGAGACAGGGACTGCTAAAGGCCTTAAGGAAAAACTAGTATAACCTCTTTTTAGAGGTAAGTAAACTATAACCCAGACAGGTGAGGTTAACTAATTACTCCTGGAGCAGGATGAAATCTGAAAAGCTCACCAGGCCTCAGCAATGAACTGGGTACTTGCTAGTAATCATCTCTGTATCTGTGAGACGGGAGCCAGAGAATTGAACTTGTTTTTGATATTTCTTGATTTAAGCAAATCCAGGGGAAACATTCATTGTCATAGAAATAAGTGCTTTTGCTTTGATTAAAGGGTTTGTCACAATAACGTGTGTAAATAATTTATATACAACTTCAAAAATGTATTGTTTGCATAAGGCCTAAAAAGTATTTACTATAGTACACATTGTTAGTGTAGAGAGACTTAACCGTGCCTTGAGCAAGTCTTTAATCTCCCTGTGCCTCACGGTGTTTTTTGTTGTCTTTAAATGTTCTTGACCCTACACTGTGTTGAGCATTGTGTTCCATAAACATTGCCTCCTTTATCAGAACAAATTTAAGAGAGAAGTAGATTTTAGAGAGGAGGAATTTGAGGCTTAGAGTAAGTAATTTGACCCAAGGTTATGGCTAGTAAGTAATGGAGCTTAGTTTGAACCCAGGTTTGTTTGACTAGAGCCCAAACTCTTAGCCCCTACATATGCTGCTTCATTTGTGAAATAAGGTGGTAGGGACAGCTGTGTTCTTCCAAATGAATGTTATTCCCAGAGGAGTTCCTATCTTGGGTTGCTGTTCTCACTTAAAATGCATTGTGAACTTTAGCAATTCCTTTTATAATCTTTGAAATTACGTATATTATGTCAGATATGTTAATGTCAGTTATTTATCCTCCAGAATTCTGGGTAAGAATTTTAAAAGTCATTTGGAATTTATAATAGAGAATTAAGTGAGATATCAAGATAGTAGCTTTCTTAATTTAAAAGTGAATACAAAGTAACTGGACTATTTTCTCCTCCCTGTATGTAGCGTAGCTTGATGAATTTCCAGAATTATCTTGAAAATGTCAATATCTTTGGAATAGAGGTACCCAATAATTATTTTTGAATACAACAATTCAGTAATAACTAACACTTGAGCATTTTACAATTTTCATGGTGCTTTCGCATGTTATTCAATGCAATGTTCCTGAAGGTAAGAAAATAAAAATAATTTCAGCAGAAAATGTTATTGCACAAAAGAGGCAAATTAAGATAGCTCTTGAAAGATGGGTAGAATTTTGATAACAGAAAAGGATGTTTTAGGCAGAACAGAATTAATTACAAATAGAAAATGACAGGATATGTTTAAGGAAAAGAACAATTTGGAGCCCAAGGAACCATGGAGGGGAGGCATTTGAGATTATACTAGGAAGTTAGATTGAAATCATTGTGGAGAGTCTTAAACGCCAGGGCTTTTACTTAATAGGTAACAACATTTTTTTAAGATTTTTATTTATTGTTTTCTTTAAGATTTTATTTACTTATGTGACAGTGATAGACAGCCAGCGAGAGAGGGAACACAGCAGGGGAGTGGGAGAGGAAGAAGCAGACTCCCAGCGGGGGAGCCCGATGTGGGACTCGATTCCGGAACGCCGGGATCACGCCCTGAGCCGAAGGCAGACGCTTAACGACTGCGCTACCCAGGCGCCCCTAAGATTTTTATTTATTTGAGCACAAGTAGGTGCAGCAGGCAGAGGGAGAGGGAGATGCAGGCTCCCCACTGAGCAGGGAGCCCAAATCAGGGCTGGATCCCAGGACTCTGGGATCATGACCTGAGCCAAAAAGCCGCTTAATGACTGAGCCAACCAGGTGCCCCAGGAACACTTTATTTTGAGTGGAGGGGAACTAAGATGTTCATCTGGTAATGGTCTATAAGTTGAAGAGATAGACTGAGAAGCTGATTGTGATGCTGCTGATATTGTTTATCAAAATGGTAATGATAACCGTAAGTAGGTTAAAGGCCAAAGGGAATGGAAAGGGAATTCATTCAAGAGATTTCTAGGTAAAGGTCTATAGGATTTGATAACTAGATGGAAGAGATGGAAACAAAGATAACTAGAATATCCAACTTGAATATGTCCAAACGCAGGTGATTTAGTCTTTAGGAAAGGATAGTTTAGTCTTTAGGAAAGGATAAGGAGAAAAATGGCAAAAGGGCTAAAAGTGGAACTCTGGCAAATAGGCTGAGAAAACTAGCAATGGGCAGAGAAAGCCATTAATTAATTTAAAAAATATTTTATTTATTTATTTGACAGAGACACAGCCAGCGAGAGGGAACACAAGCAGGGGGAGTGGAAGAGGAAGAAGCAGGCTTCCAGAGGAGTGGGGAGCCCGATGTAGGGCTCGATTCCAGGACCCTGGGATCAACCCTGAGCCGAAGGCAAGCGCTGAACAACTGAGCCACCCAGGTGCCCCAAAGCCATTAATTTAGTACAGTCTGATTAAGGATTGTACATTTAACAGAAGCAAAAGAAAGTAAGTTTTAAGAAAAGTTTAAGTGTAATAATAGCTGACATCATCATCAAACCTTTTCTGACTCAGGTACTCTAAGCACTGCATTCATTAACTCATTTAATAATTGTAGAAACGCGGAGGTTAAGACATTTACCTAAAATTGCTGCTGGTAAGTGGCATAGCCTGAATTTCAGCAGTCTGGTTCTAGAGGTCTTGCTCTTAGCCATTACGTTATCTAACGGATAAATGGAAGCTAAAGCCTGTAAATAACACACTGGAATTGGCAATTAACGGATTATTAGTGCCTTTTAAGTGGGTGTTTCCTCAGCACCAACTACAGTGCCCACCTATTTCAACAAGAAAAGGAGCAGCTGAAGAAAATTTCTGCACATTCTCACCAACAAATCTACCAATTAAGCTGACTCTCTTGCCTACATTACCTACTTCCCTATTTTAAAAAAGGAACTGTGGACCTATCACTTGATCCTATCCTCTCCCATCTATTCAAGGAAATCAATCCAGCAATTGTCCCATCTCTATCCTGTATCAATATTTAACCCCCAAATTTTCATCTGCATCAGCTACAATTATTTCCCAACTGATTCCTTGATTTCACATTTCTCTCCAGCTTCAGTTCCATTTCTCTCCTTCCTTCCTTCCTTCCTTCCTTCCTTCCTTCCTTCCTTCCTTCCTTCCTTCCTTCCTTCCTTCCTTCCTTCTTCCCTACCTCCCTTCCTTTTTTTTCAGTTTATTTTAAGTAGACTCCATACCCAATGTGGGGGTTGAACTCATAATTCTGAGACCAAGAGTCACATATTCACCAAGTGAGTGAGCCAGGCACCCCTCATTTTATTTCTTGAAAGAGTTGTCTATATAAGATATCTCCACTTCTCCCATTCTCTCTAGAACCCTCTCCAATCACTCACTTCCAGGAAATAGTCCTTGTCAAGACCACTAATGGTCACCATGTTGCTAAATCCAGCGGTTATCTCAGTCCTCACACAAACTACACAGCAACATCTGACATAATTGGTCCTTCCTTCTTGACAAATTTTCATTACTTTTTTTTTTAAGATTTTATTTTTTTTGTCAGAGAGAGCACAAGCAGGGGGAGTGGAAGGCAGGGAGAAGCGAGCTCTCTGCTGAGCAAGGAGCCCGATTATGGACTCAATACCAGGACCCTGGGATCACCACCTGAGCCTATGGCAGACGTTTAACCAACTGAACCGCCCAGGCGTGCCTAATACTGACAATTCTTTAAGATTTTATTATTTTTTTTTAGTAATCTCTATGCCCAACATGGAGCTCGAACTCACAACCCTGAGATCAAGAGTTGCATGCTCTTCCAGCCAGTCAGGCACCCCTAAGTACTGACTTTTTTTTTAATGAAACATACAGATTTTAACAAAAGTAACAGACAAGGTCAAACAAGCACTTATATTAAGAGAAAACTGACTAGAAGGAATTTTACCTTATTTTTAAATTTATTTTATTTTTTAATCAGAGAGAGGTAGAGTGAGCACAAACGGGGTTGGCAGGCAGAGGGAGAAGCAGGCTCCCCACTGAGCAAGGAGCCCAATGCAGGACTCGATCCAAGGACCTTGGATCATGATCTGAACCAAAGGCAGCCACTTAACCAGCTAAGCCACCCACGTGTCCCAAAAATTTTATCTTAAACACCTGCAGTAACCTACTTGGTGCATTTAACTGAGCCCTGTTACTGTGAAGAATATAGCTCATGTACAGGTACGGATGAACGATTTGTGCATTTTTTACATTTGCACAGGTACAGATGAACATTTTACATTCACTTTATACACATATACATTAAATATGAAAAAGATTTGATTGATGATCACCAGATATACTTCATTTTTGTTGATCTTTTGGAAGAGGTCATCTAAAGAAAAGAATATGTGGTTCTGGCTTATGAATCATGTAATGAACCCAGCCTGGACTCTGTTGGACACCGTGTCCTCTACTCTTCTTCAGACATTGGATGGGTTTTTGATACCGCTTTGGAAAGTTCTCTGGGTAACATGCTTGGTCACCATTTATCATAGAAAGATACAATTCAGGAACAGCCAGATGAGGAGATACACAGGGCCACGTATGGGGAAGCACACACAGCTTCCATGCCCTTTCAGGGTGCCTCTCTCCAAATCTCCATGAGTTCACCAACCCGGAAGCTCCAATACTGATGATTTTTTTTTTTTAAGATCTATTTTTATTTATTTGAGAAGGGGGAGTGGGAGCGAGCAGGAGGAGGGGCAGAGGGAGAGGGAAAGAATCTCAAACAGACTCCCCATGGAGCATGGAACCCAACGTGGGGCTTGATCCTGGGACCCCGAGATCACGACCTGAGCCAAAATCAAGAGTCAGACGCTTAACTGACTGAGCCACCCAGGCACCCCCCAATACTGACAATTCTTAAATTGATGTTTCCTACCTAGATCTTTCTCGTGAGCTCCTCTAGTGCCATTTATATATCTGATATCTCAAATTCAAGCTGTCCATAACTGAAATCATGACTCCTGTTAATTTCTCACAGGACTGCTCCTCCATCTTTCCCTGGGCCATCTGAGAAAACTTCTATTTCATGCATTTTCAATGGGGGCAATGTCACCCCAAAAAAGGGAAAAATTTGGCTCTTGGCTGATGAAGTCTTAGATACTAATGGTGGTTTGTAACCCTCAAAACTCAAATATACCAAATACAATATTTTTTTTTCTTCAAAGATTTTATTTACTTTAGAAAGAGAGAGAGAGAGAAAGAGCCTGTGCGTGGAACACAGGATGGGGGGGTGGGTAGAGGGAGAGGGACAAACAGACTCTGCACTGAGCCTGGGACTGTGTTAGGGCTCTATCCCAGGACCCTGAGATCATGACCTGAGCTGAAGGCAGACACTTAACCAACTGAGCCACCCAGGCACCTCCTACCCAACACAATCTTGTTCCTTATTTAATATCTTTTTATTTTTGAATATGTCATAAGCCACAATGACATTGATTTAGGGAAGATATGCAAAATGTATGCAAGGTCAATGCTACAAAACTTTGAGGCTGTGACTAGAGAAGTTTCCCTCAACTTTGAAATTCTGAACACAGGAAGTGGCCTATACCTGATTTTTTGGCTGTCATGTAGTACCTTGTGAATATCATGTTTGATTCTGAGTGTTTTTGCATATGACTTGGGCTTTGAGGAGCAAATAAAAATAGTTTGTATTTTATTATTTAATTCTACTTTTGTTACGCAGTTCATCATTAACTCTGTCAAATGCTGAGAAGGAAAAATTGTCAATATTTGAATGACTACCTAGCAATTTTCTCATGTCAAATAAAAATTTAAAATTCACTAAAATTCTTGAAGAAACTGATTTTTTTCAATTGTTTTACTTTTGCTGGGAATATAAACAATTTTAAATGGTCTATTTATTTATTTTTAAAGATTTTATCCATTTATTCGACAGAGAGAGAGCACAAGCAGGGGGAACAGTAGGCAGAGGGAGAGGGAGAAGCAGGCTCTCCACTGAGCAAGGAGCCCAATCCCAGGATCCTGGGACCATGACTTGAGCTGAATGCAGACACCCAATTGACTGAGCCACCCAGGCACGCCACGATTTTGAATTATTATATTTATTTATTTATTTTTTTAAAGCGCAGTGGCCAATTTCTGGCTTTAGTTTTTCTTTTCTTTTTTTAAAAGATTTTATTTATTTATTTATTTGAGAGAGAGCGGGCACGAGAGAGCACAAGCAGGGGGAGGAGCAGAGGGAGAGGGAGAAGCAGGTTCCTCCCTGAGCGGGGAACCCAATGCCAGGGCTCAATCCCAGGACCCTGGGATCATGACCTGAGCTGAAGGCAGATGCTTAACCGACTGAGCAACCCAGGCGCTCCCGGATGATTTAAAAAAAGGATCTTTACGGGCAACAATAATAAAAAACAGATGGAGAAACACCGTTCTAGTTGCTCAGGTCACAAACCCCAGTGTCATACTTGACTCATTTGTTTTTCTCATATCCACATTAACTGCATGAGCAATTCTTTTGACTCTACCTTCAAAGTATATCCAGGATCTGACACCACTTCTCATTATCTTTTTGCTACCACTCTTGTACAAGCCATCATTTCCTTGTCTGGATTATTCCAATAGCCTCCTTGACTGGTCTATTTTCAACATAGCAACCAGTTAAAAAGTTACATGGGATGTAACTTCTCTACTTAAAACTCCTCTGCTTAAAGAGGTTCCTTATCCCAAAGTTAAAAGCCAAAATCCTTACAGTGGCCTACAAGGTCTTACATGAACTCTCTCCCTTCACCTCAGACCTCATATTCTGCTACTTGTACCCTCTCTTGCTCTTCTCCAGCCACACCGGCCTCCTTTTTCTTCCTCGAATATGCGAAGACGTAGTTTCATGTCCTTCCCACTTGGCTGTTCCTTCTGCCAGCATGTTCTTCTTCCCATTCCCCATACCTGCTTGGTTACCTTTATTCTCAGCGTTCAGATAAGTGTTACTCCCTTCCAGAACCCTTCCTGGATCACCAAACCATTTCCCTTCCCATGTAGGATCTCATACACAATATCCTCTCTCCCTTACACTGCTTCATACTTTTTCATAGAATTTATTACTCCACGACACATATTTGTTTATGGTCTCCTGCTACTAAGCCCCACAAGTAGGAGATTTTTGTTTGTTTTGTTTTTTACTTCCCAGTATCTAGAACTGTACTTGGCACAAAACGTTCAACAACTTTTTGTTAAATGAATGAATGAATGAATACTAGAGATGAACTTCACAAAACAGATTCCTTGCCTCATGAAACGATGAGTCCATTGGGGAGAGGTAAAAAACTTAAAATACAATAATCGCTTGTGCTCAGTGGAACACAGGAGCCTCCAAATCTGCCCAGAGGCTTTACACAGGCAGATACGATGGACTGGTTAATCTAGGTTGAGCTAATCAATATAATAAACAGCTAGGGCTCTTGTAAACTATAACGCATTATGTAATTGTGAGACTGTTATTATAACCGGCAAAGGTGAGATCACATCTTGCCTTTTATTCTTTCCTCGTTTCGAAAATTTTACTAGGAAATTTTCGTTTCACTTCATTTACTTCCTCTTCCTATAATCCGAACAGCCCACTGGCTGTGAATGGTATCGTCCAAGGGGAGTGTAAAATATTGTTTGATCTGGGAGTCTGCGTAGTGAATGGCTCGTTAGAGCTGGCGCATGCGCATCTTTTTAGGCGCTGCAAGATGGCTGCCAGCTACTTTGTCGCGCGTCGGTGCCCCGAGGAGTTAGCGGCGGCGGCGGCGGCAGCAGCTGTCAGAGAATAACAGTGACCTCTGAGCGGTGGGAATTACCCGGCCTGTTGTGTGAGCTGGACAGCCCCAAGAGGGAGACCTCGCTAGAAAGTAAAGGGCGGGGCGGAGCGGTGAAGCCCCTCCCCCAACCTTTCCTTAGTTTGACCAACTCCCTCACCCTCCCTTCTGGTTTTTCCTCCTAGCCCGCTACACGCTGATCTGCTGCGCAAGCGTACAAGTAATCGTAGGGCCTCCTTGGCCCTTGGGGCTTGCGGGCTTCTGCGCGCGCTTCTCGTTCTAGTCCTTTGATTGGTCAGACTGCCCCGCCATCACGCCTCTCTCTGCTTTCTAGGTTGAGAAGGAAGCGGGGAGGCGGGGCTAAGCAGCGCGTGCGCGATTCTGTTGCTGTCCCTTTGCTGCTATTGCGTTGCAAAAAAAATCTTGACTGGGTAGCCTTGGGCCTTTTCTGTGCTAGAGGATCTAAAGGAGAAAGATTTCTGCAACTGAAGGGGCAATCGGGTAGTATTAAATTTAAGATATTAACGCCCACCCTTACAGGAGCGTGGCGATAGGAGTGGGGAAGAGCCGTAAGCTTTGAGAGTGAAGAGTGTAAAACCATTAGTTTCGGGGCCAGGCGTTTTGAAAGGCTTCGCAGGATCTGTTTTCTGCGCAATTCTTCCGTGATTATTGACTGGTTTAAACACAACCCCTTGAACAATTCTGATAAACCTTCGATACCCGCAGCCCTTCCTTACAGCGTGTAGGAGCCACGAGCGTGCCCAGCAGCTGGTCCTCCCGTCCTACCTCTAGAAGAGCCTAGCGCGTGCACCATCCCCACCCCCTGGCCTCACTCCCCACCTACGGCTTTCACGCACTCGCAGTGATTGTTTTGCCCGCTCCCGCTCCCGCCGCCGCCGCCGCCGCCGCCGCCGCCGCCGCGGCCGCCAGAAGAGCAGCAGCGCTTGTGCAAACCGGGAAGATGGCGGCCGGCGGCGGCGGAGGCAGCAGTAAGGCCTCCTCCTCGTCGGCCTCTTCGGCAGGGGCTCTGGAGTCCTCGTTGGATCGAAAATTCCAGTCGGTAACTAACACCATGGAATCTATTCAAGGCTTGTCGTCTTGGTGTATAGAGAACAAGAAACACCACACTACTATCGTCTACCATTGGATGAAGTGGCTCCGGAGATGTGAGTGTTGGGGGTGACTAGGGAAGGGAAGACTGGGGAAATGGAAGGAAATCCTTCCCGAAACGCCTGGGTTTTTCCCACGGAGCCACTGCATTCGGTTGGCGTTGTTCCCATTAAAGCTTTGACGCGAGTGTTCCCAAACCCAGACTCCATTCCTAGCCACAGTTGTCCTGAACTGCAGGAAGCTCATCATTTCTTGGATTTTTATTAGCTACTTACAGACTTATGTGTGTGTGTGTGTGACCTTGGGCTGTTGGGCCCAGATCATTAAAGATTTAGGTGTTATTTCAGAGCCTTGTAAGGTGCTGTTGTCTTTACTGAACCTTCGCGGAAATTATCGCGTCCGTTTATTTCTTATAGGCCTTGACGTGCTAATGATTTCTGGTTTTCTTGATGCTAGACAAGCTATGGTTTAAGCAGTAGCAAATCCACTTCGTTGGAATATGTTGGACCACTATTTTACGCTGAACTAAAACTCGTTATGTGTTATAAGAAGGGCCTTACTTGGGTGAATGTTACGAAGTTAACAGGAGCTCCACGTAGAGCTGAAGCGACCACCTGGGAGGTTTCCCTGTACCTGTGTCTGCTGCAATAAAATACGGGCTTCTTGATACTGACCGAAAATAACTGCAGTCAGTATCATCATTAATACCTTAAAATGTAAAACATGTCCGGCTACTTTTCACTCACTTGAAATACCTTTTTAAAGAAGTAAGTTTGGCTTCATGGGTAATCAAAACAGGAAATCGGGAAATGGGCTATTTGAATATATAGTACTTTCCCCAGTGACTGCTTTTTTTTTTGTCTCCATCGGGAATTTTTTTTTCCATTTCGCTTCTTAACTACAGAAAAGAGGTATATTAAACTGTCAGGAAGTGTGGGGAAGTCGTTGCTTCCTGCTGAGAAGAGAGGGTTAACCCTAAATCCACATATATCTATTTGACTTTTAAGTCTTTTGTTGCTTCTCGTCCGTGGCGTGTCACCAGTGAGACCCATCATCCAGTTACTCTTCTTATTCCACTTCTGCCATTGCCCCTATGGTGTTTTGATTTGTGTTTACTTTTGAAGGAACAGTTGGATAAAACTTAGAAAATCATAGGCCCCAATCTTCAGAGTATTTGTGTATATAAAGTTATTGTTGGTAGGGATGTTTTGTGGCACTTTGAGTAATACATACTGAAAAGATTGTAGAACCAAGACAAGATTACCTATATTTACCAATAGATCAAAGTTACTTTCTTTTCAAGAAGTAAAATTAGAACATACAATATAAACTATGATAACGGTCGTCATCAGAGACTCACATATTAAGTATCTGCTATGTGCCCAACCCTTTACTTCCGTTTACGATATATCCATCCCATTATACTTTAAAATAACCCCAAGAAGTAGATATTTTAGATCATTGATTTACAGGTGGGGAAACGAAGGCCCAAAAATGTTAATTGCTTAAGATTACACAGAAAAAGGGTGGAGTTAGGATTTAACTCCACCATATCAGATGACAATGACCACGTTTAACTTTGTAGTAATGTTTTCAAGATTAAAAGAAAGAAAATTATTCTTTAATGTACTTGGTACACCAAGTGTACCAATGATAACATCGTGGTAGCAAATGCTCATGTAAGTCTGAGAACATTCTCTCTTTTCTTGTCTTAAAACATTTGTACAAAATTATACAAGTATTTAACATTTCCTACCTTTGAGCTCTGCTGCTTTAATTGTATGGTTACATCATTTGCAAGACTAAGTTGGTCCCCAGCCCTGCCTTGTGGGATTTCAAATGACAATTAGAATTTTTTTTTCTAGTTAGCAGGAATGAGATATACTGGAGCCAGAAGTTTTCTGCCACTGTTACTGATATTTTGCCGGAGCTTATTTCCCTTGTTGATATCTTGAGTGAAAAAGTGATTGCTCTAGTAAAATAATACTCCATTTGAAGTGCATTATATGTAGTTTGTATAGTTAAATGCTTTTGGCTTTCTAAAAACTTGATTCTTTTTTTCCTAGTGGAATGGAACTTTCTAAAAAGGGTTAAGAGTTATTCGTAGTCATTTTGTGTTTACTTTTAATGAATATCATCTGTATCAACGTAAATAAAGCCTTTGAGAGAAATTTTCAGGAGAGTAATGAAGGGCACAGTGAAAATAGTTTATGCATTAGGCCTCATTTAATTTCATATTTCTTAGCAGTTGGGATTATTTGAGTTGGGTTTCTTTTTTTTTTTTTTTTTTAAAGATTTTTTTTTTTTATTCGACAGAGATAGAGACAGCCAGCGAGAGAGAGAACACAAGCAGGGGGAGTGGGAGAGGAAGAAGCAGGCTCATAGCGGAGGAGCCTGATGTGGGGCTCGATCCCATAATGCTGGGATCACGCCCTGAGCTGAAGGCAGACGCTTAACCGCTGTGCCACCCAGGCGCCCCTTGAGTTGGGTTTCTAAATCAGCTTTAGGCAAGTTTGTGAAATCAGTGTCTCTGGCATTCCCAGCCTTTGTCTGTTTTCCTGATGTCAGTTGTGCTTCTTTTTTTTATTCTGGCATCCATTATTTAGTAATTTGTGTTTAGACCTCAATGTTAGGTCTTCCAAAGAGATTTTCATTTGACTCTTTTATTTCATAATGTTGTAATGAGAGGCTTTTGTTCATTTTAAAGGAAATACTTTAGAGAAAGTAAGTAGGCTTCTGGAAGATAACTCCATGGTTGGGTTCTAACTGATTTTATTCAGGCTTCTTTTACTTTGTCCTGAAACATTCATTGCCATCATTTTTAAAAGTGATCTTTCTATAGCATAAACAGATGTCATTACTGTGTTTCAGAATCCTCCATTGATATCCCATTGCAACAGGTTAAAGATCTAAACTTCTTTTACTATGATCTATGAGTTCCTACGCCATCTGCCTTGCCTATTACCACTCAGGCTTCTTCCATTTCCGTTTCCTTATCATTTAGATTCAAGCTCCTATATTACCTCTTCAGAAAGGCCTTCCCTTATTTGACCTTATTCCAGGTGGTCATTTCAGTTGCCTTCTGTCACTTCACATTATTTTCAGTATATGAAATTTACTTGCTTATTTGTTTACATGTTTATTGTTTATCTTCTCCCACCAGAATGCAGAGCTAGGTCCTCTTTGCTGCTGTATCCTCAAGCAACTAGAACAGTGTTTTGCACAAAGTAAGCAGTCAGTAAATATTTGCCAACATAATTTTGTGTATTAATCAAGAATTTGAATTGTTTTAATTTCTGTTTATCAGAAAGAAGTGTTCGTAATTAGTGAAAGAAATGATAGGTATGGTTGTCAGCAAGTTCAAGATATGGCTCTTTTTGTTTTTTGTTTGTTTGTTTGTAAGATATGGATCTTTTTGGACTTGATGTTCAGTTAACCAGATTTTCATTTCTTTACTTCATTTGCCCCATTTTTAATGTACAATAGAAATCAATGTAGAAAAGTAGAAAAATGCAGACTTAGAATTAGACCTAGATTCAGACCTTAATTCCATCATTTAATACTTGGGTGACTCTACACTTAAGTTGTGAGCCCCCATTTCTGATCTGTAAGTAGAGGTAATAATTATCTCATAAAATTGCTCTCTAGGTTTAAGAAGATAACATGTATTTTAGCATAGGTCTTAGCATATACAAAACATTCAAATTATTTATTATGATGACAGTGATGATGCAAATAAAGATTGTCTTTGATCTTAAAATCCTGAGTATCCAGAATAATTACAGCAGAGCTCGTTTTGGGGTATAGTGCTGGAAATTCCCAGTTAGAGGCAGATGGATTGGACCAGACTGTAATGAATTAGCAAGTGCTGTGAAGAACTGGTAGGACAAAATGGAAATTACTGCATTCATGATATTTCCATGTTGTCTTGTTTCTTTTTTAAAGATTCTATGTATGTATTTATTTGTCAGAGAGAGAGTGCGTGGGCGCGCACGCAAACAGTGGGAGTGGCAGACGGGAAAGCAGGCTCCCCACTGAGCAAGGCCCCTGATGCAGCAGCACTGGATCCTAGAGCCCTGGGATCATGACCCGAGCCAAAGGCAGACGCTCAACCAACTGAGCCACCCAGATGTCCCATGTGGTCTTGTTTCTAACCATTGAATGGGTTTTAGAACCCATTTTGTTTTAGAACGTGGTGTGAAAATTTAAGAGAGTTTTTGAAGAGAAGCGGTATATAGGAAATTAGAATCTTTTGTAGTGGGGCGCCTGGGTGGCACAGCGGTTAAGCATCTGCCTTCGGCTCAGGGCGTGATCCCGGCGTTATGGGATCGAGCCCCACATCAGGCTCCTCCACTATGAGCCTGCTTCTTCCTCTCCCACTCCCCCTGCTTGTGTTCCCTCTCTCACTGGCTGTCTCTATCTCTGTCAAATAAATAAATAAAATCTTNTAAAATGTTAAAAAAAAAAAAAAGAAGGGCTTTCCTTTAAAAAAAAAAAGAATCTTTTGTAGAGCAGAAAATCTGTAAAGACGTCCCTTCAGCTATTTTTGATACAAACTAAATATTTGCACCCCAACCCCCGGCCTTCTACTGATTAACCCTCTTCAGTAGTTATCAACTTAATGGCCAATCTTTTTTTCTTCTACCGCCCCTTACTTGTTCCCCCTCCACCTCGTTAGAAGGAACTCTATAGAAACACGGACTAACAAAAAAATTCTCTTTTTCCAGGATTAAATTGTTGCAGAGAATTTGCAAAGTGCAGTTATCGTTTTTGATTTATGGCAGTGGTTTCTCAGTTTGGTACTCAGTGATCCTTAGATGGACCATGAAGATGGTGATAATTTTATAGCTAACTTTTATCAAGTGCTTACTATGTGCTAGGTACCTTTCCAAGTATTTTACACATATTAATTCATTCAGTCCTCATAGCTCTTTGAAGTAGGTATTGTTATGATCCTCATTTTACAGATAAGAAAACAGAGACACTAAAAGATTGAGTAACTTGCTAATGGTTACAGAGCTATTAAGTGGTGGAGCCAGGATTCAATCCAGACATTCTGGATTTAGGGTGTACACTCTTAGCCACTATACTGGACAGCCTTTCTGATTCATAAAATATTCTCTACCATGCAGAAAACCTTTCATTACTTGCTTATTTATTCAAATTAGGCCATATAGATTAACCACATGTTGAAATTTTAAATCTTTGTGGGTGGTTTTGTTTTTTCCTTTCTGTGGCAAATCTGATTATCTTGTGTGGATTTTGAGTTCTGATAGACATTTATGGTTTTGCTTCAAAACATGTTAGCTATGAAAGCCAACTACTAGATAAAAATCTCTAAATGTGAAGTGCATTTGGATTAAATAATAAAAGGGTTTTCTTTTTTTTCTTGTTTTTTTAAAGATTTTATTTATTTACTTGTTAGAGAGAGAGCGCGCACAAGCAGGGGGAACAGCAGGCAGAGGGAGAAGCAGGCTCCTCGCCAAGCAAGGAGCCTGACGCAGGACTCAATCCCAGGACCCAATCCCAGGACCCTGGGATCATAACCTGAGCTGAAGGTAGACCTTTAACCAACTGAGCCACCCAGGTGTCCCGCCTTTTTTTTTTTTTTTTTTTTAAGTAATCTCTATGCCCAGTGTGGGGTTGAACTCACAACCCCAAGATCAAGAGTCTCATACTGTACTGGCTGAGCCAGCCAGGTGCCCTGTGAAAGACTTTTTTTTTTTTTTTTTT